>NC_072873.1:8761974-9105889 GCF_028858705.1 Grus americana | reverse complement strand
GCCCTCGCACAGACCCACTCACATTGGGGCTGCGGGCTCGCCTAGCCGAGCAAGGCCTCAACATAGAGCCTTACGTCCCTCTCCAACAAAAATCAGCGTCCACGCTCAAAATAGTGAACGTCCAGCCCCAGCTCCCAGGCCAAAGGTGCCAGCCCCAAAACGCATGCCTGCCCTCAAACCTCCCTCAGCGGCCCTCGCACAGACCCACTCACATTCCGGCTGCGGGCTCGCCTAGCCGAGCAAGGCCTCAACATAGAGCCTTATGTCCCTCTCCAACAAAAATCAGCGTCCACACTCAAAATAGTGAACGTCCAGCCCTAGCTCCCAGGCCAAAGGTGCCAGCCCCAAAACGCATGCCTGCCCTCAAACCTCCCTCAGCGGCCCTCGCACAGACCCACTCACATTCCGGCTGCGGGCTCGCCTGTCCGAGCAAGGCCTCAACATAGAGCCTTACGTCCCTCTCCACCAAAATCAGCATCCACACTCAAAACTCTAAACGTCCAGCCCTAGCTCCCAGGCCAAAGGTGCCAGCCCCAAAACGCATGCCTGCCCTCAAACCTCCCTCAGCGGCCCTCGCACAGACCCACTCACATTCCGGCTGCGGGCTCGCCTGTCCAAGCAAGGCCTCAACATAGAGCCTTACGTCCCCCTCCACCAAAAATCAGCGTCCACGCTCAAAATAGTGAACGTCCAGCCCTAGCTCCCAGGCCAAAGGTGCCAGCCCCAAAACGCATGCCTGCCCTCAAACCTCCCTCAGTGGCCCTCGCACAGACCCACTCACATTGGGGCTGCGGGCTCGCCTAGCCGAGCAAGGCCTCAACATAGAGCCTTACGTCCCTCTCCACCAAAAATCAGCGTCCACGCTCAAAATAGTGAACGTCCAGCCCTAGCTCCCAGGCCAAAGGTGCCAGCCCCAAAACGCATGCCTGCCCTCAAACCTCCCTCAGCGGCCCTCACACAGACCCACTCACATTGGGGCTGCGGGCTCGCCTAGCCGAGCAAGGCCTCAACATAGAGCCTTACGTCCCTCTCCACCAAAAATCAGCATCCACACTCAAAACTCTAAACGTCCAGCCCTAGCTCCCAGGCCAAAGGTGCCAGCCCCAAAACGCATGCCTGCCCTCAAACCTCCCTCAGCGGCCCTCGCACAAACCCACTCACATTGGGGCTGCGGGCTCGCCTGTCCAAGCAAGGCCTCAACATAGAGCCTTACGTCCCTCTCCACCAAAAATCAGCATCCACACTCAAAACTCTAAACGTCCAGCCCTAGCTCCCAGGCCAAAGGTGCCAGCCCCAAAACGCATGCCTGCCCTCAAACCTCCCTCAGCGGCCCTCGCACAGACCCACTCACATTGGGGCTGCGGGCTCGCCTAGCCGAGCAAGGCCTCAACATAGAGCCTTACGTCCCTCTCCACCAAAAATCAGCGTCCACGCTCCAAAATCTAAACGTCCAGCCCTAGCTCCCAGGCCAAAGGTGCCAGCCCCAAAACGCATGCCTGCCCTCAAACCTCCCTCAGTGGCCCTCGCACAGACCCACTCACATTGGGGCTGCGGGCTCGCCTAGCCGAGCAAGGCCTCAACATAGAGCCTTACGTCCCTCTCCACCAAAATCAGCGTCCACGCTCAAAATAGTGAACGTCCAGCCCTAGCTCCCAGGCCAAAGGTGCCAGCCCCAAAACGCATGCCTGCCCTCAAACCTCCCTCAGCGGCCCTCGCACAAACCCACTCACATTGGGGCTGCGGGCTCGCCTGTCCGAGCAAGGCCTCAACATAGAGCCTTACGTCCCTCTCCACCAAAATCAGCATCCACACTCAAAATAGTGAACGTCCAGCCCTAGCTCCCAGGCCAAAGGTGCCAGCCCCAAAACGCATGCCTGCCCTCAAACCTCCCTCAGCGGCCCTCGCACAAACCCACTCACATTCCGGCTGCGGGCTCGCCTAGCCGAGCAAGGCCTCAACATAGAGCCTTACGTCCCTCTCCACCAAAATCAGCATCCACACTCAAAATAGTGAACGTCCAGCCCTAGCTCCCAGGACAAAGGTGCCAGCCCCAAAACGCATGCCTGCCCTCAAACCTCCCTCAGCGGCCCTCGCGCAGACCCACTCACATTCCGGCTGCGGGCTCGCCTAGCCGAGCAAGGCCTCAACATAGAGCCTTACGTCCCTCTCCACCAAAATCAGCATCCACACTCAAAATAGTGAACGTCCAGCCCTAGCTCCCAGGACAAAGGTGCCAGCCCCAAAACGCATGCCTGCCCTCAAACCTCCCTCAGCGGCCCTCGCACAGACCCACTCACATTGGGGCTGCGGGCTCGCCTAGCCGAGCAAGGCCTCAACATAGAGCCTTACGTCCCCCTCCACCAAAAATCAGCATCCACACTCAAAACTCTAAATATCCAGCCCTAGCTCCCAGGCCAAAGGTGCCAGCCCCAAAACGCATGCCTGCCCTCAAACCTCCCTCAGTGGCCCTCGCACAGACCCACTCACATTGGGGCTGCGGGCTCGCCTAGCCGAGCAAGGCCTCAACATAGAGCCTTATGTCCCTCTCCACCAAAAATCAGCGTCCACGCTCAAAATAGTGAACGTCCAGCCCTAGCTCCCAGGCCAAAGGTGCCAGCCCCAAAACGCATGCCTGCCCTCAAACCTCCCTCAGCGGCCCTCGCACAAACCCACTCACATTGGGGCTGCGGGCTCGCCTGTCCAAGCAAGGCCTCAACATAGAGCCTTACATCCCCCTCCACCAAAAATCAGCATCCACACTCAAAACTCTAAATATCCAGCCCTAGCTCCCAGGCCAAAGGTGCCAGCCCCAAAACGCATGCCTGCCCTCAAACCTCCCTCAGCGGCCCTCGCACAAACCCACTCACATTCCGGCTGCGGGCTCGCCTAGCCGAGCAAGGCCTCAACATAGAGCCTTACGTCCCTCTCCACCAAAATCAGCATCCACACTCAAAATAGTGAACGTCCAGCCCTAGCTCCCAGGACAAAGGTGCCAGCCCCAAAACGCATGCCTGCCCTCAAACCTCCCTCAGCGGCCCTCGCGCAGACCCACTCACATTCCGGCTGCGGGCTCGCCTAGCCGAGCAAGGCCTCAACATAGAGCCTTACGTCCCTCTCCACCAAAATCAGCATCCACACACAAAATAGTGAACGTCCAGCCCTAGCTCCCAGGACAAAGGTGCCAGCCCCAAAACGCATGCCTGCCCTCAAACCTCCCTCAGCGGCCCTCGCACAGACCCACTCACATTGGGGCTGCGGGCTCGCCTAGCCGAGCAAGGCCTCAACATAGAGCCTTACGTCCCCCTCCACCAAAAATCAGCATCCACACTCAAAACTCTAAATATCCAGCCCTAGCTCCCAGGCCAAAGGTGCCAGCCCCAAAACGCATGCCTGCCCTCAAACCTCCCTCAGTGGCCCTCGCACAGACCCACTCACACTGGGGCTGCGGGCTCGCCTAGCCGAGCAAGGCCTCAACATAGAGCCTTATGTCCCTCTCCACCAAAAATCAGCGTCCACGCTCAAAATAGTGAACGTCCAGCCCTAGCTCCCAGGCCAAAGGTGCCAGCCCCAAAACGCATGCCTGCCCTCAAACCTCCCTCAGCGGCCCTCGCACAAACCCACTCACATTGGGGCTGCGGGCTCGCCTGTCCAAGCAAGGCCTCAACATAGAGCCTTACATCCCCCTCCACCAAAAATCAGCATCCACACTCAAAACTCTAAATATCCAGCCCTAGCTCCCAGGCCAAAGGTGCCAGCCCCAAAACGCATGCCTGCCCTCAAACCTCCCTCAGCGGCCCTCGCACAGACCCACTCACATTCCGGCTGCGGGCTCGCCTAGCCGAGCAAGGCCTCAACATAGAGCCTTACGTCCCTCTCCACCAAAAATCAGCGTTCACACTCAAAAATGTGAACGTCCAGCCCTAGCTCCCAGGCCAAAGGTGCCAGCCCCAAAACGCATGCCTGCCCTCAAACCTCCCTCAGTGGCCCTCGCACAGACCCACTCACATTGGGGCTGCGGGCTCGCCTAGCCGAGCAAGGCCTCAACATAGAGCCTTACGTCCCTCTCCACCAAAATCAGCGTCCACGCTCAAAATAGTGAACGTCCAGCCCTAGCTCCCAGGCCAAAGGTGCCAGCCCCAAAACGCATGCCTGCCCTCAAACCTCCCTCAGCGGCCCTCGCACAAACCCACTCACATTCCGGCTGCGGGCTCGCCTGTCCAAGCAAGGCCTCAACATAGAGCCTTACGTCCCTCTCCACCAAAATCAGCATCCACACTCAAAACAGTGAACGTCCAGCCCTAGCTCCCAGGCCAAAGGTGCCAGCCCCAAAACGCATGCCTGCCCTCAAACCTCCCTCAGCGGCCCTCGCGCAGACCCACTCACATTCCGGCTGCGGGCTCGCCTAGCCGAGCAAGGCCTCAACATAGAGCCTTATGTCCCTCTCCAACAAAAATCAGCGTCCACGCTCAAAATAGTGAACGTCCAGCCCTAGCTCCCAGGCCAAAGGTGCCAGCCCCAAAACGCATGCCTGCCCTCAAACCTCCCTCAGCGGCCCTCGCACAGACCCACTCACATTCCGGCTGCGGGCTCGCCTAGCCGAGCAAGGCCTCAACATAGAGCCTTACGTCCCTCTCCACCAAAATCAGCATCCACACTCAAAACTCTAAACGTCCAGCCCTAGCTCCCAGGCCAAAGGTGCCAGCCCCAAAACGCATGCCTGCCCTCAAACCTCCCTCAGCGGCCCTCGCGCAGACCCACTCACATTCCGGCTGCGGGCTCGCCTGTCCGAGCAAGGCCTCAACATAGAGCCTTACGTCCCCCTCCACCAAAAATCAGCGTCCACGCTCAAAATAGTGAACGTCCAGCCCTAGCTCCCAGGCCAAAGGTGCCAGCCCCAAAACGCATGCCTGCCCTCAAACCTCCCTCAGTGGCCCTCGCACAGACCCACTCACATTGGGGCTGCGGGCTCGCCTAGCCGAGCAAGGCCTCAACATAGAGCCTTACGTCCCTCTCCAACAAAAATCAGCGTCCACGCTCAAAATAGTGAACGTCCAGCCCTAGCTCCCAGGCCAAAGGTGCCAGCCCCAAAACGCATGCCTGCCCTCAAACCTCCCTCAGCGGCCCTCGCGCAGACCCACTCACATTGGGGCTGCGGGCTCGCCTAGCCGAGCAAGGCCTCAACATAGAGCCTTACGTCCCTCTCCAACAAAAATCAGCATCCACACTCAAAACTCTAAACGTCCAGCCCTAGCTCCCAGGCCAAAGGTGCCAGCCCCAAAACGCATGCCTGCCCTCAAACCTCCCTCAGCGGCCCTCGCACAAACCCACTCACATTCCGGCTGCGGGCTCGCCTGTCCAAGCAAGGCCTCAACATAGAGCCTTACGTCCCTCTCCACCAAAAATCAGCATCCACACTCAAAACTCCAAACGTCCAGCCCTAGCTCCCAGGCCAAAGGTGCCAGCCCCAAAACACATGCCTGCCCTCAAACCTCCCTCAGCGGCCCTCGCACAGACCCACTCACATTGGGGCTGCGGGCTCGCCTAGCCGAGCAAGGCCTCAACATAGAGCCTTACGTCCCTCTCCACCAAAAATCAGCGTCCACGCTCAAAATAGTAAACGTCCAGCCCTAGCTCCCAGGCCAAAGGTGCCAGCCCCAAAACGCATGCCTGCCCTCAAACCTCCCTCAGCGGCCCTCGCACAGACCCACTCACATTGGGTCTGCGGGCTCGCCTGTCCAAGCAAGGCCTCAACATAGAGCCTTACGTCCCTCTCCACCAAAAATCAGCGTCCACGCTCAAAAATGCGAAAGTCCAGCCCTAGCTCCCAGGACAAAGGTGCCAGCCCCAAAACGCATGCCTGCCCTCAAACCTCCCTCAGCGGCCCTCGCACAAACCCACTCACATTCCGGCTGCGGGCTCGCCTAGCCGAGCAAGGCCTCAACATAGAGCCTTATGTCCCTCTCCACCAAAAATCAGCGTCCACGCTCAAAATAGTGAACGTCCAGCCCCAGCTCCCAGGCCAAAGGTGCCAGCCCCAAAACGCATGCCTGCCCTCAAACCTCCCTCAGCGGCCCTCGCACAAACCCACTCACATTGGGGCTGCGGGCTCGCCTAGCCGAGCAACGGCTCAACATAGAGCCTTACGTCCCTCTCCACCAAAATCAGCATCCACACTCAAAACTCCAAACGTCCAGCCCTAGCTCCCAGGCCAAAGGTGCCAGCCCCAAAACGCATGCCTGCCCTCAAACCTCCCTCAGCGGCCCTCGCACAGACCCACTCACATTCCGGCTGCGGGCTCGCCTAGCCGAGCAAGGCCTCAACATAGAGCCTTACGTCCCTCTCCACCAAAAATCAGCATCCACACTCAAAACTCTAAACGTCCAGCCCTAGCTCCCAGGCCAAAGGTGCCAGCCCCAAAACGCATGCCTGCCCTCAAACCTCCCTCAGCGGCCCTCGCACAGACCCACTCACATTGGGGCTGCGGGCTCGCCTAGCCGAGCAAGGCCTCAACATAGAGCCTTACGTCCCTCTCCACCAAAAATCAGCGTCCACGCTCAAAAATCTAAACGTCAAGCCCTAGCTCCCAGGCCAAAGGTTCCAGCCCCAAAACACATGCCTGCCCTCAAACCTCCCTCAGCGGCCCTCGCACAGACCCACTCACATTGGGGCTGCGGTCTCGCCTGCCCAAGCAAGGCCTCAACATAGAGCCTTACATCCCTCTCCAACAAAATCAGCATCCACACTCAAAACTCTAAATATCCAGCCCTAGCTCCCAGGCCAAAGGTGCCAGCCCCAAAACGCATGCCTGCCCTCAAACCTCCCTCAGCGGCCCTCGCACAGACCCACTCACATTCCGGCTGCGGGCTCGCCTAGCCGAGCAAGGCCTCAACATAGAGCCTTACGTCCCTCTCCACCAAAAAATCAGCGTCCACGCTCAAAATAGTGAACGTCCAGCCCTAGCTCCCAGGCCAAAGGTGCCAGCCCCAAAACGCATGCCTGCCCTCAAACCTCCCTCAGCGGCCCTCGCACAGACCCACTAACATTCCGGCTGCGGGCTCGCCTAGCCGAGCAAGGCCTCAACATAGAGCCTTACGTCCCTCTCCACCAAAAATCAGCGTTCACACTCAAAAATGTGAACGTCCAGCCCTAGCTCGCAGGCCAAAGGTGCCAGCCCCAAAACGCATGCCTGCCCTCAAACCTCCCTCAGCGGCCCTCGCACAGACCCACTCACATTGGGGCTGCGGGCTCGCCTAGCCGAGCAAGGCCTCAACATAGAGCCTTACGTCCCTCTCCACCAAAATCAGCGTCCACGCTCAAAATAGTGAACGTCCAGCCCTAGCTCCCAGGCCAAAGGTGCCAGCCCCAAAACGCATGCCTGCCCTCAAACCTCCCTCAGTGGCCCTCGCGCAGACCCACTCACATTGGGGCTGCGGGCTCGCCTAGCCGAGCAAGGCCTCAACATAGAGCCTTACGTCCCTCTCCAACAAAAATCAGCGTCCACGCTCAAAATAGTGAACGTCCAGCCCTAGCTCCCAGGCCAAAGGTGCCAGCCCCAAAACGCATGCCTGCCCTCAAACCTCCCTCAGCGGCCCTCGCACAAACCCACTCACATTGGGGCTGCAGGCTCGCCTGTCCGAGCAAGGCCTCAACATAGAGCCTTACGTCCCTCTCCACCAAAATCAGCATCCACACTCAAAATAGTGAACGTCCAGCCCTAGCTCCCAGGCCAAAGGTGCCAGCCCCAAAACGCATGCCTGCCCTCAAACCTCCCTCAGCGGCCCTCACACAGACCCACTCACATTGGGGCTGCGGGCTCGCCTTTGTACCTAACAATTCGCTACCTCTCTCTCCCTCCAACAGTCCTATGCATACAGGTCATCTTTAATGTTTAGGCGCAGGAATCCACTATACAGCTATAAGCAGAACGACTTTGTTATAGCCATGGGGTGCAGAACCAAGCAACATACTGAAGACAGAGACAGGTTGCTGGATAGACAAAGTCATAGTAATGGATTTTTCTGAAGTAATGTAAGAAGAATTAGATAATAGCAGATTGGGTGCCAGATCAGTAGAGGCCTAGAAAGGAAAAGTGTAAGCAGCAGGGTACATGGCAGCATCGGTAGTGGAGAAAACGTCTTTGGGTATCGAACAGTCTGAAATGGAGATGGAGGCAGGGACAGGAAAGAGGCTGGTAGAGATGTGGAGAAGCATGGCAGAGATGGGCCCAGACACACAACTCACCACACCTCCTGGCACAAATGGGAGACCTTCACCACCCCGAGGCCTCTCTCTGGCTCTGTCCCTTCCTCCTCCACAGTGCCAGCTCCCCAACCCTCGCCCACCCAGTAGCAGGTGGCGGGTGCCTCGATGCTCCTCTCCCAGCAGCCTTCCCAGAGGCACGGCAGCTCACACGATCGGCCAATGGAGGCACCGAACTCCTGGCGCTGTTTGCTGATGGTGCATGCTGTCAGTGCATGCTGGGAGGGATCCTTCCTTGCCACACAGTCCGGCTGTTCCTTGTCCAAGCAAACTGCCTGTGGCAGCCCCTTTGTTTCTCTCCTAGGCCAGCTCCCAAGGCTAGGCAAGCACAGGCAACCCCTTCCCCAGCTAGAACCCTTGGCACACCAGGGCAAGCCCCATCTTCAGTCCCAGTGACCACACAAAGAACTTCCCTGCCCCTTCACCACCTGGAGCTCTTTTAAAAACTAGGCCCAGCCCCATCCTAATTAGACACACCTGGGATACCCAGTCCCAGCACACACCTCTGATGATTGCTTCCTCAATGCACAACAAAAATACCAGCCATGGAGAAGATGTTCCTAGAAAGAAACTTCCATCAGTGATCCTCACACAGCCCCACTCACATCGGGGCTGCGGGCTCACCTAGCCACCGAAAGGGTACAAACAGTGACTTACCATCCCTCTCGACCAAAATCACCGTCCAGCCTCCAAACTGTAAACATCGAGCCCCTGCTCCCAGGACAAAGGTGCCAGCCCCAAAACGGCTGCCTGCCCTCATACCTCCCACAGCGGACCTCACACAGCCCCACTCACATCGGGGCTGCGGGCTCGCCTAGACCCCAAAAGGGTCAGAACACTTGCTTTTTCGGTGATTTTAGGAGTGAGCACAAGTGGAGGCAGCTCTTTTCATCTCTGCCATTAACCCCAGAGAAGAGAAGTGCCACTGGCCAGCTGCATTGATGCTAGATATCAATTGATCACCAGCCAGCTTCATTTACTCCTCTATCAAGTGATTTATCAAGCAACTAAGGGGCAGTTCAGACAAAGCCAATGGATTTCATTCATGTGGCGCTAACAATTTGGAACTTTAAGAAGAAGAAAAGAGTATAGGAGAATACAAGCTGCGAGTTCCCCATGAAGCTCTCATCCCACTTACCCAGAGGGCTGACAGCACAGCACAAACTTTGCTATGAAAATCTGTGTCTGAAGGCTCTCATTTTTTAGAGATCTGTTAGCACGTGAAAAGATTTGAAATTTTGGTTGATTCCCTTGTTTGCAAGAGCTTATGCTTCTCAGGTAACCCTAAAGGATGTAATAAAGAGAAGACGTCTTTACTTCTGGAGTTGTCCCAAAAATATGGGAGGGACCTAGCAGCGATACTGGGACTTATATAGGAACGCATGCTCCTGATGGGCCCTGGGATAATCCCACCTATAACTTCGTACTCATGAAGTGCAGAGCCAGAAGGAGGCAACAGATGCAGCCTGAAACCAAGAAAAATTCTGCAAGCCAGTCCGGGTGATCACCACCACCCTTCTCTGAAAGAGATGGGAATCACTGGAGCCAGGTTACATGGGAGCATGGTCCACCGGGAGGTGGACCAACCTTTCCTAGAGATCTCCTTGGCTATATTTTGCTATTGGCATGGTAAGCTTAAAGCTTCAGTGACCTTCTTCACTGGTAGATGGACCTTGACAAAGTTCATCTGAAAGGGCTGGGCATTACCAAGCTGGGAAGCTGGAACTTGGTGGTTCAGAGCTGTTCAATGGGCTGGCATAGCACACACTCCTAAAACCACTGTAATAATTAAATTCTCAAGCAGCCACTTGGATACATAGTGTAAGTGTACGTGGATCCATCTGATCAGGATCCGTAAGGAGAAGGAAAAGGGGAACTTGGCAGGGAAGCGTCTGCTTCCTCAGGCCCTCCTGCAGAAAGTACCAAACTCATGGCTCTGTGCTGATGAATTGCACAGGGGCAGTTGAGCAAGTTTCTTAGTTATTTAAGAAACGTCATTAAAAGGAGCAAATTGGGCTGAGTTAACAGTTGGCTATTGCAGGGAGAAATGGCAGCTTGGATCTGGAGGGCTCTGTGGGGTCCTCCTGCACCTGCAAGCTGTATCCTTCTCCTACTGCATTTAGCTTCCCACCAGGCCTTTGCTCAGCCTACTTCCTTCAAACCTCTGAGAACACCCACTCAGTCACCTGGAAGTATTTTAAAGTGCAAAAACTCAAGAAAAAGGTGTCTAAAAGCCTTCCATTATATTCAATAAGGATCAGCTGCAAGATTCATGTAGCCAAGGGGAATATTAAGGACTATTCCCAGTGCAATTAAAGTGATGCCTCAGCAGTAGGCGTGACAGCATTTCTGTGGCAAGGAACAAAGAAAAAAAACATTGGAAAGTTCATCATGTCAGTGGTGAAGTGAGAGCAGCCAGAGGCCGAGACTTTCTGAGCAATGAGGACATGGATGGGAGCCAGAGATGCCTTGGTAGCTCAGTGTGATGTGATTTAGAAAGGCAGAATGAGGAAAAGAGAGGATGGGGTATGCCTTGTTCCTGGTCCCCGCACACCCCTGCACTCGGTCTGTCCTCATGGCCACAGACGCATCTCCAAGAGGCCACCGGGGTCCTAAAGTTTCATTTGGCCAACTTAGCTTGGCATGAGCTCAGCCCCCAAATCAGCATTGTAGGGACCAACAGGCAGATGAGATGAACCTCACCTACAGCGTGCAGGGATGGCCAATGCAGGGAAAGCAGAAGGAAACATGTGCACATGTGTCCATGCATGTGATAAAACAGAAATGTTTCTTTGGAGCACGTAGTGCACACATCTTTAAATTGCAGTCCAGCTGACTGTGGCTGTGCAGCCTCTCAGCGACCTGACACCCTCACACCATTAACGCCTCCTTCCCTCCCCTGCTGTAAGGATGCTGTGGCAGCTCTCCGCTGTCTCTGTATCTCCAGCAGCAGCGACAGGAGAGGGCACAATCCTGCTCTGCTCAGAGCAGGCTGAGACTGATGTTTTGACTGTCCTTTCCTGCAGGGCACTGGTTCCCACTGGTGAGGTTAGGACCTCAAGAGGAGGAGAGCAACTGGTTCCCATGAACTGAGAAACCCTCCGCTGCCATCCCCATCACTCCCATCCCAACCTTCACAGCAGAGATGGAGGAATAATATTGATGTGCTCAAGCTCCCCTTCTCCCTGCTATTTTCACCTTACTGCCATGGCAAGGAGCTTGTTAGCTGGAAAGGGACTTGCTGAGGAAGTGTGAAGGACAGGAGAGACCCTGTGAAATGTTTTCCCAACTGATTATAATGAATGTAGAGAAATAAATGCTCGAACATCCCCCCACCCAGTCTCCCCAGCTTGCTGACTGGATTCCTTCTGGCTTTGAAGGCTGAACTGGTCCACGTCTGGTTCACTCGGGTGTGTGAAGGGCTGTTTCATAGGTTTTGTCCCTTTAATCCCCTGCCAGTCAACAAATAATTGCTGGAGCTAAAGATGATTACCTCTAGAGTGAACCCTGCTGAGTCCTGGTACTCTTCATGGGATTCTGCAAGCCCTTTTCTCATGAGTCAAGACCATGGTGTCCTCCCAGCCCCAGCTCACACGCTGTCCCCTGAAGGCACCCAACATCTAGGGGATGCTCCTCCAGGCATAGCGGCATCTCCTATCATGCCGACAGCTTTCCTTCCTGCCACCGCTGTGGTTCTCTGTGCGGATGGTGTTTCCTCAATGAGAATATCTCAACTGTGATGTGTTGACTCCAGCTGTGGCCAGATGTGCTGCTCTGGCTGATGTTACTTGAGATACAGAGGTTATGGTCCTGACCTGCCCCTTGATCATATGGTAGATGCAAAAGATAATGTAATAAAACATCCTCCTTATATTCCTGGGTTCAGAATTGTCCATCCCTGAAGAATGTGAATGAAATCACAAGAAGACAGAGCTGTGATCCTGTCTCTGTGATCCCATCTCTGCAGAGCCATGCTGTGACTGATCCACAGCGTCTCAGTGTGTGTAAAAGTGATGTCCAGCTGTCCAGCTATATGTCTCATTTTTTTTTTATTAACTTCATCCAGATTTCCAGCAAAGTTGCAGTAAGCATGATGAATATCAGGGAAATTCAGTAAAGAAACACTTCATAAATCAAGACAATTTAAAAAACATTAGCATTCAAAGCATATATAACCATGATTTTACACCACACTACTTTTTTTTGGTTGTTTGTTTGCACATACCCTGAAGACAACAGCTATGCACCAAAGACATTAATTTTTGTTATAAAGCTCCAGGCAGTGAATCAATTTTACCTGGGTTATGTTCAGTTACAAAATAGGAGCAGCAGAGCAAGATCTAACTGCTGCACGGGCAGGTGGCACAGATCTACCCAGCTCCCTGCCACCACATTGCAAAGCCCCTCACCATAAATGCTTTTCTCCCCTCAAAGGTGCAGGTATCTCATGACCTGCTTTATACCCCTTTATTCTGCAAGCAGCTGCACTTGGCTCTTTAAAAGCTTAAACCTCTGTTTTGCAGAGTTTCTTCTCTTTCGTAGAGCACTGGTTGCTAGTGTAAATCCAGCCGTGCAAGGTCATAGCGCTTCTTCCAGGACAGCACAAGAGGTGTTGGTGGCTTTGGCTGGAGCATTCTGGGCTGGGAAGAGCCTCTGCCTTTTGCATCTGTTTGACATGTCCCATAGCCCAGAGTTCAACCCCGTGAACAGCAGAGGCAATTAGGGCTAATAAATGAGAAATAAACCAATTAATGTATCCTAAGATATAAAAGGCAAGAGCAGAGGTGAGGTCAAGATGTTTAGGTATGACCATATTTGAGGGTAGACAAAATCATCATAACGATGGACAAAATTGAGGTATTCTGGAGAAGGAAGGGAGGGGGAATCCTATATGAGGTTGCACCAAAACCTTGTGATTTTGCCCCATTTCCAGGGCACCCACTACTTTCTTGAGATTCTGGTGACAATGGGAGGAGAGCAGTGACCTGTTTCAGGAAGTCCCATGGTAGTAATTCTATTTAATTGTGCCACTAAGGAGAGGAAACCCCACAGAACATCTGGCCTGGCACTGGAGCTGAACCCATCCCTCCCACAAGGCTGCTGGTTCACAGTTTTGACACCAGTCTCAGGAAACAAGGCTGGGTCTTGAAACCACAGTTCCCAGGATCTCATTTCATGGGAACATCAGCACTCATTTTTACTTTAAGCAGGTTCCCAGCTTTCCTGGAGTCAGAGGGAAAAAGAAAAAAAAAAAAAACCACAAAAAAACCTCCCACCTTGAAACAGCACTGAAAGGCTTAGATCTGAGAAAGGAATAAAAGGCACCTGACATCCCCTTCTGAAAATCTCATGCTTTTCAAGTACGTGTACTGATCCAGGGGTCTGAGCTCCTGATCTCTGTGTGGCCATGGACTCGGAGATCGTGGGAATGGAGCAACCCCGAGAGATGGGATGGAGCTGGTCCTGCAGCCCACGGTGGATGGGGGGTACACTCATTCCCAAGCACCAGCTATTCCCCTCTCTTGCCATAAAAGAAAAAAAAAAAATGACTGCATTTCCATTTCTGGTAATTAAACATTTTTTCAAAGGCCCTCGGCTTGTGGCCTCAGTAATACAGCGTAAACATGCAAATCCCAGGAAAAGCCTCCCCATGCAGCACGCAAAGCTTTCATTCCCTCTCAAACCCATCTGTCTTTTTAAGGAAAGCGCCACTAAAGCACATGCATCTATTGAACCCAGGGAACTGCCACTCCAGGTGATCAAATGCATCTCCTGGCCAGGAACAAAGCAAATCGCACTAAACAAGACAAGTGCAAATGGCAGCTTTCTAATGAAGCTGATGTGCCTACGATAAAACAGCAAGGGCACATCAAGGAGTGTTCAACAAGGCCCGAGGATGATTCCCAAGCTTGTAGCATCTTGGGGTAGCTGCTGAGCTAAGGATGGAGTGTTGCTGTCACCAAGCTCCTGGTGAAGCTGGTTGAAACATTCCTCTTCCCAAAGCATGGTCCGACTGCAGGGAAACATCTTTTTCTATTTCTGTCTGATCCAGGTGATGATATCTTTTGCAAGACTTTTGCTGGCATGGAAATATCCCAAACACACAGTGCTGTGGAAGGACACTGCTCTTGCCCCCATATGCCTGGTGCAGATCTGGTGGCTTGTCCCCATCTGCTGCTCCCTTGGCAGTCCCACCTGGGTGTATAACAACGAAGCAAGGGCAGGGGTGCTTCGATGCAGGCAGGGAGAAGGGAGGGAGGCAAGGAGGGGATGGGAGAGCCCAAATTATACCATCTAATTGAGAAGAACCCCCTCTGATATCATCCCAACTTGCACATGCAACCCTGCCGCACCGTGAGCCCTTCCAGAATCCCATTTTCTGCTTTGCTCCAACATAAGCGATCCAAGATGAGCTTGAAGCAGTGGAAAATCAACATATAAAGCTGATGATTTGTTCTATCAATGTTGAAACCGATTACAGTGGAGAAAGAAAAAAGAAAAAAAAAAACAAAAACAGAGCTGGGATTACAGTCTTAATAAGGGTAAGCACTTATTGCGGTATCTCTTATTCTCTTTCTAACAGTAGTGCTGGTGGAGCTCTTACAGAGTTATACTGATATTAGCATTAAAGCATTATCCCCCATGGCAGCATTAGCAGTTCCAGTGGCTGTATTAAGTGAAAATCTCTCTTGCTGATGGCAGAGGTCGACCACATGCTGATCTCCAATTGCAGCAAGCTGCCCAAGCACAGGGTGAGGAGAAAAACAAGTCTGCTGCCAACAAGACACGGCATCCTTATTAATATCCACCCAGATCTTTCCCTGCTTGCAACCAATGGTGCTTGAGGAAGAGAAACTCCAGAGAGCTACAGCAGGTCCTGGAGCTGCCAAGCATTGCAGCCATCAATCCACCAAGCTGCAATACAGCCCATTATATTTTTTGCCAGCTCGCGGCCCTCTTCAGGACAGGACCCATGTCCAGGCTCTCCAGTTTTAAGGCAGATTAGGGTGGCAGATGATGGAGCCACTGGGATGGCTCTGCCTTCCTCCAGCTCTGCCCCACTCCAGCATCACGGTGCCCAGCATCCCCTCCTCCATGCAACCAGCCCCACACCCACTGATGCACCACATCTGGGGGCTTGTGACCCACTTGTGGGTTGAAGGAGAAGCCACCACCACATGGGACAGCCCAGCTCACCGAGGCATCTCAGCACCAGGACAAACAGGCAGCAGCCAGTGGGCTGCAATGCTCCCATCCCCTTTCATCAGCAATGATCCCACTCTTTCCATGACAATAGTCGAGTCCCTGCCAGTTTACATGACATTTTCTAGCAATTTGCACTTGGCCGAGTTGAACGCTTTACTAAAAATCAAGATATATGAACATCTAACGCCTTCGCTTCATCCCCTAATTTAGCAATTCTATCAAAAATGTAATTAAGTTCATCTAGCATGATTTGTTCTTAATAAACCTGAGCTGCTTGCAGTTCTGGTATCCTCTTGGTGTTTATAGCTATTAATATTTGCCCAGCAAATTTGATGGGATTTGAAATGAGATTCATATAAACTTGTATATATTATCTAATTAATAAACAATACTAATACACAGGTAGCAGCAAATGAGCAGTGCCCAGCACTCGCACTTCACTAGCTAATTAATTCTGCCACCGCTCCCTTCTGCAGGAGTGGGCATCAGCTCCCCAGCGAAACCACGCAGATACTGGCTCCGGCACGGTCCTCCAGCCAAGAAGGGATGAAGTCAGAGGATATCAGAGCTGCTTTCATGCCTCAGACCAAAGCCCCCATGTCCCCTTGGACTGTGGCAGCAGATATTGCCTGAGGAAGAGGAGAAGAGGGAGGGTGTTCCCAGCAACTCTCCTCCTGGATCCATCTGTCAACCTGTGGCTGTCAGTGGTTTGGGGACTTCCCAATCCACCAGGTACCTCCACACCATCACCTCTGATAGCCTTGTCCTCCCCATCTCCTGCTCTGAGATAGCACCTCTTGCTGGGACCACGAGCATTGCCTGCCCTGCTCTTCTCTCTGCTAGATGAAAGCACCCTTAACACTTGTGTTTTCCTTGTGAAGATAATTAAGCCCTGCAATTAAATTATTTCAGCTCCTCTCTTTTTTTGAGACACCAAGCAGCCTTTACCCCAAGCACTTTTACGAAGTCCACCATGGAAGCTGGTCTCCTATGGATGTGTGTCTGTTTTCTGTCCCATATCCCACATGAGGACATGTTCCCATACCCTGGGCTCCTGGGTCTTCTCCTGTACCATTGCATGCCCATAACATAGGGTCCCTCCATCTGCTGCCATGCAAAAAAAGTCTCCTTGAGCATTTTTGGAGCTGCAGCAGGCAGCAGAAGGTCAGTGGCTCCTTTGGAGATGTATTTCTGGAGAAATCAAACACATTGATGGCTAAAAGGCTCTTGTCTACACAAATCATTAGCTCGATAATACATTAAAATAAATGTCAGACTTAGGTCACTGCATATTGTGAGGGGACATGAAACAAGCTGTTTGCCCCCATCACTTCTATATGACTTTTATCACACCTTTTAAACATCTCCAGAGAAGAGTTTAAAAGAAAGGCAGGGATGGCTGAAAATTTAAATCAAATTACTTTTTTTGATGGAAAGTTGACATTTCAGCAGGATGAAAGCACACATGGAAAACAGAAAACAAAACAAAAAAATTAATCCAACAACAAATTACTGGAGAAAGTGTAGGTTGTCAGAAGTTCTTTTATTTTCTTTTCTGATTAAAAGTCCACATTTTCTGCAGACACCCTCCACGTCCAGCCTGGTGCTTGCTAGAGGCTTCAGACATCCCCAGCCTGGGATGGGGAAGGGGATGCTGAGACCAAGCCTAGAGGCAGTGGGTGACTCTGGTTGCAGCTGAGCAAGGGACAAAGTCCAGAGCCAAGTTTCAAGGACAAGATGCAGGAGCAGGATTACTCCTCTGCACTGAAAAAACCAACAGCATCCATCTCTGCGAGCTTCACTGTGAACAGAGAAAAATTCACATATTTGGATGATCTACTCCAAAACTCCCATAGTCCGCAGCCCCCTTCCCCATCACCTGGAGCTGGTGACAGAGGACTCTGCTCCCTGCTCTGCTTCTGGAAGCCACTTCATGCCATTCCCCACCCTGATGCATTTAAAGGTGCATTTATAGCACAAAGTAGATGTTTACAATTTATAATGGTGTTCCAATTATGGGCTGGGAAAGTGCCTGGAATTGAGCCTGTCTCCGTTATTTATGGGCAGTGTAATCCTAACCCAATAGATACCTCTCACGAAGAAAGCTAACATTTTTCAGCAGAGACCTGAAAACAATACTTCATGCTAATAGAGTCTGTTACCAGAGGGAAATAAGCCTGCACAGGCAGCTTGCCAGCTGCCCAAAGAGCATCTTAAAGCACAGGGATCCATCCCTGCCATGCTTCTCCAGATCTCTGCCTGCCTTCTTCCCGTCCCTGCCTCCATCTCCCTTTCAGGCTGGCCAGATCCCCCAGGATTTTTGCTCTTCTGCCAATGCTGCCCTGTACCCTGCTGCCTTCTACTTTTCCTTTCTATGCCTCCCCTGTTCTGGTACCCCACCTGCTAGTATTTAATTCTTCCTACATGGCTTCTGAAAAATCCATTTCTATGTCTCCATCTATCCAGCAACCTCTCTCTGTCTTCAGTGTGTCCCTCCGCTCTGCACCCCATGGCTCTTCCAATGTCCTTCTGCCTGTGGCTGGGTTCCCTCTCCTGACACTTAAGTTCTTACCTGTATGGATAGGACTATTGGGGGGAGAGAGACAAAGGGGACTGGTACGTGGTGAGGAAAGCCCGCAGCCCCAATGTGAGTGGGGCTATGCAAGGGCCGCTGAGGGAGGTTTGAGGCCAGGCATGCGTTTTGGGGCTGGCACCTTTGCCCTGGGAGCAGGGGCTCGACGTTTCCAGTTTCGAGGCTGGATGCTGGTAGATAGTATACGCTGGTGTCTGTGTTTGCAGATTGTTTCACAGCTGTGTGCCACCCCTGTTCTATCCAGAGCTTGCTACCTGTTTCTCCAGGAGGAGCTATCCCTCATGCAGCAGGGACAAGGGATGTTCAGACCAGCTGAACTAGGATGCAGTGCCAGGTGTTTCCTGGGTCACCTGCAATGTGAGACACCACCTGGTTGCTTTTTCCTTGCCTATGAGGGAGGATTGTCCTGCTGGATGGTGACACCCAGTCTCACAGCACTTCTTGCAGACTGGCAGGAGAGGAGCTCCAAAGCCAGCAGGTCTCAGGCACATTTCAGGGGTAGCAAACTTTGTCTTGGTCTGTGTCTGCACAGACCGGTCCATGACAGATTGCTCTAAGCATCCTTGTCCAGGGTGCACAGGCTGAAGGGCCTCTTCCACAGTGAATAATGTATACATAAAATATAGTTTGGGCTCATTAAGCTAGATTCTTGAATAAACCCTCTCCTCAAATATCTCCCCCAACTCTTCTCCCAAGGGTGCATGCCGGGCCGTGAGAAGAGCAGCAATAGTGGGGCAGTCATCTTCATCTCAATCTTGATGACCTTGATTTTGCATGACAAGCTGCATACTTAATTAATTAAAGAAAAAAACCCTCCATTCCTTCTAAAAGGCCATTATTTTAATTTTGACAGGTAATTACAAGAGAAGAAATGATAAATCTTCCTGAACACTGTTTGTCTTTAGCAGAGGCATTAATTATGGATGTTTGAAAACTGAGGCTGGATGTAGCTTAAGACATGTCAATGGATGAAGAAGTGCTCAAGACCACCTTGAGCATGACTTTCTGATGGGTAGCCCCATCACTGCATTTCTTCCCACACCAGGGGAAGCTCTTCAGAAGCTCCATAGTGGGAGAGAGGGATTGAAACAGCTAAATAAAATTCACTAGAGAAACTCATAACGGCATGACACATTTTGCCTCTGGAACTCATTGCCATCATATATCATCTGGCAGCGTTTAAAAAGGGATCACCGTTTCATGCAGATAATAAGAAAATCCAGACTTATGTCAAAGAAAAAAAAGAACCAAGACATTCTGTGAACAGTGGAAATGAGAGAGCCTGATTTCTCATGCGTTAGTGTGTTCAGTCCCCTAAAACGTGCATCCCACAGTAATCTCAGCTCCTCCCCATGTCCTCCAGAGGAAGAGGAGACCACCACGTCACTGGCTGGCAAACCAGCTACTTCCAAACTCACCAGCTAATGGCCAAGTGCTGCCCACCTTCCTCCTGGACAAGGCATTAATTTGGGTCCCTCTTCTCTATTCAACCAACAATCTCCACAAAAACTGTAGGATCTCCCATCATCCCTCAGACCATGCTGTGCACAGAGACAAGACACTGCTGTCCTTGTGCCCCCCCATGTCCCAAGGGTTGCCAAAGTGCTGGAATGTCGGCAAAGATAGTGCTTTTTTTACGCTGCCATAGCTGAGTTGTTATCTGCTTATCACATCACCCGCTGTAGCTCTAAAAGGTGATTCATTTTGGTAGGTGATAAACCCAAGTCATCAAAGCACCGGAGTTAGCCAGAAAAACGCTTTTACTCAGACCTCGCATCAAAATAGCAGCTTTGATAAGCCCAGGTTGGCCGTGCTTCTGGTCACGAGCCAGCCCAGCCACTAACACACAGGTAACATGGAGGGATCCAATTAAACAGTCATTAGCCTTTTCTGAGGCACAAAAGCCATCTACATCCCCCAGCCCAGGATCTGCACACGCAGCCACTGTATTGCTGGAGGGCAGGACGTGGTGCGGGGCACTGGCTGTTGTGATGGGGCTGGGTCTCGGTTCCACCAGAAACACAGATGGCTCGGAAAACATCCTCCCATAGCACTGCCCCTTCCTGGCAAAATATTAAATCAATAGAGATCAAGTTCCCTCTCCTTGGTTTCTGTTTCAGCTTTATAATTATCACACTGCAGAAAACAGGCTCATCCCCTCCATATGTTGCTCTAAGGAGCATCGCTGTGCCGGGACTCCCGGGAGGAAAGCCTGTTCCATGGGAAAAGCCCATCCCACATCCAAGCCCAGCGAGAATGTGCAGCAGGACAGGACGGAGCAGCAGCTGGTGGGATGCTGTGGACAGCCCCTCAGAGAATGGGTCCAGCCAAGCAGTTGCCAAGGAGATGATGCTCTCCCATCCCGCTCTCACTCCTGACCTTTTGGCTTTAAATTATTTCCTGCCTGGTTATACGAATAAGCAAAGGCATTTGGTAAATCTGTAAGTGTCGTTAGCAGGGTAATTTGCACACACTGTAGTTGTAACTATCATTAAGAGGGTGATTTGCAAAGACCAGCAATAAGTCTATTAGAGTTGATGTGATATTAAAACCAGTGCCCATCCGCAGAGGGGAGCTGACAGGCGGGTTGGACCCCTTGACGGTGGCTACCTCCTGCTTTTTCCAATCTGCCCATAAAGTCCAGATTAAACAGAAGGATTTAGGTGGTGTCCTGCTACCCAAGCTGGCAACCGCTCCGGTAATTAGTCAGTGCTAGACTAGAGCATGTGGCGGGGCCCTGAGTGCTCCGGGGGAGTGTTGGCATAGGGATAAAGGACCCAGCAACATCCCATTTCCATCGACTTACTGAGATGGGCTGGGAGGATCTGGTGCAGGAGCCCAGGACTCGCAGCCAGAGCACATCTACACCAGTCTTTGCGCCAGCTGCACTTTAGGGGTTGATTTATCTCATCCTGGAAAAAGCTGGATTAGCTGAGAGAGAAGCCAGCTTTTACAGGCTGAGAACACATTTGGGTGCAGATTCATGCAGATCCGGGCTGATGGAAGATGCAATGTGGCACCGTAATGTGGTGCTCACACCCCTTCCCTGAGCTGTGATCTCAGCCCCTCTGCAGACTCACGCAGTTGCCTTTGTATCCCATTACCACTGAGGGTTTTTCCCATGGTTACGAGTGCTGGATTCTCATTTTTGCTGGAAAGCTGAGCTCTCCATCACCCCAGAGGAGAGGCTGCTGTGCTCCAGCCCCCCCAGCCTCCCTACCCATCCGTGTGCTCTGCAGCAGTGCAGGTTTCCATGCTTTTCTTTCCAGGCTTTCCTTGCCAAAGGGCAGACACAGCATTAAGACATTACAGGAGGCCCCACAAGGCTGGGCTGGAGCCAGACTCCCACATTAAACACAAACCTTGTCAATGAATAACCGACGAGGTACGAAGGGCTCCGTAGCCCAGCCATCAGGCACATGCATCTCTTTTGCATTTGACTTCGCCCCAAGGAAAATCCAAAATTCACTGCACACCGCCATGGACGTTTTACACGTGCCCAAGATGAGCCCATCCTGGGTACCTAAAAATGTCCCCCTGGGGAGGTGTCCTGCCCTCGAAGATATTATCACACAGATGGACACGCTGCCAAGGGAAGCATCCCTGGATGATTTTACTAAGCCATAGTCACTCTGGAATCACTTTATTGTTCTTTGAACAGCCTTGGACAGAAGCAAAGAATACATCCAAATTATTAAACCCCTTAATCACTTCTTGTCACCAACCACAGAGAAAAGGGATGAGGTTGTAAGCACCACCGGTGGTGGAGCCATACAAGAAACCCTGCTATTGTGCTGAGCAAGGGTGAAGATGAGCAACCAGTGATGGTCACCTCTGCCCTGGACATTTGTCCATGACCTGGGTGACCACACAAAGTCTTTGAGGCTTTCAGGGGCTTTTTGGTCCCCATCTCACTTGAGCTTTTCATCCTAGTGCCTCTCTCCACCTCAAGTATCATGGGGACAAGAGTGCTCATCTCCTGTGCAGGGACATTACAAGGATAAGTGCGCTGAAGACACTGAGATGGTGAGACACATTACTACGGTAACAGGGGTACCACGTACCTGAGACAGACCTGGAGGAGAAGGCCTCGATAAAAAGAGCAAAGAGGTGCAGAAGAGAGAGAGAGACTTATTCCAACCCTTGCCAACTGGGAGCAGGCACCATGCCATCACCCAGGCTGATGAGTACACCCAAGAAGAGATAAAGCAGATGAGATGGGGGAGGCAGATCAGCTCTGCTGGGAGCCTCCTCCCTCCTCAGGAGGGACAGATGGACACAGGACCATCTGCAGCACCCCAGTGTGACTTCACCGGGTGGGAAACTGGCAGGAAAGCCAACAAGTTGGCCAGCACTTAAAGAGATGATGTCCCCAAGCTCATCTACTGCAGAGCACATTAAACTAGCCTGGGCACCGTGTCCCAGGGAAGAATAATAAGGCAACGGTGTGGTGAGGGAAGAATGGTTTGAGACCCATGGGTACACTGGAAGGTCTGGGGAAGATAAGGCTTGTCCCTGCCATGGGGACAACTGCAGACACATCCCATGGCTTTGAAGTCTCCTATTCCCCACCTTACTCCTCATTCCTCCTGCCACAGATTCACAGGCACATCCGATGTTCAGTCATCAAGACCGACCTTCTCAGCACCACAGGCCAGTGGTGCAGTTCATCTACCCCAGTTCCCCAATAACTCTTGTGGGAATGAAGCATCTCTCAAACCAACCAGTCTCCGCAGGAAAACCCATCTCTTCCTTTAGAGGTTTGCTCACATGGTTAATCACCCTCCCTGCTTGAAGCACAAGCCTCATTTCTCATCCAATTCCCTCCCAGCCACCACTTCCCTCTTCTACCCTTATTCCACTGGATGTTTTGTTCTTCCAGAGGTGCTCACACTGGAATAAAGCCCCTCACAGGCTTCTTTTTGAGGAGCTGAATAGCACAAACTCTTTTCTCCCCCTATCAGACACTTCGTCCTGTTCACCCATCACTTAAAAAAAAAAGTGTAAAAAAATCTATTCTGCATCCCTCCCAAAGGAGTTGTTTTTAATTTGGTTTTATTCTCCTCACCTGCACAAAAATTGCTCACACAGGTGTTTCAGGGCTTGCAAAAGGGACACTTTTATCATTTAGTCATTGAAGGTTTTCAAATCGCTTAATCACATGCAATTCATAGCGGCTTGAAGAACCCGAACAGCATCAGCAACTTCTGTAACAATCAACACAAAAGCGTCTTCCAAGTGTCTCTTTTATGTGATTTTGCCCATAATCATGGCAGAGAGATAAAGTTCTGTAATTTATTTCCACTAATATAGTCAGGCAGCAATTGATGTTTTTTATGAGGGTGAATATGTCTGTGGGATGTACTAATGTTTATAGGCTGGTAAATTTGATTTATATGGAATAGTCAGTGTTGCTATTGGTAAAGGCCCAGTGTTTCTAGGAGAGCTAATGTGATTTGCATTGATGAGATTAATATCAATTAAGTGCTCCCAAGTTTGCAGAGCGCAGTCAACCGGTGATTTCCACCTCTCTAACCCGAGCAGGTGAAGGGGCTGGTTTTTTTGCAGGCAGAGAGCGTGTGTTTGACCCCAACAAGCACAAACCTCAAGGGATTTGGTTCCTCTTGCTGGTCCCAACCCCAGAAATTACAGATCTGGCTCGCTCAGCTCTTCCTCTCCTCATTTAAGGTGATGTAATTTAATGGGAAGGGCGCAGCATGGACATGCACACCATGGTGTAGGGCAGGAGCATCCTCTGGATGTGTCTGCTCGCCCCTCCATGTAGAGTGACCCTGCCGAGCCAGGGGGAAGATGCAGAAGGGATTTTATGGCTCTGGCAGCTCCGTCTGCGCTCACAAACGGTCCGATCACAGTGGTGTTTCAGTGCCCTCTTGTGCCCAAGCACAGAGGATTTACAGAGGGGCTGAGCCCGGAGAGATGCTGATGTGAAGGTCTCCTCGGTGGTTTTGGGAAGAGAGGAGAAGGTTTTCCACCAGCATAAACCCCCTTAGTGTGATCCTGACACCCATGAAGAGGCTTAATGCTTTTAAATATCAGGTGCCTCGGATCGCAAGGGAGGTTTTCCATAGCAGCGAAGGCAAGGGGGACTTGGGGTGACTCTCTGTGAAGATGGCATGGTGGGGCAGCCCATCTCTGCTGGAGAGGCATGGGAGGAAGCGATGGGGCTGGAAATGATGCCGGGGATCTGCCGGGAGGACCAGCTCACCTGCCAGCGTGGGTGCAGCTTCCCAGCACAGTGCATCCAGCATTTTCAGCATTAACAGCCTGTCTTAAGCTGATTCTTCCACTGCTCCCTTCCCCCTCAAAGCATCGTGGCTCAGCTGGAAAACACAGGATTTGTCCCAGCTCTGTCCCACGGTACCAAATGCCACATGAGTCATCCGCCCTCTCAGCCCAGCCTTTGCCACCCGACCCACGGGGATGGAGGGGACCGAGAGGGGTTGTCCCCAGCCCCCAGGCAACGCAATGCATGCGGAGCCCTTCACACAACCTTTTCGTGGTGGATGGAGTTTGACAGGCTCCAGAGTCAGCCTGAAAGCTTACAGCTGCCGAACGACAACGGTGCAGTGAGATGACAAACTCAATCTCATTACAGCTCAGAGAAGGTTAAACAGGAGCCATCTTCCCAGCATCGCTTTAACTCCTCCTGACAGAGAAACCTTCCCTGCACAGGTAAATAATTTAAAACCTGAGTTATCTGGTTGATAACTCAAAGCTTAATCACGTGCCTTATGTGAGGTGTCAGGCAGAGCTGTGTCGTGGGTTGAACCCAGATGGAGTTGAGATGGACCGGGGTGGGCGTGGGCTTACAAACACTGATGATTGGATGAAGATTTTGCAGCAGCCAGCCTGAGTATCACATAAAAGCAAAGACTTTCATTCCAAAATGAGAAACATATCTGCTCAGGGAAAGGGAGTGGTGTCCTCTGAACATCCCCTGCCTCCCCCCAGGACCAGTATCCGCACCACTGGGAGACTTCCACCAGCAGTCAGCTCAAGCTCTGGAGCCCTGAGATGTTGAGGGACACCATGAAGCCAGTGGTCTGGCTGGGAGGGGAAATCATCCCCAGTGACATCACTCTGCCGGCAAAGGATGAAGCACTGAGGGGTCGTATCTGATGGTTGCACAGTCCCACGCGTGGTGGGAGTGGGCTTGATGTATTGACCTCTCTGCTGTGAAATGTCCCTACCACCTAGGCTTCTGCATCAGTCATGAACCAAAGCCATCTTCATCTCACTATCTCCAATAACTTGTTTTAATGCTCTCCTGGGCTCTTGGTAGCCACTGGTGCCTGGGAAGGAGTTTAACACATGGAGAGCACATCCACAGCTTGCACCAGACCAATTACTTCAATCCCCCAAGAAATAAAACCTAACACTGGTAGAACCTGCAAAATCCAGATTTTGGTTGGTGGTTCTCTAGTGGTTCCCCTTGGTCCTTCCTCAGGAGCACAGGTTTTTTGGAGATCTCTGCAGCCATCTTTGCCAGGGGACTCTGTGCCTTTCCTTGACACGGTCAAGGCTGCTCATCAAATAATATTGGTCCCTCTGCCTTCCTCTGCCACCCGTGACTGTCTGTCTGGGAGATATTTCCATCTCCCAGGAATGTTACTGTGATAAGTGAAATACCTGCCTTCCATCCCCAAAGTATGAATTGGCCGCTGGCATGGATTTGCAATTTATATGTTAATTGTCTCTGCCTCCAGGGACTGTGCTGACCTCCAGGAAGGGAGGTTTAATTGAAAAATATGCAAAGGATGCTCCCGACACTTCATCCAGAGAAGTTCCCCCGGTCTGTGCAAAGAGCTGAGAAGAGACAGCCTTTCCAGAGAGGCACCGAGCCTCACCTACGCTGACGAACAAGGTCTCGCTAATTAGGCATCAGCCTGTGCCACATAATAGGAAAAAAAGCCAGAGTAATCACGTTTGTTCCTAGCTGACAAAGAGAAGGTCCTTTAATCAGCATTCTCTGGGCTTTGACCTCTGTGCTAATGATCTGGCACCTGGTGGGATGCTGGAAAAGTTCAAAATTTTAAGAGGAACTCCAGCAAAGTAATTGTTGGGGTCTTCACACCTCTGAAAATGTCACAAGAAGAGATTAAAACCAGCATCCAAGTAAGCGGAAAAGATGGTATGGTGCCTAGTGTTCCTAGGAGCTCCAGACTTTCTGCATTAAGGGAAAAAGGAAAGTAGGATTTTTCCCAAGCGCCTGCTGATCCCCAGAGATGGACTGAAACAGAAAGGTACTGCTAAAGCTCCCAAAGCTCTCGAGCCACAAGACAGTTGCAAAGATGCACCCACCGGGGACTGGAAACACCCACGGAGACGTTCCTGTGCAGCCTGGCTCTGCTTTCCTGCTGGGAAAACGGGGCCGGGATTTATTGGCCACCTCTGTCCTGTGCAGAGAAATCTCTTGCCAGCAGCAGCGGGACCAGGAGGGTTGGGATGGAGGATTTACCTCTGCAACAGAGGTGGAGAAACTGGGGAGAAGGGAAAAGAAGCAATGTGCTGAAGGTCATTCAGCAAACCAGGGACAGAAGGAGGACCCGGCATCCTGGCTGCTGGCCCCCATGCTTGTCCCCAAGCCCTGGGGATTTCCGGGCGCTCACGGTAGGATGACAGGAACAAAAATGGAGCTGGAAAAGCAATAAAGCCCTAATCCTCACAATCCTTGCCTTCTTTCCCTGAAAACACATTGCTTCTGCAAGGGCCCTGCGGCATCGCAGCAGGATGCCTTGTACCTACCGACTGCATTGCAGAGCACACATGCAGGCAAATTAAATCGCTGTTGTGATGGCATTTCTTCATCTTAAGCCTTTTGTTTACCTACCTTGTTTCCAGAAGTTTATTTGGGTTTAGGAGCAACTCTTACGTTTCAGCAAAAGAAAAAAACAAAGAGGTGAGACTTCTCTGGTTTAGATTTCTTTCCTATCTGTGACTAGGAAAAGCAGCTCTGCACCCCCGAGAATCTTTTCCTATGGGAAAGGGAACCGGTGCCCAGCACAGCCCGCTCTGAAACAAGGCAGGAAAATCATCTCAGCGATTGCACAGATGAAGGGCAGAGCCGTGTGTGTGTGTCCCAGGAATGAACACCCATCATCGCTGCCGTCCCATTGAGCTGGGAAGCCACAAGGAATGAGACCAGGACAAAGTCCCACTGAGGACTTAAGCCCTGTAAGAGGGAAAGGACTGAAAGGAGCCTTTTCTGACCCATTTATACGTAGGATGTCTGCTCAGGGGAAGGTCTTCAGTGACAAATGTGATGCAAAGAGGCTTCACCATCACCTTCAGATGGGTTTTGCCTGTGCCTGATGCCTGGGACACTCCGGTGAAGCCACTTGGAGGGGAAAGACATCGTCACTTTTACTGCCCATCCTGGTGCCTTCACCGAACAGACAGGGACTACACAGGACCTGGATTGCCCCCAAAATCCTAGAAACCTCCCCGAAAACCACTGGCAGACTTGCTGGGGTGGCAGACAGCAACTAAATCTACCACAAGGTTATGATGGCAACCCAAAGATGGACTCATCAGGTGGATAACTCCTGGGCACAGAGCGCAGTCCCCGAGCATCGCTCGCTGCCCTGTGCCACCACCGAGAAACTCCCGTGCTGGTGCAGTATTTCAGCCTTTCATGGGATTTCATTAAGGGTTATTATTAGTGGCTCTGTAATTGCCACCGGAGCCAGGTTTCATGTTCTGCTTAATGAAGTGTCAGAGCTTCTGAAGGGAAGATAGGTGTTTTAATGATGGCTTAGGGTGGGGAAGGAGAGCCAGACAGTTGGAAACTCAGGTGAGGGCAGTCCCCAGCACTAACTGTCCCAAAACCTCATTTCATCCTCATTTTATCCAGGCAGGGGAGTCCACCACCAGGACCAAGTCAAACAACAGGGATGCAGGAGATGTAATTTAACAGGAAAATTCACTTTTTTTAGTGCTTTGCTCCATCTAGTGCTGACAGAGCGAGGCTCGAAGGGAACACGGGTGTCGGCAGTACCTTTGAAAGCCCTTTTGGGAACCTGCCCCTGGGGAAACCACCTTGTCCCGCAGACCTTCTCCCCGGCACAGTGGCCCCCACACTCTCCACAGGGATCAGCCCTGGCTTGTCCCAGCCTCTGGGGAGGAATGACTCTGTTCCCAGCCCCATGGGATGAAAAAAAAAAAAAAAAAAATAGGCCCAGACATGCCAGTGCAGCTCCACATCCCCAGCACAGGGGATGAGCAGCCACGGTGGGCACGCTGGCAAGACACGGGGTGGTTTGGGGATGCAGCAGGCTCCTCCAGAGAGCCCCGTGCACCCCAGTTCAGAGCCAGCACCCACATCCCTGTGCCGAGGGATGCCCCAGGGAGGGCTGCCCCTGCACATTGGGAGTGATGTCCATGAATGCAGCCCCACACACACACCAAGGGGCTGCAGCATTTTTAGGCCACTTCGTAATCAGCCGTGGGGTCCCCCACACCGCAGCAGGGCTGGGAGCTGTGGGTAGACCCCATCCCCCTTGGGGTGCTCATTTTCACTTGCAACTTCACCTGAAGATCTGCAAAACTTCTACTTTATTACTCCTAACTGAATGCCAGAAGATAAAAAGTCTTCTTTGCATCCCATCTGTGGGATGGTGGGGGCATTGCCTTCCCCATCACAGCACGTCCTCCACCACTTTTTGCTCCCAAAAAATGAACTCAGGTGGCAAGATACAGGGATGCTCTGTGGTCTGGCCCCGGTCTGGCACCCAGCATGCATGGGGGGACACAGGAGCACCCCACAGCACCCCACATTTTCTGCTCTGCTCTTGTCCTGGTCCCCAGATGGGCAGCCAGACTGGTGGAACTGGGCACAGGCAAGGCATTCTGCCACCCCAGGGCTGGCTGGGGCAGGCCACTGGACAAAGGGGTTGAGTGCTTGTGTCCTCACTGGCCAAAAAGTGGTGGCAAAGAGGGAAGGGGGGATGCGTCTGCCTGGTCGAGGGTCAGTCAGCGGTCAGCAAACCTTGTCCCACCTTAGGTGGGCTCTACCTGACCAGGCAGGAGCAGAGAAAGCCCCCAGGGCCAACTGGTGGCACTCAAGGCTGCAAGGGCTGGGGGGCCCCCCAAGGCAGGAGGGACAGGGGGGCCTGTTTGCTCAGGGAGCTCCAGCCCGGACAGGCAGGGCTGCGGGGCCAAAGCCCAGCCGGTGCCACTGCGGCAGGGAGATCACCCACCCGTAGGTGTGCTGCATACGCCGCGGGGCTCACGGGGCCCCTCTCCAGGCCTCCCTGCGCCTGCGAGGGAAGCGATGGTGGTTCACAGCGCGGCATCCCGCAGTGCGCTGCTGCACCCTGACCCACGCCGGGTCCTGCTCCAGCCCGGCCCCACCCGCCCCGCTTCGCTGTGGGCTGGGGCCGAGCGGTCCCGGCGCCGACCCCGGGGGCCTCCCCGCCCCGAGCCCGGCACATCACGGCAGCGCCTGGGCCGGACCCACCGCTCCGCGCTCCTGCTCGCCCCCACCGGGGGCTGCTGCTGGCGGCTCCGGCGGAGCGGGCCGGGCCGGGCCGGGCCAGGCCGGGCCGGGCCGGGCCGAGGCCCCCCGGTGCCCCCCGGTGCCGCCGCCTCAGGAAGCGCTGCCGGCGCGGAGTTGAGCGAGCGGCCGGGCCCAGCACTGCGGCGACCCCTGGCGGCCGCGCTGCGGCGCCGGCGCTGTCTCCGCGGGGCTCCCCCGGGTCCTGCCTCCCACCCGCCGCCACAAGTGTGCGTTCGCCTGCACAGGCGTGTGCCAGCGCCCTCCGCGCGTGTGCACGCACACACGCACACGCACACACCGCGAACACGGACCCGCACAGGTCCTCCCACCCACCCGCACACGCTTCACGTGTGAATGTGCATGCCCTAACACCTGCATGCCTGTGCACGTGTGTGCCTTCCCGCCCACATCTGCACACACACGCACGCTGTTTGTGCAAACATGCAGGCCTTCGTGCCTGCAAATGCACACACCTCACGTGCACATGCCTGCATGCACAAACGTGTGCTTTCACACTCGTGTTTGTAAACACATGTGCTTTCACACACGTCTTGCACACACAAGCACGCCTTCACACCCTCATGTCTGCACACCCACGTGTATTCAGACCCGTGTGCCTACACACCTGCATGCCCGCACAGACAGACGGACATTCACACCCTCGTGCCCACCCACCCACGCTCCCGTACATGCAAATACACACACATTCAAACCCAGGCACATGCACGCCCACACGCCTCCAGAAGCACTTTCTCACACTCGTGTGCACACCCACACGCCCGCACAGCAGTAGGCACGCACCTCCGCACCCACGTGCCTGCACGCCCGTTGCACACGCAAGCACACACCCTTGCACACCCAACTGCCTGCACAGGCACATGCGCGCGCGCGCGCACACCCCCCCATGCGCACACGTGCGCACCGCCCCGGGGAGGCGGGGCCACGTCTGGGGGCGGAGCCTCTGCGCGGGAGGGGCGGGTGTTACCCAGGGGCGGGGCTACGGCGCAGGGGGCGGGGCGTGCCGGGGGAGGGGCCAGCGGGCGCCGCGCGCTGACTCTGTCTCCGGGCGCCGCCGCCGCTTCCGAGTAAACACCGCGGGCGGGGGCCGCCCCCCCTCCCCCCCCCCCCCCCGCCATGGCCGGCCGCGGCGCCTTCCCGCTCAGCCCTCTGCCCCCCGCCGCTGCCCCGCCGCCCCCGGGGCCTGGCTCTGCCATCCTGCGGGGCCCCAACCCGGCTCCCGCCGCCGCCGCCGCCGCCGCTCCGGGCTACCGCCCCATGGGCCCGGCCGCCGCGCAGTACCAGGTGAGGCGGCCTCGGGATGAGGGGAGGGGGGTGTCGGTGTGAGGGGACGGGGGGGGGGTCGTGGAGGCTCCCTCAGGGCTCTGCCGTCCGGCCCGGAGCCGCCCGGGGGTGGGGAGCGCTGGGCCGGCCGTTGGGGCCTTCCCTCCGCCTCAGGGCCCGGGCGAGCCGGGGCAGCGGCTGCCGGGCTTCCGCCAGCTCCCGAGGTCACCCCGGGGCGTCCCTCCCCCCCGGAGCCTAGCCTCCACCAGTACCCCCGGCTTAAATTCCAGATAATGTTCTTTTCCTGCCGGTTTTAGTTTGGATACCTCCACGCACTCTGCCTTCCCATGCTCTCGCTTTCCACCCTCTCAAAAAAAAAAATTAAAAAAAAGTAAAAGTTACGGCATCATCGCCGAGCGCATCCCTTCTGCCGCAGCAGCGATGGTCGGTGCCCGCCATGACTGCCCGGCAGCGTCCGGCATGCCTGACCCCGTTATCTGGTAGGATCCTGCCGGCGTCCGGAGGAAGCGTGAGCTGCGTGCCCGGCTCCGCAGCCATTTCCCGTAGCACCGAGCTGCTTTGAAACCTGTTTGTCTGGCAAAGGTGGAGGTAACCGTTTGGCCTTGTGGGTGGATAGCCTCAAGAAGAAGCTTGGGAGATGGTTAAGTGGTGGATGAGAAGAGCAGGCGCTTGCTAATGTTGGGGGAAAGTAAATCTGAACAGGGAGCAGCCCTCAAAAAGCAAGAGAAATCACTCATTTCCCAGCCTGAACATCTCTTTTAAGAAGTATATTCTGGCATACACTCAAGTTTCAGCCTCCTGCTTGTTCCCACAGCTTGTCGGTTCGCTTTTACGCATGGGGTGATTATTTTGGTTATTAGGTTTCTGGTGTAGAGCACAGTCTTCCAGGCAGGCTTGAAATGGAGGAGCCCGGTTGTGCAACACGTTCTCATCCACTGCCGATCGCCTCCTCCAGAGCTGCCACCTTATTTGCATGAATTAAAACTTGAGAAATAAATTAAGTTGAGGGAATTTCCAGCTTATAAACTTCATTAATACAAGATGAGGAAACAACTTTCCCCACGTAGCCTTAAAAACGCCAAAAAGCTCAGCAGTGAAAACAGATGGTGCAGCCAAGGCCAGTCTGAGCATGAATCGGTGGTAACGACTCGGAGGTATTTCGGGCCGGGCGGGCGCTCGATCGTTTGCCCTGACCTTCCGTGCGGCCGGTTGCAAAATCCAGCCGGGAAACTGGAGCCTGACGGGAGCAGCCGGGAGCTGCTCACGGCTGCGGGTAAACAGGCTAACATATGCTTGCTTTTTCCCCCCACTGTTGCTGGCCGTAATGGTAGCAGGTGTTGGGAGCACCTAGGGTGATGTACACCAAGTGTATGTCACCACGGTATCTGGCACCGGCAAGCCGGTGCGGGAGGCAGCTGGGTCAGCGGTGGAGCCCCGGGGCTGGTGGCGAGCGCTGTGCCTCGTGTTTGGCCGCAAGTTGCAGGGCTGTCTGCACGTGGGAGGGGAGAGCAGGTATGATCCAGAGGGTCTGCCCTTTGTTTTGTGATTCCCAGGCTGGGAAAAACAACCCCTCCCTTCCGAGTGGCCATCCCTGCCGCACCCAGGGGACTTCTTCATTAAGGCAGGGTATAATGAAGTAAAGAACTTCATTATTTGGGCACTAGGAGACACAACGGCCCACATCCACGCCAGTGAGTGCTTAGGGGCTCTTTAATCACTGGATTATTAAACATATGCTCGTCCTTTTGACATCCTTGCATGCCTGCTGGTTATTTACTCAAGCAGGGAACTGAAGACGACGAGCACATTTTGGGAGCTGATGTTTCCGGAGCAGCCAGGCACCGGTGCCATGCTTGGAGCAGGAAGGGGAGGATTTTTTCCAGAAGGAGGAGGATCGGCTGAGCTCCGTCAGGCTGCTTGGTGGCGGGTCTGTGGGCAGAGCCCCCATCCTGATCCCTGTCTCGGTGGCAGCAAGGCTGCCGAGTCCCAGCCCCCAGCATCCAGGCTGTGCCAGCCGGTGTAAATTCAGAAAAAGGAGCTTTTCTTCTGTTTATTCAGGTGCTAGTTTCAGGCTTAGGAGAGGCTTTTCCCAAGTTATCGGATTGACGCTGTGGCAGGGAATGGTCTTGGCTCTGTGTGTTGGAGATAGGAATGTGCAAAGCAGTGCTCTGGCCTCAAAGTTACCCCGTGCTGATGCTTTGCTGGTGCAGAGGGGTGGCAAAAAGCAGCATTCGTTAGGTGCCTTGTTAAGAGTTTCATTGGCACTTGCTGGCAAGAGCGAGCCTGATTTCCGTGGGATGAGAGGACCGCTGCTGTCCAAGCAACTCCTAACCCTGAATGAAAGCAGCTGCAGCTCGGTGATCCTGTCCCTGGGCAGGCAGCAGTGTGAAGGAAAGCAAAGTCATGTTTCATGGAGAAACATGCGGGCAGCCAGGACAGAGGAGCTAGAGAAGTGCAGGTCGCTGGTACGGAGCCAGGTGAAAGATGGTGTGGCCTGGACATGTTGGATAGGGTGTAGTGCAACATGAGACAGATCCACCCGATCCTTTTGGGAGCGGAGGAAAATGGTGTTCCTGCTCATCGAGTGCTTGGGGTTGGTTCAAAGGGGGCCTGGAGGGAATGGCCAAGGCTGGAGCTGCACCAGAGAGCTCCATGCAAAGCTGTGGTGCTGCTTGGGCTGGGTGACCCCACCCTTCCCACGGGAGATGGTTTCCAAGGCAGGTTTCATCATAGACTGAGCCTTGAGTTAATTTAAGTGATGATACAAAGCAGAACGCTGTCCTCTTGGCACAAGAGGGAGGAAGGCAACAATGGAGGCAACAGCACCCTTTGTTTCTCCTGAGGACACATAACAGTGAAGTTCTGCTAGGTGGAAAACATCTCCAGAACTTGCTGTTGAAGGTCTTCACTCCATCTTCTTCCACAAGTCCTTCTCAGGAGCTCTCAGAGCCATTCCCTGGATAGTTTAGTACTGCAGCAGCACCAAAGGCAGTGTTTTATACCAGGCACCTATCTCCGCTCTTCCCGTGTGTGCCTCCACGCTGCATTAGAGGCTGGCGGAGTTTCTCTTTCAAGCAGGAACCCAACACCTTTGTTCTTTGTTCCTGCTTGCGTTAACACCTGTGTTATGATTTGAATCCTCATGACCTTTCCTTTCTCTGACCTGTAACATCTGTGACTTCAGCTGTGAGGCCACAGACGGGGCAGGTTTGTCTGGTCCCAAACATCTCCGCTAGCGCTTGAAACGTTGCCAGCACGTGTCCTGAATTTGCTCGGTGTCTTTGCCTGTTGTTTTACCCTTCTCCCTTTAATGTACTACTGCTTCATCTGTGGTTTTTAGCTGAGAAGCAGTCTGACTCCTGGACCGCCTCCTGTATCAAAATATGTCAGGTCTTCCAAGTGCTGCACTGGGGCAGTTTGGGGGCTTGCTGGGAGCAAGGTGCTGCTCAGGAGCTTGCAGCATGCAATGGTGTCTTGATAACAACACCTCTTCCCGGGTGAAGATCTCTGCCAGCACGAACCCAGGCTCTTCCTGGCACCTTCCCAAGAGGGATTTGCTCACAGATAAGAACAAACAAAGAGGGGGAAAGCACCCTTTTGGGATGTGCTGCAGAGACTAGGGGGCCTCAGTTGGTCCCAATCCATGCAAAGCCCTGGGCTGAGTGATGTCTTTAGGCAGCCAAGCTCTCCTTGAGACCAGCCTGGCATGGAGCTCAAATCCCATTTGAACAGGGTTTGCTATTGCGTCTGTCCTAATGGGAAGCACTGTCGTCTGGGCACGTGGGGAGGAACTTGCAGGAAGAGCCGTCGTCACCTGGCGTCTGTCCAGGGCTCTGCTCCCAAAGCCCCAAGCGAGGATGCATGTCGGCTCTCGCTCCCTGACTTAGTATGTACAAAGTTGGATCGCGCCTTTCTGGACAGAGCAAAACGGGACATGCATCAGGAAGAGCCTTTCCCCCCTCATTGGGAGCTGCAGGAAAAGAGCTGCAGTCTTGGAAGGAAGATGAAGAGGCTCTTGAGCTGTTTCTGAAATGCTGCTTTTCTTCAAGCTCGCTCTCCAGCCGGGCATCTTGCAGATCCATCTCCTGCGATTTATTGCTCCCCTTGTTTCTCCTTTCTGCTACCAGCCTTCGATTCCTGGCCTGCCTTTCCTCAAGAAGGGGCCTTTGGCAGGCGGGGAGGCTTCTGTCATGCCAATAAACATCCATCAGGAAACCTTCCAGCCTCCCATTGGATTCAACTGACTCTCAGCAGAGCTCCCCAAATGCAAGCGGCCTGTGCATTGACCTGGGATGAACCCCCAAACCGCAGCCAGCCCTATTCGTTCCTTCGGCTTTGGCAGGGAACAGAAACAAGCTGTTTTCTGTCCCGTTTCCAAACTGCTCCGCTCGCTCTCCGCAGGAAAGGCTGGATGAGGTCCAGCTTGTTCTGCGGAGCTGAGCTTGCGAGGTTTGCCCTTTGTCCGCCCCACTAGCAGGGGCGGTGGGGCAGGGAGGGGAGGATGAGACAGTACCCAGAGGGAACAGGGCAGCAGTGCTGCCCTGGGTAAAGAGGGGTGGACAGCAGGACAAGGCGTGTTGTTAACCAGGAGGGAGCTAGGGAAGGTCTCCTTGGTTTGAGCAGGTCTAAGAAAATTGCCTGAATTGAAGCCCCCTTGCATCCTGCTAATTCCCAGGGCTTCCGAAGGGGAATGGAGGCCAGCTTCACCCCGCCGGGGCTGTAATGCTGCTTCATGGCTTAGCCGGAGATTTAAGGCTGCACCATGTTTGTGTGAGTTGAGTCTTGGGAGCTGAGGCTCCCCTGGACAGGGGTGCAGTTGCTGGTTGAACCTAAGGCAGAGGCTGTCCATGCTTTGCTAACGGAGAAGCCTCTTGGCAATTTGCAAGTCTTGATGGTAAACTGAACGGAAAAAAAAAATCCGCATGGAGGATTCTGCCTTCTTTTTTTTTGCTCGTGATTAAATGTGGGTCCCTGGTGGGCTGTAGCTCGCTCGCTCCCCTGGCAACTTAACTGTGGCTGATGGTTCTCAGATTTTTGTGAAGGTGACATTAAAGTCTTAAGTATGACAGATTCATTCATCCTCGCACTGAATCTCTCCTTGCTGTCAGAGGTGCCTCCTCTTCTTGTAACCGAGCAGTCTCTGGCCCTCTGAAGAGCAGACGGAGATGCGGGAGAACTTGCACAACGTGCTGTCGCTCATGTGGAGCTGTCAAAGACCCTCTCAACCAACTCAGCCAGCCTCCAATTCTCTCATTTCAGGGACAGATTAGAAATGGGACCCATGGAGTGGCAGAGGGAGGCAGGAGAGACCTCGGGGCGTGGTGGTGGTGAGAGCTGCCCTGGCTGAAGGGCAGGAGCAGGTCATGGCCACATTACCTCTTAGTCCGAGCAAGCTGCTGAATGCATTCCTCCATCCGTGTGCTTTGGGAAGGGGTTGTGTTGTTGTATGTTGTCCCATAGGGAACCTGCCTGACCTCAGACCGGTTTCCCCATGACACTGACCGCAATCTCCTGCACAGGCTTGCGAAACACCCAGGGGCAAGGTTTTCCTTGAAAGCTGTCTATTTTCATGCTGCAAGTAACTGCATTGCAGCCTTGGCACTATGCGGCTTTTCTTGGGGCTCCCAAATTTCTGATTAAAAGTTTCACAGCCTCTTCTCATGGCTTATCTGTTCTCCAGAAGCCCTCGCAGGTGAGTCAGCATGGGTACGGTCCTCCTGTAGCCACACTGCACTGGCAAACAGTATTTACTCACTGCCTGTGTTTTTTTATTCTGCAAAGGGTGTGGATCTCAGTGCTGCCTTTCCTCCCAGCCCTGCCACGGAGGATTTCTTGATAAATCCAGAGAAACTGGGTTCTTGCCCTGTGATTTTTGGCAAAAGAGGAGGTGCTGCTGGCCGCGGTTGACTCTTGGCAATGCCAACGCAGTCCTGCTTGTCACGAGGAGTTGCGCAAATGTGGCTGATCAAAAGGAGAGAAACACCCGGGGGCTGTTAGGAGGAAGAACCAGGCTCCTGCCTTGCAGCCAGGCAGGTTAGCGAGCCCAGGCTCTAGAGGAGCTGCTGCTCCGAAGGAAGACTGAGCAAAGGTGGGGACAGCATTTGGTTGTGTGACGGGCTCAGCCCGCGCTTTGCATGTGTGTTTTTGAACTTCTGTGTGCGACGCTAATCCCGTGGCCTGCTGCTGCTTGACTGCCCAGCTGCAATATGCTTCTCGATGCAGCACTTGGGATATTTTCAGAATCTCCTGCTTGCAGAGATGCCCGTGGCCTCGGGCTCTGGAGCAGGAGCAACATGAGCTCTCTGTTTTGCGTTTACCAGCTCTTCAGGGAGGAGGTGGGTAGGTTTTGGCTCCAGTTGCAATCAAACCAACCTCCCCGCTGCAGCTCTGAGCCTGTGGAGGACAGGCAGGCTGCGGGCAGTGGTCTTGTGCTCCCAGCCCTCCCACACCCGGGGTTTGTGCTGAAATTAATGCCTGTATGCAGATAAGCTTGTTGCCTTGCTGGGCTCCTTTGGGATAATGAGGTGGCTTCGTTAGCTCTCTTCTGCAGCACAGCCGTGTGCCCCAGCAGGGTGGTGGGAGGGGAGCCATGGGGGATGTCCTGGCACGTTGAGGAGCCTGCGGCAGGGGAGAAATGTTGTTCTGCTGGCTTGGTGGCTCTCCCAGCCTCACGTCTTGGCAGCAGAGAACTTGAGGATCAAAGGATCCTGGGAGGCTGTTGGCTCAGACCACCGGTGAAGGAGGCTGAAGCACATAGAGATGGCCAGTGGGTCTGTTGTGACTGATTGTCGGGGGTCCCGGGGAGCTGCATGGGATATAGACTTGGTGGCACCTGTGAGCCGGCAGTGCGGGTGCTGGCTTGCCAAACTGCTTTGCTCCAGAGGATGCGGAGGGGCTGGGAGTGTTGCCCTGGGTCAGGACCCCTTGCAGGAGCAGTTTGTATTGCATTGTGGCTCGTAAATGCCCTTTCTGGAGGGGGGACAGATGGCAGCAGGAGCTGGCGTGCTGGCAGCAGTGAGCTCTTGCCTCCATCCCCTGCGCCCAGGAGCTCGGCTTCCTTCCTGCCTGCTGGCCTCGTGACCGGTGCCATTAGGAAGTGGGATTGCCCCACTGCCCTCCCGGGCATTGCATCTGCCAGTACCGCTGCTTTCTGGAGAGGAACCCGTGGCACAACCTGTGCCACAGCTCCTGCAGTCCCTAGGGTGACAGCTTTGCAGGCGATGACCCTCGTGACGCTCCAGGTCCGATGTCTCTTGCTGGGTGGTGGTGGCTCGGGGCCACGGATGGCTTCGGCTCCATGCCGGCTGGCAGGCCGGGCTTCCCCTGCGGTCAGTGGCTTCTGCTCGTCCTGGTTCTGCTTTCCAATCACTCTTCCTGCAGCAAGGAAGGCTGCAGCTCCTGGTGTCCTTCCCTCTTCCCTGCCCTGTCCCTTGCCCACACCTCGGAGCAGGGTATGGCCTCAGAAATCTCTCCTGGGGAAGAAGCAAGAGGGCAGATGGTATCTGCTGGTCCCCAGCAAAGGTCAGGCCCCCTGGCCAGGTGGCGTTTTAATGCACAGTCCTCTCTCTTCTCTTTCCCACTAGCGCCCTGGGATGCCGCCCGGCAGCCGGATGCCCATGGCAGGGCTGCAGGTGGGACCACCGGGAGCCCCCCCTTATGGACCAGCCTCCCCGATGAGACCCGGCCTGCCGCAGTCGATGATGGACCCCTTCAGGAAGCGCCTGCTGACCCCCCAGGCACAGCCGCCGCTGGCCACGCAGAGGAGAGGGTAAGGGCCCCGCACCCTCCCGTGGCAGGATGGAGGCAGGAGGTTTGACCTGCTGGGTCCTGGTTGTGCTTCGGTGCAGAAATCCGCAGCCTCCTACCCCGCTGCAGAGGGATGAGCTGCCCACAGTGGGGCGGGAGCCAGCACAGCTTGCCTGCAGACCCCCCAGTTGGCACTGCCAGCGGTGGGAAACCTGCCAGAGCTTGGGGCTGGGATGTTTTGTGATGATGGCAGGGAGGGGTGAGGTGGGGGCAGAGATCACTCAGCTTGCAGCTTCCCCACATTCTGATTTCCATGCCAGTAACTGAAAAGCCTCGCTGCACGTGTTTGTGCTTGCCAGATGCCCCAGTGCTGGCTCCTCGGAGTCTTTCCCCTTCTCACAGGGGTTCGTTCTGGCTCTGGCAGGCACAGACATGGGTGGAAATGGGGCACAGGGTGGCAGGTTGCAGAGACGCTTCCCAAAGTTGCGGTCTCGGTAGGACAGTTCATTTGGGCTAGTCTGAGGTCTCTGCCAGCAGCTCCTCGCTTGTTTACAACACTGCTAATCCCTTTGCTCAGTTTCTGTTTTCCACCAGGGCTTCTTGATTACTGGAGGCTGTTTCTCAGGGCAGGGTCCCTTGGTCCTAATGGATACTCGGGTCCTTTTCCCTGCCCTGGATGCGTGGCAGGGCTCCCTGATCCCCTCGCAGGGAGTCGCAGCACGGTGGCTGCACATCCCTTTGGTGCTCCAGAGCAGGCTGGGGATTAAGGAGAAGGGGCAGCTTGCCACTGAACAAGGAGGTCAGTGGCCAGATAAAGCTGCAGCTCTGTTCCCAGGGGCTGGCTGCGTGGGATCAGCCGTGCTTGGCTGGTCGGGCATCCTCGCTCCCAGCCGGCTGCGGATCAAGGGATCAGGAACTGCCAGCTGCTAATGGGGTGGCAGGAAGCACTTAATACGAGTCGTGGTTTAGCCCCAGCCGGCAGCTAAGCCCCACACAGTTGCTCGCTCACCCCTCCCACCCCGTGGGATGGAAGAAAAAGGTAAAACTCTTGGGTTGGGATAAGGACGGTTTACTGGGACAGCAAAGGAAGAGGGAAATGACAACAACGGTACTTAGAACATACAAAGCAGGTGATGCTCAATGCAATTTGCTCACCCCTCCTCCCCGGCCAGCCCCTTTTATATACGGAGCATGACGTCATACGGTATGGAATACCCCTTTGGCCAGTTTGGGTCACCTGTCCTGGCTGTGTCCTCTGCCAGCTTCTTGTGAAAATTAACTCTATCCCAGCCAAAAACCAGGACGATGCAGCAAGAAGAGCTCAAAGAAGTGCTCTGACCCCGCTCTTAGCTAGAGCTGCCCTCCCGATGCGTCCTCTTGCGCGAGCAGCCGTGGGGCAGCCGGCGTACCTTGGACACCTCGTGATGGCAGCACGAACGGCTGCATTTGCCACCCTGCTGCTTCACGTGCTGCCGAGGGAAAGGGACTTCCCTTTGCCTGCTGGACTCTGCCCCATCCCTTACTCATGTGTGCAGCAGAATGGAAGGGGAGTGGTTCCCTTTGTATCCAGGCATTGAGCATGAATTTAGCGGGGCATCAGGGTGGGCTCAGGCTGACAGGGGGCCTGCGGCACGCGGGGTGGGAGGAGAGCCCAGGGCCCTGTGGTCTGACAGAGTACTACATGCTTGGAGAGAGCTAAAGTGGCTCTGAGCAAGGCTGCAGCTGTTCTGTGGCTCTAGAGGCCACTCTGCTTCCTCTACCCACGATGATTTTGGCCCCACCATGGCCAGGTTGGTTTGTTTTAAGCTGCTTTTAAGTGAGTTCCTGGAACTGAGCTTTGGTTTGTGGCATTGGGAGAATGTGATGGCTATTTCCAGAGAGGAAACGGGAGCATGCCTCCAGCCGCAGCTTTGCCTTGTACCACCTTCTCCTTGCTCCTGCCCTGCAGCACCTTTAGCAAGCGGCAGAGGCGAAGCAAACGGAACCCTAGGACTGGATCTCCTTCCCTGGTGATAGGCTCTAGACGTGCAACACCTTCCCCCCCGGAGTCATCTTAGTTTGCCCACAGGGTTATAATCTCTTACTTATTTTCCTTCCAGCACCGATCCAAGGACTTGTGCTCTGGGTGCTTTTTCAGCCTTTCTTTGCTCCCCTCCTGCAAGTCTGAAGTCCCTGTCACATAGAGCAGCCCCGAAAAGGGGACCTGCTCCTCCAGACCTGTTCACTGGAGCTCAGACCGAGCCGTGCACGTGGCACGCAGCTGGCACTGCCACCGGTGCTGCCACTATGATTCCCCATCCTGGAGCCTGGCCCTGTTCATGGCTGCGATGGGGCCAAAAGAGCCACCGGGCTCCCAGTGTACAGGCAGATCTCAGCGTTGTCCCCTGAGACTCACTGCTGCCCAAGCATGGGATGTGCAGCAGCTTCCCACGGGGCAGGCAATAAGGTGTCCTGCAAGAGCTGCCGTGTAATATTATTTTTATTTTTTTCTGTCTGTCTCTCTGCTTTTTACAGGGTGAAAAGGAGGAAGATGGCTGACAAGGTCCTGCCGCAGAGGGTGAGTGTCACCATGGTGCATGGGGAAGGAGTTGAGCAGCTGGAGGGGAATGTGCACTAACTGGACAAGCAGGACTTTAAGCAAGCAAGGAGCAGCAATGGCTTGGGGTGGAGACCCCAGGAGGACCCTGAGCCTCCCCTGGGGTCCCTCTTGGCAATCCAGGGTTACGTTACCTGCCTGTGACACCGGGCAGGCTGCTGGGCACAGTGACAGGCTCCAAACTGAGGTGTGCAGTACAGCTCTGATTTGGGCAGAGCTTTGCAGGCTGTATTCTTGGTTTGAAATGAGAAATTGGTGATTTCATACCAGACTTGTCACTCAGTGACGCCTTGGCGTGTCAGCCCAGCACCGGTAGGGTTGCTGGGGCTGGCGTGGGGGGACAGCCCCATCCCAGCACGAGGGACTGATCATTTGTTTGACAGATCCGGGAGCTGGTCCCAGAATCCCAGGCCTACATGGACCTCCTCGCCTTTGAGCGCAAGCTGGACCAAACCATCGCTCGGAAGAGGATGGAGATTCAGGAGGCCATTAAGAAACCACTGACGGTGTGTGGCAGCCCTGGCTGGCCAGGAGGGCGAGCTGCTGGGCAGGGGGGTTACAGGGTGGGTGCTGCTGTGGGTGCTTCCAGCCACCTTCTCACCCCAAGCATCCCCCTCTCTGTTTTTCTATTCCACAGCAAAAGCGGAAGCTGAGGATTTACATCTCCAACACTTTCACCCCAGCCAAAGAAGAAGGGGAGGGTGGTGAGCGCGTGGCCTCCTGGGAGCTACGTGTGGAGGGCAAACTGCTGGAGGACGTAAGGATACGCGCAGGGATGAACTGGTTGTGGGAGGAAGGCTGTGCTGAGAGCTGGGGTGGACACGGCCTTCTGCTTGCTGGGCGCTGGGGGCAGCGTTTGGGCTGGGGCCCTCTGTGGCTGGCAGTGTCAGGCAAAGCCTCTCCTGCTCTTATTTTGCAGCCAAGCAAGCAGAAGAGGAAATTCTCCTCCTTTTTCAAGAGCCTCGTCATCGAGCTGGACAAAGAGCTGTACGGGCCAGACAACCATCTGGTGGAGGTGAGACAGGGGCTCCCGGCTGCACTGCGGGGCAGGCAGGGAGGGGAGAGCCCTAATCCCAGTGGGTGGAGGGGAGGTGGTCCTGCCGCTCACCCTGGCAGCTCCCCAGCCTGTCCTGCTGCAAGAGGGGGTTGAGCAAGGGGCTTTTGGGTGCCGGGGAGTGGTGCTAAGCCATCCCAAGCAACTATACTGCCGTGCTTTCCAGGCTCAAGTTCACAGCTGCGTTTTCCTCCCTGGTGCTGGCTGGTGGCCGGAGTACGGCTCCCAGCAGCAACTGCTGCCTGCTCAGCGCTTAACCCCCTCATGCCCACAAGTATGCAGCTAGAGCCGAGAGGTGTGGGGCTGCAGCGAGGATGTGGCTCTGAGAGGTGGTTTGGGCAGCTCCGGGCCCCACAGATTTGCAAATATGAGGCCCAGTGCAGGTGATGATGCCATGGAAAGGCTCATCTGTAAGTCCCAGTGCCAAGTGGGAAGAAGGGTCTGCCCTGTTGCCTCCCAGCCTGCTGTCTGGCTGGAAATTCCTCGGGGAGGTTAAGCGCTGCTTGTGAGTGGGATCAGATCTTTTTTTGGGGTGCTCCTGCCTGGAACAGACTTTCCCTGCACCCAGCTCATGTCGTTTCTCCCAAGAAATGCTTGTTTCTGCAGCCGTGCCTGTGGGGGTGAATCTCCTTCACGCATGGAGTGGTTTGTGAGAGCAGTTCTGCTGCCCAGCCCCTGTACCGGCTGAGGCAGGATTGATCCTAGGAGCTGTCTGAGCTCTTGATATCAAGTGCTCAGGGCTGTAACTCCTCCCCTCAGTCCATCCAAACTCCCATCCACCTCTGGGCTGGAGCACATCGAGCTGTATCTGTCGGACCGGGTGGGCTCTCAGCTGAAGCACACTGGGGTCAGACTGCCAGGAACTGCCAGGGGTGGGATCCAGGCTGTCTGCCTCTGCTACACCCCTGTGCAGAGCCCAAGCACTGGCGCGCTCTGCTCCTGGCTGCAGACCCCAAAACCTGTTAGCAGGTGGCTTGTCACGGTTGTGGAGTTGACCGGTGTCCCCTTGGTCTCTCGTAGTGGCACCGGCTGCCCACAACCCAGGAGACCGATGGCTTCCAAGTGAAGCGTCCCGGCGACGTCAATGTGAAATGCACTCTGCTGCTCATGCTGGATCACCAGGTAGGGGCCACTGGGCCACGTGGAAGCTGGCCATGCCCAGCTGCCCTTCCTCCTGCACAGCTGGTGCGCCTGGGGCAGTCCAAGGGGGGGAAAATGGGCCTGGGCTGGGGCAGGGCCTTGTATGAGGCTGTTGGGGGGGCTGTGGGGATGGAAGGTGGCACAGATTGCTCCAGGCACAGACCCCACAGCCTGCGGTGATACAAGTTTGTGACACAAGGGCCGTGTGGGGCAGCGTGCCCACTGGAGGGGCCCTTCCACATGCCGGGCAGACCCCTTCATCCCGCCTGTCCCTGCAGCCACCACAGTACAAACTGGACCCTCGCCTGGCTCGCCTGCTCGGCGTGCACACCCAGACCCGCGCCAGCATCATGCAGGCACTCTGGCTCTACATCAAGCACAACAAGCTGCAGGACAGTCACGAGAAGGAGTACATCAACTGCAACCGCTACTTCCGCCAGGTCAGCCCTCGCCCTGTGGCACCAGCACGGTTTGCTGGCAGGAAAGCACCCTTCCCATCCCCAGTGCAGCCAGAAAAAGTGTCTTTTCTGGCTCGGAACAGGCACTCCAGACTGATTTTGCCACTTCCCCAGGCTCTAGCTTGCATCCATCAGCTTGCCATGCACAAACCACGTCCGGGCAAGTCCCCTCCTGCCTGGCCCTGTCCATGGCGGGTGGAAGGAGCCCCTGCCTGGGACAGCAAACGCTCTGCTTTGCCCCTCCAGATCTTTAACTGCATCCGCATGCGCTTCTCCGAGATCCCCATGAAGCTGGCGGGGCTCCTGCAGCACCCAGATCCCATCATCATCAACCACACCATCAGGTAGGGGTGGAGGGGTGTGCACCAGGCAGTGTTCCCCCGTGTGGAGGGGCAGGAGGGGAGGGCAGTACCTGCCAGGGCCACGAGGTCTCCAGCCCAAAGCAGCAGTGAGCACAAGTTACTTGTGGGGAGGAAGAACCAGCCAAAACGATTTGGGGGCTTCTTGGGGCAGTCTGTGGGGTACTTGTGCTGCTGTCAGGGTGGAGGCTGAGGATGTCCCCGCTAATGTCCCGTTTCCTTCCAGTGTGGACCCCAACGACCAGAAGAAGACGGCCTGCTACGACATTGATGTGGAGGTAGATGATCCCCTGAAAGCTCAGATGAGCAACTTCCTGGCTTCCACCACCAACCAGCAGGAGATCGCCTCCCTGGATGCCAAGGTACCGGGACCCAGCCAGGGTGGCACTTCCAGGCTGCGCCACAGAGCTGGGGGGAACTTGGTGTCCTCTTTGGGGGGACACAGCTGCCTCTCACCACTTGTCATCACCCTAGATTCACGAGACCATCGAATCCATCAACCAGCTGAAGACGCAGCGTGATTTCATGCTGAGCTTCAGCAACAACCCGCAGGATTTCATCCAGGAATGGATCAAATCCCAGAGGAGAGACCTCAAGGTAAAGTCCTGGGGCTGGGCAGAGGCGGGGAGGCGAGGGAGGGGTCTGGCACTGGTGCTTACCCCATGTGCCCCCCACCCTGTTTTGCTCAGATCATAACGGATGTGATCGGGAACCCCGAGGAGGAGCGGCGAGCCGAGTTCTACCAGCAGCCCTGGGCGCAGGAGGCTGTGGGCAGGCACATCTTTGCCAAGGTGGGCTCTGAGCCATGCTGGGGGGTGCTGCAGTGGGTCAGGACAGCAGGGGGGGCCATCTCTGGGGCAGTGCCTCTCCCTGCCTGACTGCCTCTGCCTCCTCCAGGTCCAGCAGCGTCGGCAGGAACTGGAACAAGTGCTCGGGATCCGCCTCACCTAAGGGCTGGCGGGGGCTCGGGAGTTCCTTCACCTCTCCCCGCTGCCCGAGCCTGACGGTACTTCTTACTGGAATCAAATACAGCACTTGCACAAACCCTACGTGCCTGGAGGGAGTCGGAGCCACTAGCCCCCCTGGGCTCCCCTTGGCCGGGAAGCTCTAGCCACAGGCAGAGTGCAGCAGAGGGTCCCCCGGTTCCCCTCAAACTCCTGCTGCAGCCCTTCTGCTGCATTAATGCCTCCTGCTTTTGCATCGGGCCGTTCGCCTCTTCCCCATAGTGCTGAAGGCACAGCCCTCCTGCTTGCTCCCCTCCTCTGGCCAAAAGCCCTTCCTGGAGTTGCTGCCTGGCAGGGAAAAGCTGCCGGTGCTGCTGGGGAGGTGCTGCCTGCGCTGCCTGCCCTGCCAGCCCCTGCCTCCTCTGCCAGCCCTCCCTGAGCCCAGCTGCCTCCAAGGCAGGTCCAGCCCTGCCCCCTCTTCAACCAAAGTTTTGTCATTCCAAATGCCAGCTGTCCTCCCCCTCCGCTGGTGCCCGACACGTTTTGCACTATTTTTGTGAACAGGTTTTATAAAAAAAAAAAGAAAAAAAGCGTTTTGTACAGTGGGTTTGTATTTGATTAATATATTGTGTTCCTCTTCCTGCACTCATTGCCTCAATCTATGCAGTGGTTCGTGGTGTTCTCAGAGGGCTGGCTCGGCCCAAACTGCTCTTTTTATATGTAACCAAGTTTTTTAGCGTTAGTAAGTTTTTGACAATCAGTTGATTACTCCAGTCCCCTCCCTGCATAATTAGCAACTTGTCTTGTGAGGGATACGAGCAATAGGAGGTCTCAGGGGGGCAGAGGGGGTGGCTCTGTGTCCTGTGTGCCCCCCCCTCCAGGAGCCTGCAGGCAGTGGGGTCACCGGGGCTGTGAGCAAACTGGAGCTGCTGGGGAGCGAGGGGACCACAGCGCTGGGTGAGGGGACGGTGCCACCACCCACTCAAGTGCCTTAACCCCGCTGCCCCCCTGCCCACATGCTCCTCATGGTGCAGCCGGAGCAGCTCTGCCTCTTCCAAGCAGGCGCAGGCGGGGGGGTTTACATATTGCAAGGGTGTACGGCTCAGGGGTGCCTGCTCTGCCTCTTGTGTAACCATTTTTTTGTCTATTTTGGATATTTTCTAATAAAACCAGTTAGCAGCAACTCTGTGTGTGTGTGTGTGTGCGCGCGCGCTGGAGTCCTGCAGCCTCCCCTTTCCCCAAATCAGCGCACAGGCACGGCCATAGCAGCACTTTATTAGAGATGATGCAGCCTCACCGTTACTTCCACAGCTTCTTGATGGACATGTTCTTCTCGCTGTCCTTCTGCATCACCTGGGCAGGGAGGAGACAACACTTGGTTCCTTCCCCAAAACCAAGTCCACCACAGCCCAAGAAAGGTCTCCACCCCCTCCCCAGCCTCTTCCACATCACCCAGAGCTTAACAACTTGGGGCCCACCCCCTCAACACGGGTGTCTGTCCCCAGACCTGAGCCCCTTCACGCTCCGCAGCTCCTGGCAGATGCTGCCTGGGACAGTCTGTACCCCACCACCAGCTCCCCATTCCCACCACCCCCCCCAGGCACTTACCTTCGCCACAGCCATTTCAAAGTCCTCTTGCGTGACGTGCACCCGCCTCTCCCTCAGCGCATACATGCCAGCTTCTGTGCACACCCCCTGTGAGGGACAGAGACGTCACCCACCACTCCCTGCCAGCCCTGGTGCCACCACCATACCCCCCCTCACCTTCACTTCCGCACCCGATGCCCCCGGCATCAACTCCGCAATCTTCCGCAGGTTGATGCCCCGTGTCAGGTTCATTTTCCGGGAGTGGATCTTGAGGATGTCCAGGCGGGCCTGGAGGAGAGCGGCAATGAGGGTTGGAGTTGCAGGAATTGCTCCCGGAGAGGGCTGGGGACAACGAGTTCCCCCCCCAGGGAGAGCCAGGGCCCACTGTGGGGCACCCCCACCTACCTCCTCGTTGGGAGGGGGGAACTCGATCTTCCTGTCGATGCGGCCAGGGCGCAGCAGAGCTGAGTCCAGGATGTCAATGCGGTTTGTGGCCATGATGACCTGCACGGGAGAACAACCACCGTCACCACCAAGGCCACGATACTGCCCCATCCCGGGCTGGCACCCTCCTACCTTGATGTTCTTGGTGGCCTCAAAGCCATCGAGCTGGTTGAGGAGCTCCAGCATCGTGCGCTGCACCTCGCTGTCCCCACCAGAGCCCCCCTCCAGGCGGGAGGAGCCGATGGAGTCGATCTCATCCATGAAAATGATGGAGGGCGCGTGTTCCCGGGCCATCACAAACAGCTCCCGCACCATGCGGGCACCTGCGGGGAGCAGAGAGGGCCGAGCCCTGGCACCGCGCACGGCTCAGCACAGCCACAGCGTTTCTGTCCACCCTGGACACCAGGCGCAAGGCCCAAGCCCCAGGCCCACCGGCACCGCAAGAGCCCTCACCGGGGCTCCAGCATGAGCAGCCGCCTCCCCCTGCATGCCGGTTTACCTTCACCGATGAACTTCTGCACCAGCTCGGAGCCCGAGACGCGGATGAAGGTGCAGTCAGTGTGGTGGGCCACAGCCCTGGCCAGCAAAGTCTTGCCTGTGCCAGGGGGTCCGTAGAGCAGCACACCCTGCAACGGCCACGCGGATACCTCAGCGCCACTGCCGGGATGGGCTCAGCACCCTGCGTGGGCAGCCCCACACCTTGGGACAGCTGGCAACAGCTCCACTCCTGCCCCACGGCTGACAGAGACATGGGGACCCCTCCCAGGCATGACACAGGCAGCAGGGCAGTGGCACCACAGACCCCCTGAATGCTGCCCCCCCACCGCAGATCCCACTTGCCTTGGGCTGGGCAATCCCCAGCGCCTCAAAAAGCTCAGGGTGTTTGACTGGCAGCTCAATCACTTCCTTGATCTCCTTTATCTGCTTGTCCAAACCCCCAATCATCTCATAAGTGGAATCTGGAACCTTCTCCACCATCATCAGGGACACAAGAGGGTCCACTTTGTTGGGCAGGATCTTGTGCAGCGTGTAGCTGTCATTGCGCAGGGCCACGCGACAGTTCGGGGTCACCTGCAGCGAGAGCAGAGGGGAGCTCAGCATCCCCACGGCGGGGCAGGGCGCAGGCAGGGGTAGGCTGCCCGGAGGGAGTGGTCGCGTCCCCAAGACACTCACATCATTAATGTCGATGTTCTTGTCCACATCCACCACAAACTTCCCCTCTGGGTGCACCTGGAAGGCGGCAGTTGCTACCATGAGAGTTATTTCTCTGAGCAGTCCCCTGTCACGTGCCCGATATCCACACCTGCTGCCCGGAGCAGGAGGAAGGAGCCAGAGAGCTCAGCCACTGCCAAACACCCTGCAGCCCCTCCTGCCCCCAGGAAGCCCAAAGCCAGCTGCCTCCCACCTGCCTAGGGAAGGTTTGGGCCCAGGAGAGCTGCCGCAACACGCTCTTCTGCAGAAAGAGCTCTCGTTTCATGTCTTTTAGTTGTTACCTCCCCCAGAGCTCAGGCTCACCCTTGCCCCAAGTCCCGTGGGCTCAAAGGCAGGGTCGGTCAGACCCCAGCCCCGCTCTGCCCAGCCCCCTGTTCCCCTTGGGACAGCTCAGCCTCATACCTTGACAAGAACTTTCTTCTTGTCCATGGCTCTTACTACTTCTCCCACGTAGGAGCCCTGCTCCTGCAGCAGCTGCAGCTCCTCCCGCAGCAGGCGCACTGTGGAGAGGGAGACGTCAGCACCAGGCACAGGCACCCATGCCCTGACCCCCTGCCCACTGCGGGGGGCCAGCACTTGCCACAAAGGCTGGCAACCGGGCCAGGGGCCACCAGCCCAGTGGGCAGGACCAGCCCCAGAACCCTGGGTGAGGAAGATGAGAGGAGCTGAGGCATACCCTTAGCGTTCAACTCATTTCTTTGCGCTTGCAGGCGCCGCAGGTTCTGGCTCTTCTCGTTCACAATGAGCTGTTAGGAGAAAAGCTTCGCTAAGTCCTCAGCGTCCCATGCAGCACTCACATCAACTGAGCGTGGGCACCAGCACAATGGGACAGGGACCTGGAGGGGGACAGCCCTTCCCAGCAGGATGTGACCAGCCAAACCCCCCACACACACAGCAGCACCGTCAGCTCGTAGGGCCAACACATATCTCGTACACCCTCACCACCCAAAGGTTGGGTCCTGCCTGTAGACATCACCCTGGGGCGGTGCTTGCTCCAGAACAGGGTACCCACAGCGCAGAAAAGGCTACGGGTGCTCTCGAGGCAAGCGCAGGGACACAGCCACGCAGCCCCGGCTGGAACCACAGCAATGCCTCTCTGGGGCAGCAGGGTGGGCATCTCCTGCGCAGCCAGGACTGGCTCACCTGCAGCTCCTCGATCTTGGACAGGTAGTACTGCCGGAGCCCTGTGCCACCCTTCCCATCGTCCATCTCCATCTGTGAGAGAGCAGAGCTCAGCAGCACCGGCCTTACCCCCAAGGGCCTCCCATTCCGCCTCAAACACCATCGCTACCCTCAGTCCGTCTCCGTGCTGACCCCCCGGTGCCCACCTCCCCCTCCGGCCTCCCCGGCTCAGGCCCTGGGCCCCCCTTTTCCCGTGCTGACCCCCCGGTCCCCACCTCCCCCTCCTGCCTTCCCGGGCCGGTGCCCAACAACAGCCCCAGAGCTCCTGTCTCCCCCCGGGTCTCCCCATTCCCACCCGCACACCCCTTCCCCCTCCTCCCCCAGTCCCGTCCAGGCCCCGGTCGGCCCCCGCTCCCTCGGGGCGGCTGAAGCGAGACCCGCCGAGTCACGGCGCCCGCCAGGCCCCGACCAGACCCGGTCCCGGCAGAACCCCACGGCAGCACGGCGAGACCCGGGCCGCCCCCCGACCGGCGGCCGCAGCCCGCTCTACCCCGGCCGCACCTGCTCGGGCCCGTCCACCGCCATCTTCTCCGCCGGCATCAGGACCCGGCGCCGCTCCTGCCGGCACTAAAGATGGCCACCGTCCTCCTTCCGCTGCCGCGCGCGATGACGTCACTTCCTCTCGCTGCCGCGACACAGGCGCCGAACACGCCTTCGCCCCTCACCGCGGAGGGCGCATGCGCAGTGCAGCACCAGTAGGATGGAGGGCGCATGCGTAATAGCGATCGCTGGGTCGGGACCTTGCCGCCATCTTGGTACGGTCAGAAGCGATTTCTCCGTATCGCGGAGCACCAGAGATGCATTCGCAGGCCGCAGACGCGCCTCCGAGGGGGCTCATTACCGTTCTTCCGTCTGTGGCAGCCCGCCTGGCCGCGGCGGCGGGGGAGCACCACTCCCAAGATGGCGGCGAGGGCCAGCGGAAGCGGAATTGGGGCGGCCCGCGCGCGGCACGCCGGGAAGGCGGTGTGGGCACGCGGCGGTGTGGCCGGGCCCGGGATCGCGGTTGTGGGGCGGGTAGGCCTCGGCGGGACACGGGGTCGGGGTAGGCTGCGGCAGCGGGGAACGCTGAGGGGACGCTGGGGTTCGTCTGGGGAGGTCACGGCGGGACACCGGGCCCTGAGCTCCCCCTGTCTCTTTCCCTCAGCTCCGTGTCGGCGGCTGACAGCAGGGCCCGACCCCGCCGAGGGCCCCCCCCGGCACCGCCATGGGCAAGAAAAGCAAATTGGGCAAGAGCCGGAGGGACAAGTTCTACCACCTGGCCAAGGAAACGGGTGAGGGGCCTGCCCGCTCGCTGCGGGGCTGGGGGGCTGCAGCCCCGGTGACGCCGGTAACCCCTAACCCGCCGCTCTCCCTCCCGCAGGCTTTCGCTCCCGCTCCTCCTTCAAGCTTCTCCAGCTCAATAGGAAGTTCCAGTTCCTGCAGAAGGCCCGGGCGCTGCTGGACCTGTGCGCGGCCCCCGGGGGATGGTAAGTGGTGTCGGGGCCCCGGGTTGCAGCCCGGTGCCGCCAGCTGCCCTGGGACGCTGTAACTGTTCAGCGAGTGTTGTCTGTTGTTGCGCCTCTGTCCTCGATGCCAAACCTGAGCCCAAAGCCTTGGCAGCGCAGGTCAAGTCTGGGGGCTTTGCTTAGCTTTGGACCTCTCTGTTCTCTTTAAACTAAAAGAGGGTAAATTTACATTAGATGTTAGGAAGAAATTCTTCCCTGTGAGGGTGCTGAGGCCCTGGCACACATTGCCCAGAGAAGCTGTGGCTGCCCCTGGCTCCCTGGCAGTGTTCAAGGCCAGGTTGGATGGGGCTTTGGGCAACCTGGGCTAGTGGAGGGTGTCCCTGCCCATGGCAGGGGTGGGACTGGATGGGTTTTGAGGTCCCTTCCAACCCAAACCAGTCTGTAATTCTATGTTCTTTTCAGGCTGCAGGTGGCTTCCAAATTCATGCCAGTTTCCAGCTTGATTATTGGTGAGTGATGGGACCTGGCAGAGGTGGGCTGGGGGCAGGGATCTCCGCCACAGTCCCTGGATGTGGCCAGAGAAAGGGAATCTTGGATTTCAGATCCTAGGAGGAGGAGAGGATGGGTGGGGAAGCCATGTGGGATGGGCTGGAGCCTGGTTTTGAGGAGTTACGGTGTTTCTGTCTGCTCCTTACACCAGGAGTGGACTTGGTCCCTATCAAGCCCATTCCCAACGTGGTGACACTGCAGGAGGACATCACGACTGAGAAATGCCGCCAGGTACGAACCTGTCTCCCCTGCCCCGAGCCTCACACACCGGTCTGTGGCAGGGAGCTGAGCTGAGCTGAGCTGACATGGACGGGGCGGTGCTGCCTGTTGGTTCTTGCAGAGGGGTTAGTGGGACTAACATCCACCTCCGTCCCTCAGGCCCTGCGCAAGGAGCTGCAGACGTGGAAGGTGGACGTGGTGCTGAACGACGGAGCACCCAACGTGGGAGCCAGCTGGGTGCATGATGCCTACTCCCAAGGTGGGGCCTGCCTGGGGCTGGCGCGGTCCTGGGGGGTAGGAGGGCAGGCACATCCCATATCGCAGCAGGGCAGGGCGGCACTGATGTGCACTGTGGGACAGGGAGCTGGGCGGTGGGAACAGTGATGACTGCTCACTGCTTTTTTCCCCTGCTCCAGCCAACCTGACCCTCATGGCCCTGAAACTGGCCTGCGAATTCCTCTGCAAAGGCGGCTGGTTCATCACCAAGGTTTTTCGTTCCCGGGATTACCAGCCGCTCCTTTGGATCTTCCAGCAGTTCTTCCACAAGGTCCAGGCCACCAAGCCCCAAGCCTCCCGCAATGAGTCTGCTGAGATCTTTGTGGTGTGCCAGGGTGAGCGGCCGGGGGTGATCTAAATCGCTGGAATGGGGCTAGGAAAAACCTGCTGATGGCTCTGATTCCTCCATCCCAGGTTATCAAGCTCCAGACAAAATTGACAGCAAGTTCTTTGACCCAAAATATGCTTTCAAGGAGGTGGAGGTTCAGACTAAGTCTGTTAGCGAGCTGGTCAGCAAAAAGAAGCCAAAGGTACGAGCGAAGGGCAAACACACGCAAATGGACTAGGGACGCGGGCCAAAGGGATTGTAATAAGCGCAATTGCTCAGGAAAATGAAAGGTCTGGGGATGCAAAGTGGTAGAAGAGGCAGTTTTGGGGAGGTTTACAGCCTTAGAAGGCAGCGCAGTGATGGGGAAAGGGTGAACTGAGTTGTGAGGTTGGGGATGGATTCGTGAAACCCTCCCCACAATGGCTGGCTGCTGAGTTTGTGTGTCTGTGAGGTGTCTCTAGGACACAGGACCGTAAAGGCCATGTCAGGTGGCTTCAGCTGGGCATGGAGCTGACAGAAACCTCTGTCGCTGTCACCTCTCAGAGTCTGAGCCATGGAACTGGCAGACTGGGGCTGGTAACTTTCCCTCATTCTTAAGTCACGTGGGCACGTTTAGGTGGACGCTGCAGCAGGACACGAGTTGTGTGACATCATTTATCCTGTAGGGATGGTTGAAGTGGCTTTGTGCCCTGCTCCAGCTCATGCAGTTCCTTCCTCCTGTAGGCAGAAGGCTACGCAGATGGTGACACGACCCTCTACCACCGCTTCACCCTAATGGACTTCCTCAAGGCTCCCAACCCCGTGGACTTCCTCTCTAAGGCCAATGAGGTGAGTGCCTGAAGCAAGGGGGACGTTGGTGGCCCCTAAGACGTCCCCAGGAGCACAGGGCAATGAAAGGAGGGAGCCAGGTGTCCCCGCAACGGCCCTGTTCCTGTTCCTGCAGAGAGGAGAGGCAGGGCAGGAGCCTGCCTGGAGTTTAGCCAGTCATTCTCCTTGTAGTTTATAAGTTGATTATTCTTACCAGAGAAAGGGACTTAGCCTACGTGCTTAATTAATTTTCCTTTGTTTTATCCAGATCACACTGGGAGACGGTGAGCTGGAGAATCACAGTTCCACCACAGAGGAGCTGCGTCAGTGCTGCAAGGACATCCGTGTGCTGGGACGCAAAGAGCTCAGGTACTGGGGGGGACTGGGATGGGGCATTGCGCCAGGCCTGGTGGGTGTCTCTAACATCTGCCTTCCTGCACAGAGCCCTGCTGAACTGGAGGACGAAATTGCGGCGTTTCTTGGCCAAAAAGCTGAAAGAACAGGCGAAGGATCTGGATATCAAGTAGGAACGACAGGGCTGCCCTGGAGCACCGGTGCAGTGGGTCTGGCACCAGGAGAGGTGGTCTGAGCTCCTTCTTTTTGGCAGCCTGAGCTCCGGTGAAGAGGAGGAAGGCAAAGAGGAGGAGGAAAAGGAGAAGAAGACGTTGCCAAGAGCCGCAGCTGATGAGGTGGTGAAAGAGGAAGAGGAGGAGGTAGAGCTGGCATTGGCGGAGATGAAGGCCAAGGAGCTGGCAGAGTTAAAGAGGTAAAAACAGCTCAGACGAGGGGAGATGGGGGAGCTCCGGGGCGGCAGAGCACAGGGGGGCTCCAGCCATGGGGACAGCGGGTGGTGGTGTCAGAGCCTGTCCCGCTGTTGGCACGTTTGTGGGTTGGGGGTCTTCGGGGTTATCTGCTCCTCCAGGCTGGCGTGGACCCCCTTTGTCCCAGCGTTGGGGACCCTCACGGGGGGATGACAGTGCTGCTGAGGGAGACCTGGCACCGATGCGGCAGTGGATGAGCCCTGGGATGGGCAAGGTGGCGGGGGGCAGCATAGCCTCATTCCTTTGCCTCCTTCAGAAAGAAGAAGAAGATCCTGAAGGAACAGCGGAAGCAGCGTGAGCGTGTGGAGCTGAAGATGGACCTCCCTGGCGTCTCCATTGCTGACGATGGTGACACCAGCATGTTCTCCCTCCGGACTATCCACAGGACGCCGGTGTGTGGGGCAGGGGGAGGCCAGGTTCCCCGAGCTGTCAGGGCCAGGACAGCGGCAGGCACGCAGCTGACGGACCATAGCTTGTGACTGCAGTCTCACTTGCGTTGCAGCTGCTGAATGAGGTGACGCGGGGGGACATGGCATCAGCAGATGCCCTCCTGGAGATAGGACCTGGGGACGATGACATTTATGTCTCGGATCATGAGGAAGAGGACGATGTGTCCCTGGCCAGCGATCTGGATCCAGAGGAGCTGGTTGAGATAGAGGCCCGTCAGCGCCGGCTGGAGCGGGAAAGGCGAGAGCAGGGTGCAAAGAGGTGAGAGCTGGGAGAGGCCTCCCTGGGGCAGAGGATTCCTTTGGGGCGGCTCCATGGATACATCCCATCCTGGCTGGGGGGCACTGATCCTGCTGCTCTTTGTCACAGAGTGAAGATTAAGGAGAAGGAAGAAGAGGAGGAAGGGGAAGAAGAGGAGAATCCCCTGCTGGTGCCCCTGGAGGAGAAGTCGGTGCTGGAGGAGCGGCAGACCAGCCTGTGGTTTGGGAAGGTGAGTCCCACTGGGCCAGAAATGATAGGGCAGCCTTGGCACCAGCAGCCCCTCAGGTCTGCCCTGTGTCCCCTGACTCGCTGATCCCCATCCCCAGGATGCTTTCGCCGGCATCGAGGACAATGCGGATGAGGACCTGGAGCTGGGGCAGTCGCAGATGTTGGCTGAGAGACAGCGCGAGTCTCAGAGAGGTTAGTGGGGGGCACAGAGAGACGGCCCCACAGCCCAGTCTGGGGCACTCGATCAAACCGTGATGTGGGTGCTGCTCTGAGCAGGACTGGAGATCTCCAGAGGTTGCTTCCAGCCTGTAACGAGCTGTTATTAGTGTAGTGTTAATGAGTTGGGTCTCTAGAGGAATGATCTGCAGGGGGGGTCTGCCTCAACCCTTCCTCACTTGGTGGTTCCTGTTCCCCAGACAAAGCCACAGGGAAAGGGCAGAAGAAGAAGGTACCCCAGGAGGAAACTCCAGCTGAGCCCCTGCCTGCTGCAGACACAGGCCCCGACGCTGCTAAAGCACAGGACGAGCAGAGCAGCGATGATGACAGCAGCAGCGATGAGGAGAGGTGAGGGCTGAGAGGGGGATGTCTGGCTGTTCTCCCCCAGCTCTACAGTCCTGGAGAATGGGGAGGTGAGGACCCTAGCCCTGACCACTCTCCTCTCTGCAGGCCACTGACACCGGTGGGGAGGAAGCGGGGCCGTGTCGAGCCATGTGGCTTTGAAGTAGTGCCCATTGAGAACCCAGGTGAGTGGTGGGGTGCTGCCTGCACCCATGTGCACCGGGTCAGGGTCAGCCTATGCTTATCTGGGCTGGCAGGGCTGCCTGCAGATAGGGCAAGCTTTAATCTGTGCATATGATGCAGTGAAAAGAGCCCGTGTCCTGGATGCAGAGGGCCTGGCGCTCGGCTCCATCATCGCCACCTCCAAAAAGGCCAGGCGGGACCTGATTGATGACTCCTTCAACAGGTACTTGATTCTGTGGTTGCTGGAGGGGGAGCGGTGTTGGATCTCCAACAGGAGACGCCCCATGTCCCGCTCACACTCACCCGACTCCTCTCCCCAGGTACTCCTTCAACGAGGATGACGGAGAGCTGCCGGAGTGGTTCACAGAGGAGGAGAAGCAGCACCGGTGCAAGCAGATACCCGTGGACCGGCAGACAGTTGAGGCATATCGGCAGCGCTGGCGTGAAATCAACGCCCGCCCCATCAAGAAGGTGGCGGAGGCCAAGGCCCGCAAGAAGCGGCGGGTGAGTGGGGCTGTTCGCTCTGTTCCCCCTCCCAGGTGCTCTGTCCCTCCTCTGATCCCCCTCGTCTCTCACCCTCGCTGTCCCCGCAGATGCTGAAGAAGATGGAGCAGATGAAGAAGAAAGCAGAGGCCGTGGTGAGCACGGTGGATATCTCGGAGAGGGAGAAGGTGGCCCAGTTGCGGCGGTGAGTGGTGTAGCTGGGATCCAGATCCTTTGTGTCGTGCTGGGCTCAGGGAGAGCTCCTGCAGGGTGGGGAAGGGCTGGGCTAGGTCCCGGTGAAGGCTGAGGGGTGGAGAGCAACAAGGGAGCCCTGTCTTGGGGCAAAAAGGCCCAGCGAAGCAGTGGGACCCAGTATTGGTCTTTGGATACATCTGAAAGCCAAACTGCTGGTGCTGGGGTCTTGGTCTCACCTTCTGCCGTTCTCCCACAGCATCTACAAGAAGGCTGGGCTGGCCAAGGAGAAGCGGCAGGTCACCTACTTGGTGGCGAAGAAAGGCGTAGGACCCCGGGTGCGCCGTCCTCCTGGCGTCAAGGGCCAGTTTAAGGTCGTCGACAGCCGCCTGAAGAAGGATGTGAGGGCTCAGAAACGCAAAGAACAGAAGAAGAAACGCCATAAGTGATGTGGGACCAGCTCCGTCCTCAGCAGGGGACTCAACTTTGGGCATGGGGCAGGGCTGGCTCCTGTCCTCCCACCGCAGCCTCGGGAGCAGCTGGCTCACCCTGCCGCTCTCCCCCATTACGGGGACAGGACTGTGACTTAGCCACACGTTCCTGTTAGTGCCTTGATGTGACATTGCCTCCCATCCTCTGGCGGGGCAGGGAGGGTCGGTTTGGCCTCGGCGCTGTAGCACCGACCCCCTTCCCGTGCTCACTGTGCGGCCGCAGCTCCAGGTCTCTCACTATTGCCGGCTCTGCTGGAAGACTTGCCCTGCAGAGGTGGCACGAGCATCCACGCCAGCCCTCGCTGTCCCCAGAGAGGTTGTGGCTCAGGGGGACGGCTCCCTGGGCCACATTTGTCACCGAGGTCTCAGGACGGTGGGTGCTGAGCCCTGAGGCAGGTGGGTGTCGGTGGTCTGCACAGAGCAGCTCCTCGATTACAGCAGAATTAAACCCTGGTCTGAGGCTGCGCCAGGCTGTGTCCTGCATCGTGATGAGGTGAGCGGCTCGTGCTGCAAGCTGCCCGGTCCCTTTGCGCGCTGTTTGGTAGGAGAGGAGCGTAGGGCGGATTGGGCCTGCAGCTCTGCCACCACCTTCGGGGAGCGTGCCCGCCCCGCTTTATCTCTGGCAGAGCAGCTGGCCAGCCCTGCCACCCACCCTCCTGCCCTGGCCAACGGCCCACAGCCGCCACCCCCTCCCTCCGTACCCCCTCAGAAAAGAAAAACCAAGAGAAAATACACCCTTGAGTAAATATTTATTTGGATCTGGGGGGGGAACCTGCAGCCTCTCTCCGTCACCAAGTGCCTGAATCTGGATGGGATGGGGGAGGTGTCCGCAGGTCCCTCTTGGTGACAGTGGCGTGTTAGTGCCCGGGAGGGGCCCAGTAGCACCGTGGCTCCCACGATGGGGTGAATGGGGCTGGGGACCTGCTGGGGAGGGGATGGTTGGTGTGATGGGAGGGAGGAGGTCTTGGTCCTGCTCAGGTGCCAGGGGGAGCAGAGAGGCCAGACGGGTGCCCCAGAGCTGCCTTGGGGGGTACGGGGGAGATGCGCAGGGCTGTCCCTGTAAAGCCACCGCTTGGCTGCCCAGCTCGAGTCAGACCTCTGTGGTGGGGGCTTGCAGAGCAGCAAGATGTCTCTGCCCCCCGGGTCTGCAGCAGCCCCTTGGCCGTGGCTCTCTCGGGGCCTGGTGGGGTGGGAGCTGCGCTCGGGGAGAAGCGGCTGAGTCCCGAGCGAGCCATATCGTGAGGGTGCTCTGAGCATCTCGGGGCCGTGTTCTGCCCCCATGGAGGGTCGGGGCTGTGGCCAAGGTGGGAGCGGAGACTGTGGGCTGTCCCAGTCCTCAGTGGCTGAGGGAGTCGGGGCAAGCTGAGGGGACCAGCTGCCAGGCTTCAGGCTGTGCTAGAAGTTTTCCTGCTCCTGAGTGTCAGCCTCTTCAAAATCAAATATGAGCGTGCTGTGAGCGCAGAGCCCCTCTGCCCCGCAGCCACCCCTGTCCCTCCAGCTGAGCTCCATCCCTGGGAGCTCGGTGTCTCATCCCCTATGTGACCCCAAACCCATGGAGAGGAGCTCTGCGGGGGGGGCACAGGAGGAAGGTGAGGTCTGATGGGGGTCTGCACCCTCACAAAGAGTCACAGCTCCTCTCTGTACCCCACAACCTGCATACCTGGGTCCTCCCTGACCTCTAGTCCCCCCCCAATCATTTCTGGGGCTCCCGGCATGGGTCCTCCACTCCCACTGGCTGCCCTCCTTTCCCTGGGTCCCAGGGCTCAGCACAGCCCAGGTTTGGCCCATCAGGGTCCCCGTCAGGGTGCCGATGGCAGGGTGACCCCTCCGCCCCTACCTGAGCTGCAAGGTGCGCTGTAGGCAGCATCCGTGCGGTCACCTGCAATAGGAAGGGCAGTGACCAATGGGCTCGGGGTGAGCTGCTCCCATTAACGAGCCAGAGCTCGTCAGTGTGAACCGACAGCTCAGCCAGACCATCTCTGAGCCATTAGGGTTGCAAGGGATGGCAGTGGGGGCCAAGCAACCCGGGGACGCGTCCCCAGCGGGGCTCACCTGTCTCATAGTAGTCGTACAGTGTCACGGTGGCCGGCTGGAGGTTCCTCACCGGGAAGTCCTGCATGGCAGTGAAGGCAAAAGCCGCCTCCTCCTTCGTCAGCTGTGGAGACAACCCAAGGGTGAGGTGCAACCATCCACGACGGGGAAGCATCCCCACGCCCCAGCACGTGGGGTCCTGCTCCTGTCCCCCTGCCCCATCTCACCTGGTCCAGGTAAATTGTCACCTGGTCAGGCTGCACCTCCACCTTCTTCACCAGCTTCTGCTTCTTCAGCTGGAGGGACATGGCTCAGGACGGGCAGCGGCTGCCCCAACCAGGGCCAGCACCCCAGGTGGGTGCCACTCTGTCCCGCTTCCCCCAAGGGGCAGGGACCCTGTGGCAGGGTGGGTGGTTCTCACCTCCACCATGGAGCTCTTGTCCGGGATGTAGCCAGATGGCAGCTTGGCCTCGATGACAACCATGTTGGTGGCAGCACGCTCCCCGGTGTACCTGCAAGGGCAGAGCCCCGGGGTGGGGTTGGGGTCTGCCCTCCCTCCTTGCCTGCTCCTGGTGCCCCCAAACCCAGGGGGCAGCCCCAGCCCCTACCGTGCTCGGAGCAGGAGGCGGAAGCGGGCGCTGGCATCCCCCGTGCACTTCCCGGGCTCCGTCTCCACGTGAAGGTCGAACATCCCCGTGCTCGGAGGGGGGGGCACGTTATAGCGCAGGGTCACCTGGGGTGACGCAGGAGGGTTAGAGCCATGGAGCGGGCACCACATGGGGATGGAGACCCCAGGCCGTACCCACCTGCACCAGGGCACAGCCCTGCCTGCGGGCTTGCACCCTGTACGTCCCTGGCAGCTCGTGCAGAGCCGCCCGCTGTAGCACCAGCCGGTTGCTGTTGTGCAGCACAAAGTCCTGCATGGTGCCTGTTGGGGACGTCACCGTCACCGTGAAGTCCCCGTTGCTGCTGTATGTCAGGGCAGCATACTTGGCCAGGGCTTGCAGGGCCACCACGGTGTCCTGGGCACAGAGAAAGCACCGAGCCAAGGTCACCCCTAATTGCAGACACAGGTGGGGGATGCTTGGAGCAGCCCCATGGACCCCAGTGCTTGTACCTGTGTGGAGGCGAACCCCCCGTAGGGGTTTTGCTGCTTGCTGAGCCAGCGGACGATTCGGGAAGCGGTCCCCATGTCAGCAGAGGGCACTTGGGGCTGGGAGAGGTAGGCCAGGAGGACGTAGGCGGTCATCTCCACCTCCGCCGGCGCGGCTGCAGCCCAGGACGGCTGCGAGGGGGGCAGAGCCTTCCCCTTCCTCTGCCAGTAGAGCTGCCCCTCTGGGAGAGGAGAGGGTGGGAGCTCAGCCCTCCTGCTCCGGGGGTCCCAGGGGGCTGGGGGTGGGATGGGGTGACCCAGGCAGAGGGGGGCACTGCCCGGGAGTGGCATTGCCTGCACTGGGTGGTACCTGGGCTGACGCTGTGCTGGGCCAGGCTCTGCAGCTGGGTTTGCTGCTGCTCCCTGCGCCCCGCCAGCCCGAAGACGTAGGCGAGCAACGCCTGCGTGTAGGGGTCGTCCGTGTTCGAAGCCTCCAGGCACTGCAGGGCTGAGCTCACCTTCGGGTCCTGGCATGGGACTGGAGTCAGCAGCCAGCCCGCGGGCGTGGGCATCACTCAGAGACCCCAGTTCTGCCCAGTGAGACCAGTTGCCCCCAAGTCTGGCTAGAAGGTGGCCTGGCACAGCCAGACTCCCTGTCCCAGCACCCAGCCCCAGCCCACCAGCCCCTCCAAGGAAGATGGGGTCATCCTCACCGTTGGGGACAGCCCCAGCTCCAGCATCGCAGCTGTGACATAAGCTGACAGGGAGAGCTCGTCTGAGACACCACCCTGCAAAGGGGACAGCAGGAGATGGGTCCAGCCGTGCCGTGCCACCGGCACAGATACTCCCCCACTGCCTAGACCACGCACCAGGGATGTTCTGGGGCCAACCCAGCTCTGGCTGCATGTCCCCATGTCCCACCCCACCCCACCAGCCCACCTGCAGGGCATTGTTGAAGAGCTTCCCCACACTGCGGAAGCAGCCCGTCTTCTGCTGCTGCTTCTGCAGCCAGTGCAGCGCGTCCGTGATGTGTCGCTCCTCGATGGCCACATAGGCTCTGGCTTGCCCGAAGGACTTGAGGACAAATGCTGTCAGCCTATGAGCCAGAGAGATGTTGGAGGGATGGGAGACCAGGGCTGGGGTACGCTTGGTGGCAGGAGGAGCCCCGGCACAGCCGGTCCCCTGAGGGATGCCGCTGCACAGCCTGCCCGAGCCCTGTGTGGTCCCTCACCAGGTGTTGCCCCCGGGATCGCTCTTCCCAAAGGCACTGTAGGAGCCGTCGTTGTGTTTGTAGAGCAGCTCTCGCTGGTACCCTGTGGGGAGGAGATGGGGATGAGTCTTTACATGGCGGTCTTTACACCCCCGGGGGACCCCAGAGGCAGCCTGGAGCCCAGGCAGAAAATAGGGAGGGGGGATACAGGGTGGTGGTGTCCCTTGGCAGCAAGGCAGGGTGGGATGGGGAGAGGAGGGGACACTCGCCGCTCTGCAGGAAGCCCTGCGCCTTGGCACGGATGTCGGGGTGCAGCTGCCCACTCTTCTCCAGGTACTGCTGGATGTAGATGTTAGGGGCGAAGCGGACCATGTTCTGCTCCCCACAGCCATAGGGCATGGCCAGGAGGCGGTCCAGGTTCTGCAGAGCGTTGCCCATGATGTCACCTGTCCCAGGGGGACATGAGGAGCACCGTCATCAGCTGTGCCCCCTGTATCCCATCTCCGCTCCAGGTGGTCCCATCTCCTGCTGTGCTTGGGCCATGGAGCTCTGCACCATCCCTGCCGCAGGTGGTCCCCTGTCCCCTGCCTGTCTCTTACCTATCACAGTGACGTGGGCTCGCTGGGAGCCCTCCAAGATGTTTGCAGGAACCTCCAGGGAGATTTCTTCAGTGACTGTGGGGATGGAAGGCAACAACAGTGGAAATGCCCAGCTCCTCCTGGCCTGGCCCCATGGTACCCTTGTCCACCCCTTCCTGCTCTGACCCTCCATGGGCTCAAGGCTGTGTTGGGGCGTCTCAGCCAGGAGCCTCATCAGACCCTGGTCCTCAACTCCTCTGGCCTGGTGGCTCTCATGACCAGTGGCCAAGTGTCCCTGCCCCACATCCCTGTGACACTGCCGGACACCCCCAGCTCGTCCTACCTTCCTGGCAGAGCAGGGAGTTGTGCGCCTTCTCCACCAGGATCCCACCAGGCTGCGGGGAAGCACCATGAGAGTCGGTCAGGAGAAGGGACCAGCCATGTCCCCCTGGGTCATGCCTGCAGCCCGGGCTTGGGGCTGGGTGCTCTCCCTCTGCACCCCGAGGGCTGCTTGGACCCTGTCCCCAGACCCATCCCACTTTCTTCCTCCATAACCCGTCTGACCTGCACCAGCAAGGGCTTTATCACGGTGTCCACACGCCCCTGGGCTGGCACCACGGGCATCTCATTGCCACAGAGCTCCTTGGAGCTGAGGGCCTCGGTGCTGACAGTGATGTTCACCTCCCCTGCAGATGCAAGCAAGGTACTCAGTCCCCACAGAGCTCCCCCCCAGCCCACACTGCAGTCCCATGGGCTTGCATCAGCCCTGGGGCTTTGCGTGGGGCTGGCTGGATTGGGATGGGGGTCACCAAGTTGAGCAGCAGTGCTGGGAGGCAACGGGGAGGGTGGGAGTGGAGTGGAGGAGAGCTTCCCAGGTGGCACTGTATTTGCTGCCGTCCCCCCTGCCCACCCTATCCTCCGAGGGGGTTCCCAAGCAGCAGGGCAGGGGGGTCCCACCACAGTGCTGGTGTCCCATACCCAGGCTGGTGGCTCGCATGCCCCATCGGAAGGTCCTTGCTTCGTCTGCACAGACGCAGCCTCTGTACTCCCCCTCCATGCCTGCTGACACCTCCAGCTCCGCCGACTCCGCCAGAGTCACCTGAACCTGCCAGACCACAGCCACGGCTCCATCATCCCACGCCAGACCCCAGACCCAGGGCCCCCTCCCCAGCCCCGCTCACCCGCAGGCACTGCCGCAGGTAGTTGAACACGGTGGCCACGAGGGTGAAGGCTTCGTGCCGGACCACGGCGTAGGGCAGCGCCAGCTCCACGAAGAAGGGCTTGAAGGCCGTGAGGGTGGTGGCAGGGGCCAGCCCCAAACCCAACGGGGATGTGCAGAACATCCCGGCTTCCCACTCGGTGATGGCATCGGGCACCGTCACTGTCACCTCCGCAGAGCCCCCGTCCCTGTGTAGAAGATGGACAGACCTTGCAAGCTGGGTCTGATGGGCAGAGCCAGCAGAAGGAGCATGCTAACCCCCTTCCTCTAGGTCCTGGGGACCATCAGTGGTCATCTCACTCATGCAGGAGTGGAGATGGGGAGAGGAGCAGCCACATGGGGACCATCCTCACTCACCCCATGGGGACCAGGTCCCACAGCCACGTCTCTGGGAAATACGTCCGGGGTGCCGGTGGCTCTTCCTGGGCAGTGACAAGTGGGATACTACGCCCCGTTACTTCTGTGACAGCATGGTTTACTGCTGGGATATCGATTTCTTTCATCAAATAGGTGACACCATAGGAATCAAAGCCACCTGGAAAAGGCAGAGTAGAAATTAGGGTCCACAGGTCTCTGCGTCTCAACTGGACGTCGCCTGCACACAGTCCAAAGGTGACCAAAATCCTTTTCAATCCTCTTCAATCCCTATGATGCCGAGTGTATTTTCAGGATGGCTCCGAGTCCCCCTGAGGACACAGGAGCCAGGACTGGGCACCAGCTCTTTGCTCTTTTCTCCCAAGAGGGCTCAGCGGAGCGAGCAAGTGAGGGCCATGCTGACCTCTGGGACCTTGGGGACCTGCCATCCCACGGAAGCTGAACCTCTCTTTGCAAACATCGCTGGTCTTGGTGTTGGTGAAAAGTTTCAGTGCTGCATTCTGTGAAAAAGAGAAGAGGTAGTCTCTGAAACCCAGCAGGAGGAATATCCCCATCCCAGTATTAAATCATCACAGGGCTGCAGAAGACGACAAGCAGAGAAGGACCAGAGCCTGGGGTCCACAGGAAAGGGAAAGACCTTTGCTACGAGTGTGGCTTTCATGGGATGTTGCTCTGCTTTCCCAGCACCCTGAGCAAACCACAGCTGGTTCCTGGATGAAGAGGAACCAGGAGGCATAGACGGGCAGAGCCTTTACCTGAAATAACTTGTAGGTGTCCATCTGGGGATTCATCCAAAAAGGGGAAGGTAAGTGATACCTCCTTCGAGGGCGAAAGAACTCTCGTCGTCTCGACACAAATGGGACAACGGGGATACCAACGTTGGGGGGATAGTCCCAGGAAAATGTTGAACAGCGTGGTGGGTCTCGAATGCTTCCAGGGTAGTCAAATTCAGGGAGTACTTTGTAGACCTGGGAATAAACATGTGAGCCAGGCACCTACCCCCTGCCCAGGAGCCACCATGGTACAGCATCCCTGTAGGGGAGATCCAAGCCAATGTCATCTCTCCCCTCCCATCTCTGGCTGGTCCCTAGGGCTGCAGAAGGGCTCCTGGGCAGTGCCACCACTCACCGCCTCCGTGTTGAGCTCAGCCTTGGGCTTCAAGAGCAGCACACTGCGGTCCACAGCACGGACAGCACACAGGGACCCCGGGGCAGCCTCCAGCTCCAGCCGCAGCGCTGAGCCAGGCAGAGCTCTGTCCTCCGAAAAAGCCATCTTCACCTGGGGAGGGACAGGGGCGTCATGGGGCAAGGGCAGGAGGGGGAACCACCTCCCATGGAGGAGCAGCACCAAGCCATGGACATGGAGCTCTCTTTTAGACAAGGATAAAAACAGGCTCGAGGGTTTGGGGATCAGGGCATGGGCTAAAGAGACTGTGACGCTGTGATACATCCAGAGTAGGACGGACCTCAGGGCATGTGGCTATGGACAAGCCATGGAGCGATTCCCCCACCTCCAGCAGCCCCCACTCACCTTGTTGGGGAAGCACTTGGCCACCTGGAGCTCGGTGCTGTCAGCCACCATCTCGCTGTCAGGCAGCACCACGTAGCCCAGCACCTTGGCCGTGGGCGCCAGCTCGGGGCCGATGGGCAGCTCCAGGGAGAAGGAGCCTCTCAGCCCTAGGCCATGGGAAAGGAGGTGAGATGATGACAAGGCATGGAGAGCAGAGCCCTGCACAGCCCGTCCATGCCTCAGGACCTACCAGCTGCTGCAGGCAGCTCTTTCCTGAGGATGTTGGCAATGGTCCCCTTGGCCAGGACCTGCAGAGGAGGAGATGGGAACAACTAAACTGATGCTTTGTATGGAACCAAAATACCCTGATGGAGGATGGACCCAAGGGTGAGAGTGTTGAGGTGTTTTTTGACCTTGCCCAGTCTCCAGCCCCACACCCTCCCCTAGCATGTCCTATTGGTATGCAGGTCCAACCGTGCCAGCAGACACTACTAACAGGCGTAGGTCTCTCAGTCTAGCCAGGACAGGTTGTCTTGTCCTCAGGGACACAACCATGAACCTGTGTGTGGATGTAGACCTTCACACAACTACCCTAACTTCCCTGGGCTGGGGCTCACCAGGAAGACCACATCCAGGCTCTCCGGCTCAGTCCCTAAGGCCTCCTTGCTGAAGATGTAGTCCACCCAGAGCTGCTGGGGCTGGCCGCAGGGCAGCTCGCTCTCCAGCCGGTGGATCCGCAGGAAGCTCCTGCTCGCCGAAAAGAAGGGGCTGAGGTATATGTAGGCATTTTTGTAGATGAATGTCGAGTCATTGTTCTGGGTGTGAGCTGTCTTGTTGACTTGAGCCTGCATGATGGAGGTAGAAATCTGGCTGGCGAAGCTGTTCAGCAGCCCACGAGGTGCGGGTGCCAGCACCAGGCATCATTGATGCAGGCTCGGAGAGGTGCCCAGCCCTGTACTACTGGGGAAAGCAGCACAAGGACCCCCAAGGGGTGGGAGATGGGTCACTTACCTGCAGGGAGACCATGTCACTCCAACCAGAGGTCTCCAGCTCAAAGGAGGCTCTCCCTGATCCGTCCGTCAGGAAGGTCTGTCTCGTAGCTTTTCCTTGCTGGCTAATGATGAGCACGAGCTGCTTCTGCGGCACCACGGCACCATTGGCTCTCTTCAGCAGCATCTGCACCAAGAGGGAAGGGGAGATGCCCCAGGGTGGGCTGCAGGCATGGGGCAGAGGGCAGGGGTGGGAGAGCAGGGTTGGGGGTCAGTGGGACCAGGATTTGGCACAGCAGGGTTCAGGGGAGCCCTGTGGGGTGCGGGGACCCCCCCATTACCGTCCCAGTGTAGGGGATGCCGGGCTTGTAGAAATCATTGGTGTTTTCAAAGGTGACAGTGAGGATTTCAGGTAAAATTTGGCAGCTTTTGGTGTTTTTCAGCTCCAGCCCTGTGGAGAGGGAGTGGGGAGGTGAGTGTCTTGCGGGGACACAGGGCACAGGTTAGCTGCTGCCAGCTCCCCCATCATGGTGCAGAAAAGGTCCCTGGACATTTTAGGCTTTCCCTCTGCAGCCGGCAGCTTTGAGCACAGTTTGCACCTCCTACAAGAGGAGCAAAATCTCTACAGCGTGTTTTAAACCTAAAGCCAAGGTGCAGCTGGCTGCAGAGACTTCACAAAAGGTGCTTTACCAAAGCACCACGACACAGGGCCACCTCAGTGCTGGTGGGCCTGGGATAACCCCTGGTCTTCTTTTTTTTCTAAAGCCAAGCCACTGACAGTCATTTCTGGTGGGACCAAGGTGGTGCATGAGGGATTAGCTCGAAGGATGAAGCCACACCACCAGACCAGGTGAAGCCACTGCTTTGTGTCACAAGGACTCAACTCGCTGCTAGCAATAGCATCAGGAGAGTTGTGGGATCTTGGAAAGGCGTTTTTGCCTCCTGACCATTTCTCTGGTCAGAATGAGAAGCATTGCCTGGCTGACCTGGCTCACACCCCTGCCTGGACGCAGTCCCTGCACATGTGCACCTCTAAATCACAGCGTTGTTTCTGGGCTTCCCCAGAGAAGACCAATACCCCCGTGCTATGGGCATTTGGGTGCACGTGGGGATGAGTGCAAAACCATGCACCCACGGTAATGCCCATCCCCAAGCAGGAGAACACTGCTGTCCCTACCTGTCCCATCCTCCACCAGCGATGCCTGGACTTGGAATTGCTTCTGATACGTGGAGCTGGTCAGGTTGAAGGCAGACAACAAAACCTCTGTTGAAAAGCAGCCGTTCTTCTCAGTCTGGAGGGAGAGTCAACCCCCTTAGCAGCAGTCCTGGGAAGGGGCTGTCCCAGCGGCACCCGCATTCCCCAGCTGTGCTCACCTGCCCGCCAACCTCGATGCAGTTCATCTCTTTCTCAGGGGCACCGTGAAGTCTGTACAGCATCCTGATGTACCTGAAGGGCTGGCACAAGCTGGCCTGGACCTTCCCCTGGACGGGCTTCCCGTAGGTGTACCTGTTGGGTGGAGGGTGGCGAGGGTGTACCTGATGGGCCACATCACGTCGGGTCCCCACATCCCCTCCCTCTTCCTGGCACAGCCTGTTTCGGGCTCACCGTCCACAAATCTTCATCTGGAACTTCTTGTCATTCTCCAGCACCACAGCAGGGAGATCAATGGTCATCTCAAACTTGGGCAGCACTGATGGAGAAGCAAAAGGAGAGGGTTTTCACTCTTAGGACTGGGTAGCCAGGGGGCCAAGACATGCTGCCCACAAGGACATGCTAAGGTGGGTCTCCCACCCCCTGTGCACCTCCCGGTCCCCACGTACCATATTCCTCCACACTGAAGGAGTGTCTCTTCCCCTCCACCTCGATGGTGTATGTGCCCAGAGCTGGCTCTGCAGCCAGCGGGAGGGACAGGTCCACTATGCCCTGCTGTGGGCTCACCTCCTGCCACTGCGCAATGCGGTTCCCGCTGGGATCCTGCACACAGGGACACGCGGGTCAGCACCCTGGGGACCCCAGCACCCTCGGGACCCCAGCACCTCGCGATAAAGCAGCCCATGGCTGCGTTATGCTTCTCTTCTCCCCACCACGCTGCCTTCCCAAGCCCACACCACCCAGGAGCCTCGCTCCATCTCTCAGACTGACCTTCAGGAACACAATGGGCAGCTGCAAGGCAAAGAGAAGACAGTTAGAGGACAAATTCAGAGTCTTCCCTGGGGTCTCACCAGGGTGGGGACATCTATGGAGCCGTGGATGGAGTAGAGCAATGGTTATTTGTGGGATGCTGTGAGCTTCCAACTCTTCAATTTGCTTTGGGAATGATTTTGAGCCTGTGGATGGCTCTAGCTGGGATGAGCCAAGGACACTGCCAGCATGGCATGGAGAGGTGGCATCTCCTAGTGCCTTTGCAAGCAGCCAGCAACCATTTAATCTGGGAACCTCTTGCACTTCCAAAGACCCAGGTGATTGCTCAGGAGTGCCAGAGACTGAACTCGCCTGTAATCCTGCCATCTGATGACTTGATGGATATCAATAGCCCTTTCTCTGCTTCCTACTCTCCATCACTACACCCCTAACTGAAAGTTTAAGCGGGTGCATTCCCATGTCACACGTACAATTCTGCTTTCTCTTTCCTTAGCCTGCTGAAGCCTGCGTGAACAATACTGGGCATCCCTGCCCCTGGGGAGTGCAGCTGGCTGGGGCAGGATTCCCAAGAGGAAAGGTGCTGGCTGACTCCCACACCTCTCTCACGGCTTGCCAAGACTGTCGGAGGGCAGTGCAGCGGAGCCCTGTTGCCTCCCCCCTCCCCCAGCCCTGCTCTCACCTTCTTATTGCTGGGAGTGAAATCTTTATCCAAAGAGACAATTTGAAACTTCACTGGAAAGAGCAAACGGGGATGCAAGAGTGAGCAGTGGGTGCATCTGTGGGGAAGGGGGTGTTCCCCATGGGGAAATGGATGGAAATCCACCCCGAGCCCTGCAGTGGGGCACTGGCCCCAAGCAGCACAGCCTCCAGCACTGCCAGGGTGTCCTGGCATTGCCCTGGGCCAGTGCTGGGGGTCCCAGTGCACCCCAGGATGAACCCTCCTATTTTCATGCAGAACAGGAGCAAGGCTGAGCATCCTGCACCCCTCTCCCACCAGGTCCACCCTGCTACCCTCACCTTGCTGTCCAGGCTTGTAAACAGCTTTGTCTGTCTGTATGAAGATCCCAGGCTCCAGGGCTCTCAGCATCACCTTCTTCTTGAAGATATCCAGGGAATTTCCCTGGATTGTGAAGTGCAGGTCTACGATTTCTTCCTTCCCTTTGGAGGGGGCTGGAGCCTGCCAGGGAAAACACCAGGCACTGGGTGAGGACAAGGGATATGCCATGGCCAGGATGCTCTGCTTGCTCCAAGTGACCCAGAGCACTCCTTGACCACAGGGACAGGGAGACCTTCCCCAGTTCCCAGGGAATTATTTCAACCACTGGTCTGAGCCTAGACTTGTTTTGCCTTCGTGGGGGATGAGACCCTACCTAAAGATGGAGCACCTGCTCCCATCCTCCTCCAGCTGCAGAGGCTTAGGGCTGTGCAGCAGTGTGGGAAACTGGTGGAAGTGGCTCTGCCTGGAGACAGCAGGGTGTCCAGGGCATCCACCTCCACACTTATGGCCATGCGTGGGGTGGCACTCACGGGGAAGGTGATGTTCAGGTACAGATGAGGCTCCTGGACCTTCCTCTCCAGCAGGGTGATGTTATGGGTCCCATCTGCTCTCTGCAGCTCAATGGTCACCTGGACGGGCTCCTGGAGGCCACTGAGATGGACCCACAGCACTGCTGTGTGGGGGTGGTAGAACACAGCTGGGGATATGACCACGTAACTCCTGGTAAGGAGAAGTGCTGACATGAGAGGCGTCAGGATGAGGCACATCCTGGAACAGACCCCACAGAGGTCTTGAAGACCTTCTGGGCACACGGAAACTTGTGCTGGGGTGCAGGGCCACCTTGCCCAGCCTCCCCGCTCTGCTTCTGGGCTCCCCTTGACTTCTTGGCTCAGCAGAGGCTCTACTCACAGATCGGCTGTAATTGAGGCAGGACCTACAATAAACCACCCCAGAGGCACCAGCCCCAGCATCCCCTGGGTGCCAAGTCCTCAATGCTCATGGGCAGGGACAACCCACCACCCCAAGCATTTCCACCCTGGCCAACAATCACATGCATGGGAAGGATTATGTCCCACTGCATACTGCCAAGGAGCCAAGACTAAATGCCCTCCCACCAGTCACGGACAGACAGACACAGAGAGGGCTTACAGTGCTGCAGATGCCCCATCTGTGAGGTGCAGGATGAGGAGCAGGAGGATGGGCAGGACAGTTGGGGACCTCATGTCTCCAGCTGCAAGTGGACGTCAGGGACGGCCACAGCCTCCTTCTCCAGGTGTTGGATTGCTGTAGACCTGCGTCTGCTCTGCTGCAGGCGCTGGAATGAGATCTTTGCTTTCCACCCAGTGAGCAAACAAGCGTTAGCAGAAGGATTCAGCATGGACCTGCAGATATAGCCAAGGCAATGTTTACCATCTGCCCACAGCCTCCTGGGTTCAAGGCTCTGACGGATTTTTGCAATTTGAGGAAAGGTTCCCATAAGCTATAGACGTTCAAAACCAGGGGGTGGGACCCACCTACACACTGGTTTGCTGGGAAATGATGGCAAGAGGGAGTGGGAACAAGTTCCCCAAATGAAAGTAGGCAGCACATCATGAGAACAGTCTGTGAGTTGGCAGCAATTTCTCAGAAAGGCTTGCTTCCAGGTATTTCAAATTTAGCCAAACAGTAGCTATTTGGGCTGATTGCAGGTCTCAGGCTGTCTTTTTGCCCAGTTTCCTCCAATGTAATCAAATCAGTTATGGATACAGGAGCAGGACAGCATTGGGCTGTCATGCCAGTGCCACCCGCTCTCTGTGCACCGCACCTGGGAGCCAGACACCAGCCAGGGCATGGGCTGAGCTGCCTTTTTCTGTCCTGGTGGGAGTTTAGGAAAGTTGAGGCAGTTCCATGACAGCCGCACAGTGTCCTGAGTGCATCCCCTGCTCCGGGGTTTTGCAGTTCCCTTCCCTTTGGGGACATGGGGAGAAGCAGAGGCAGAGCTGCAGGAAGCCACAGATGGGGCTGAACCCTTTCGCGTGGGCTCTTGGACAACCATGGCTGCTGTCCTCACGCCTGCCCTGCTCGAGTGTTGCTGGATACAGCCCTGTTCTCACCCCCCTGCTCCTGGACAGCAGCCCCACACGGTGTCAGTGTCCAGAAGAGGCTGGTCCCCGCCACCCCCATGGACACGAGGTGGCCCCAAGCCCGTCCTGCTGGCCCAGGATGTGGGCAACGGGTCAGTGTCCCACTGGGCACGCTGGGGGTGGTTCAATGTGACAGGGACCTTGGGGCCATCGGCACGCCGAGCCCTTCAGAGCACAGGGCAGGATGCAGTGGGGGCCACGAGCAGTGTGGCCAAGGGGAGATCGATGTGGGAGCGGGACGAGCCTCTGCCTCTCCGATCGGTGCCTGCAGGGCTGCCCAGGGGAAATACTGCACAGAGGATTTGGCATTTGGTGCTGCTGGTGGCTTCGGAGCAGGAGCTGCAGTGTGTTGTCCCTCAGCCCCTCCGAACCACGCACCCCTGACCCCAGGTTGTGCTGTTTCTTCTGCTGCCTTGGTGCCCGTGCAATGAATGCTCTCTCTGGTTTGGTCTCAGTTTTTTATTCAGCAAAGCAAAGTGAAGGTAGAGCCCCTCTGACACATCATTAAGGGGGACAAGAGTGCTGAGCCCCTAACACAAAGTCTGTTTTGGGACACAGGGCTGGCTTTAGTCAGGGATGGTGGGAAAGAGCCTGAAGAAAGGAAGCTTTATTGCAAGAAAAACATTTTGCCACTTCCAATTCCCTTATCCCACTTGCATTTTTCTTTATTTTTCAGCCTGGCTGAGCAGGGGCAGGGCTCAGGACAGCTCTGAGCATCCTCTCCATGCCCAGCCATCAGGCTTGTACTTTTGTCAGCCTGGGGTCAGCTCACCTGCCCCAGTCCCCTCTCCGAGGGATCGCACTGGCATCCGCTCAAGGGGAACCGCGACTGTGGTGGGCAGCAGAGCGGCTGCTCCCCGGGCAGCCCCTGACCCGCACAGGATGGCAGGGCTGCTGGGCAGCGGGGCTGGGTTTCATAGTCCTTGTCTCACCCATGCTGCTGCAGGCTTCTCCCAGGTCAGACGAAGGGGATGAAGGGATGGGAAAAGGCTGCCAGCCCTTGAGACCATGGCTGTCTGGTGGGGTGCAATGGGGTCCGGAGCAGAAGGACAGCCAGGCTGCTGCAATTTCCCTTCACATCAGTTTTGGAGGCTTTAAAACCAGGAACACAGCACGTATGAGAGCAGGATCAGAGTCAGTCTGCCCTTTTCTGTCCCAGAACCCTGCCTGGACCCCATCCCCACCAGCAGCCCATCGGCCCTGATGGGTCAGGAGAGCTCAGGGCCACCCAGGCGAAGCCAGGCTGTCCTTGGAGCATCTCTGTGCATAGTGTGATGAGGAGAGCAAACTGAACATCACACAACCAGCGGCCTCAAATCTACCAATCTCACCCTGAAAGGGAAGGGAAGGCACCATCCCACTGATGGTGCAGGGACACAGACTCTCCCCTTGCTCTGGGTGCTGGTGCTGTCCCTGCACCTTGCAGCACCCACAGGCTCCGTCCAGCCTGGCCAAGGGATGGGGAGATGCTCTGCTCCACTCCAGGGATGACCGCTTTGGGTGCAGCTCTGCTCCTGGCAAGAGGATGGTGCAAGCTCACCTGCACCATCAGGAGTTTTGTCTCGGTGTCCACGCGCCCCTGGGCTGGCACCACGGGCATCTCGGTGCCGCAAAGCTTCTTGGAGTGCAGGGCCTTGGCAGTGACAGTGACGTTCACCTTCCCTGCAAGGATAGATGGGGGACATTGCTGTGACACTGCCTCAGGGTCTGGCTCCAGCTCGGAGCCATCCCGGGGAGCCCTCCTGGGTGCAATGGGAAATAGAGGGAAGAGGCTGGAGAGCGGAGAAGGGAAAGGGGAGAGAGGGGAGAGGGAGCTGGGAGGGGGAGGAAAGGAGGAAAGCAGTGACACGGAGGAGTTTTGCAAGGACTCTCACCGCTGGATCTCCTCCCCCCTTCCCAGCCCTTTGCCATCCCCTCTGTACCCAGGCTGGTGGCTCGCACACTCCACTGGAATGTCCTCTCTTCATCTGCACAGACGCAGCCTCTGTACTCCCCCTCCATGCCTGCTGACACCTCCAGCTCCGCCGACTCCGCCAGAGTCACCTGAACCTGCCAGACCACAGCCACGGCTCCATCATCCCACGCCAGACCCCAGACCCAGGGCCCCCTCCCCAGCCCCGCTCACCCGCAGGCACTGCCGCAGGTAGTTGAACACGGTGGCCACGAGGGTGAAGGCTTCGTGCCGGACCACGGCGTAGGGCAGCGCCAGCTCCACGAAGAAGGGCTTGAAGGCCGTGAGGGTGGTGGCAGGGGCCAGCCCCAAACCCAACGGGGATGTGCAGAACATCCTGGCTTCCCACTCGGTGATGGCATCGGGCACCGTCACTGTCACCTCCGCAGAGCCCCCGTCCCTGTGTAGAAGATGGACAGACCTTGCAAGCTGGGTCTGATGGGCAGAGCCAGCAGAAGGAGCATGCCAACCCCCTTCCTCTAGGTCCTGGGGACCATCGGTGGCCATCTCACGCTTGGGGATGGGCAGAGGTACCATCAGCGCTCTTATCTCTTAGGCATCCCCTGCCTACAGGACTCGGTCTGCTCCAATCTTTCCCAGGGTCAGTGCTAAGGTCCAAGGGAAGGGTCTGGACATGTCTCAGTGTCACTCCTGGATACATGGACACCAAACCGGAGTTCTGGGCTCTGCACCCAGAGGTGAAGTTGATGCAATAAGGGCAGTCATCTGGCTTGAGGTCTGCTGGGGCTCCTTACTCACCCCACAGGGACCAGCTCCCACAGCCACGTCCCCAAGAATTCCATCTGCATCCCTGTGTCCTGCATGACACCAGCCTGCTCATCCTCTTCCAGTCCTGCTCCTGCAAACAGGGGTGCGACTTGAACGTGCTGCCAGAAAGGATGGGAAGAGGCAGGATGTCCTGTCCCTCCCGTCCTTCTGTAGCCAGCATGGAGGCTGTTACAGACACTCTCCACTCACCTTGTGGGTATAAAAGGCTTTGGTCCCTTTGGAATTGGATGTTTGGTACACAGCTCAATTGAGCGTTGGTGACGATTTTCAAACCTGCATCCTAAAGCATGACACATGAGAGAGAGAATAGCACCGCATGAAGCCCAGAGATACCAAAACACCTTTCCATCCCTCCCTGAAGCAAGGAATCAACATGTGCTTAAAGCCCCATACCAGAATAGAGCTCCCAAAGATCAGGACCACCCCCACCACGCTGCAATGGGAGTGCAGAATTGGAATATCTGTGACAGGGGAAGCTGCTGCACCAGGGACAGTTGGGAAAGATCTGTTGGATCTACTCTGCCCGCTCCATTCCCGAACATCCCTGACCCCTGGATTTGCTGCCAGTGGGAGACATGGACCCCAAAAAAGCAGAGGACTACCAGGCCAATCTACGCCCAGATTTGTGATGGGAAGAGCAGAGTTTAGCCCCATCCCTGTGAAGTGTCACCGTGCCTGGACTAACAGATGCATTTCACGTCTGCCCTGGGCTGGGGAAGCAAGGGGCAGGGCGTGTTATTTGGACAATGTAAGACCATGGTTCGTGAGCACAGACATGGGCTGGGTGAGGGACCGGGTGCCCCCAGCACCCTGAGTAATCCTTCCTGGGAGGAAGAGGAGTGCAAGGTAGGGCTGGAGGGTTCGTACCTTAAGCAGGCTGTAGGAGCCTGGCTGCATGTCAGACTGCGGTGCCTCCCTGCGCAACAGGCTGCGGTGGCAATGCATCCAACTCTCCTTTGGCATATCAAAACAGTTAATGGCTGGAAGGTTTACTATCATGCCTCCGAACATGTTTATCCAACAGCTAGGTAAATCAGGTTCTTCGACTTCAAAAGAATAGCTGTCTTCAGAAAACGTCGGGAGTAATTTATAGACCTAAACCAAACACGTGAACTTTGGGTGAGAAAGACCTGAAACGCTCCTGGCCCAACTCCAACTCTTTTGTTTTCCCCTAGCATCGCCCTGTAGCTTCTGCACCTCCCTGGGCATCGCAGTGACACTGCCCTGCTACCAGCCCCTCCGCCGGGACCCGTAACTGCCCCATCACTCTTCTCCTCAAGAGCAGGGGATGCTTCCCACCGCCCGCACCCTATTTTCAGGATTTCCACCCCAGGAGGCACCACAGAGCAATTCTGTGGCTCAGCACTGCCGGTCAGCAAAGCATGATCTCCCCTGCAGAGCCCCAAAATCCATGGGTGGCAGGGGCTCGCTGGGGGCTCCCGGACACCCAGCATTCATCCTGCATGGGCAGCTCCCCCAGGTCCCTACTGTCCTCCCCTAAAATGGGCGACAGTGGAAAGAAACCGCCATCCCCGTGCCCCAGCAGCGAGTCCAGCCCAGCCGAGGACCACTCCAGCACGGAGATTACTCCAGACTCACCACGCTGGGGCTGAGCTTGCCCTTGGGACCAGAGGACCATGTGCGTTGATCCATGGCATAGATGGCACACAGTGACCCCGGGGCAGCCTGCACCTTCAGGCAGAGCTGTGAGCCCACCAGAGCCCTCTGCTCCGAGAAGGACAGATTCACCTGAAGAGAGGGGAAGCCTTTGGGTTAGGGGAGAGGGGAGCTGGTCCCAGGAAGGACCTCTGTACCACAGCCTGACCTCAAACGCCAGTGGAGGATGGAAAGTGAGGACGGTGATCAAAGCCAGGAGGTGGTTCGCAGCAGCAACAGGAATGGGAGAGAAAGGGAAACCCTCCCTGAAAGGAAAGTCTGGGACCAGCCATTTGCAGGGGATGAGGAAAGGCTCTGCTGAAGAGCAAGGCTGAGTGCCCACATCTCCCCACCGAGCCCAGCAGCAACTCCCCCACCTCCAGCAGCCCCCACTCACCTTGTTGGGGAAGCACTTGGCCACCTGGAGCTCGGTGCTGTCAGCCACCATCTCGCTGTCAGGCAGCACCACGTAGCCCAGCACCTTGGCCGTGGGCGCCAGCTCGGGGCCGATGGGCAGCTCCAGGGAGAAGGAGCCTCTCAGCCCTAGGCCATGGGAAAGGAGGTGAGATGATGACAAGGCATGGAGAGCAGAGCCCTGCACAGCCCGTCCATGCCTCAGGACCTACCAGCTGCTGCAGGCAGCTCTTTCCTGAGGATGTTGGCAATGGTCCCCTTGGCCAGGACCTGCAGAGGAGGAGATGGGAACAACTAAACTGATGCTGAGTAGGGAACTGGCACAAGCAAATGAGGGGAGGCTGTGGGGGATGCTCAGGGAGAGACTATTAGAGCTGCATCCTGCAGGAGGGATGGAAATGGTGCCCCAAGACCTGACAGCTCCAGCCCAGGGCTGGCTGGAAATGGCTTCTGCTGGAGGGGAAGGCTTAACCCCACACCCCAGACAGCCTCATTCTCCTCCCCAGAGCTCTGCCCTTCATGTCTAGTCTCCCGTCTCTCCCCAGGTGAAGGCTCACCAGGAAGACCACGTCCAGGCTCTGCAGCTTGATCCCCATGGTCTTCTCATCAAACAAGTAATCCACCCAGAGGTTCTGGGGCTGGCCGCAGGGCAGCTTCTTTTTCACCCTGCGGATCTTCAAGAAGCTTTTGCTGTCCGAAGAGAAGGGATACAGGTAGAGAGTGGCACTTTGGTAGTACTCCTTGCCTTCATGCTCCGAGGCTGGAGGGTCATCCTTGAGCTCACCCTGAGGGGTGGAAATGAAGGCTCTCAATGGCAAAGATCAGTTCAGCAGCAGAGCACGGTAGAGATGGAAAGCCACTCTGCAGCCACGACCATGCACTTTGCTGTCACATCCCTGCAGCAGCATGCTAAGAAACGCAATCCAGCTGTGCTCAGCACCCAAAAAAAATAGAGCTGAGTGCCATCACAGGGCTTGTCCAAAGGATGCTCAAAGGGGTAGCCAGCGGATGGCAGGAGGAGGCAGGCATGGCTAAGCAGTATGTGCTGGGCAGATGGTAGCAACTGAAAAAGCATCCCACAACTCTCTGATCTTGTGCCCAGTTGGTGAAGGTAGAAAGGATCCTGAAATTCAGCAGTGATATATGGAAACAGTAAGGCAGAGACAAGGAGTTAGAGGAAGAACTTGCAGAAGGCATCAAAAGTGAGAATAGCCCCTTTTCCCAGCGCAGGAGGAGGGTGCTGGGGTCTGTGGGGTGCGACAGGCAATCAAGGTACTGAACAGGTAGAGCTCTTTACCATAGGATGCTGTGGGTGCAAAAAGACCAAATGGGGTCAAGGGCAGGCTGGAAGATTTTGTGTAAGAAAACCTCTGTGATCTTTACTAAATCCAGGGTGCTTGAGGGGTGTGGGACACGGGTCACTTACGTGCAGGGAGACCTCATCATTCCAACCAGAGGTGTCCAGCTCAAAGGAGGCTCTCCCCAATCTATCCATGAGCAGGGTTTTTCTTTGCATTTTTTCTCTAGTGTTAACCACAAGCAGGAATTCCTTCTCCTTCAGGGCAGAGCCGTTGGTTCCCTTCAGCAGCATCTGCAGCGGGAGGGAAGGGGAGATGCCCTGGGCTGGACTGCAGCCGTGGGGCAGAGGGCAGGGGTGGGAGAGCAGGGCTGGGGGGTCAGCGGGAGCAGGACTGGGCACAGCAAGGTGCAGGGACCCCCCCATTACCGTCCCAGTGTAGGGAATGCCAGGCTTGTAGAATTTATCGATGTTTTCAAAGGTGATTGTGGCCATTTTATTCACAATTGTACAGCTTTTGGTCGCTGTACGCTGCATCCCTGCAGAGAGGAGGGGGAGATGAGAGAGGCAATCAGCAATTTGTCCTGGTGACTCCAGGAAAGATGGATCAGAGAGTCTCCAACACACAGCATTGCGCGTTCGCTCCCTACTGCTGTCTTTGCAAGTGGCCGTATGAAACAAAGCTGTCCTCTTACAGGCAGTGGTTAGGGGCAAGTTTGCACAGTGCAAAACAGCACTCGTTGGGCAAGAAATGCAAAAAATGGTCCTCAGGTGTGATGGGACCTGTAGCATGAGCAGGACCACACTCAGCCGAGATCTGCGTGCTACCGAAATACGGAGCATTACCCCAAAATGCCCCTCTTAAAGGCTACAAGCAAATAGCAGAGGCCACTCGCAGCTGCACTGTGCTGAAATTGGGCTTTTTACTTGACCCTAGGGATGTGTCTAACAAGCCTTCCCAGGCAGATAGCAACTATAACTAGATTCAAAGTCAGAAAGACTTGATAAGAAAAATAATTACCCTACTAGCTCTCCATGCACTAATGAAGCACACTAACTAGTCTCAGGGAGGCAGAGAGCAGGGAAAGAGAGATGGATGATGGAGGGACATCTGGAGATGGGATGATGGAAGGGGAAGAAACTCCTGATCAGCCTTCGGGACCTAGGGGATTGCTCCAGCAGTCAGGAGTAGAGGAAAAACAAAATGAAAGCAAGTAAGGGCACAGAGCAGCTGATGCTTGTGGATAGGAAGGACAGAGACCCTGGGGACACCCAAAAGGAGCAGTTGTGTCACATCCTCCAGGTGCCACCACCCCAGGACATCGCTGGGTGGCTGTCAGCACGGCTGTGCTCACCGGTCCCCTTCTCCAGCAGTGATGCATAAGCATAGAGCTGACTCTTGTAGTGGGAGCTGGTCAGGTTGAAGGAAGCCAGCAGCACCTCGGTGGAGAAGCAACCGTTCCTCCCCGTCTGCAGGAGAGAGTCACCCACGTTAGCAGCAGCCATGTGGCTGGGCCCTTGAGTGTCATCTCCTGTCACCCTTGGGCTCCTGCTTGCTCCGCTGCTGCTGCCTCCCTCCATTCTGTCCTGCAACCCTTGGATCCTGCAAATTTGCCCCCCCCCCGGGGGGCTGGTACCACACTCTGCCATGCAGCTGTCCCGTTTCTGCCCATCCTGGCCCAAGGACCACCCCAAGAGTCCCTGCTTGGCTCCTCTGCCCTCTTTGGGATGACTCTGGGTTTGCAGCACTTGCACAGGAGAGCTGGATCACCTGGCGATACCCCAACAATGCACCCAGCCATCATCAGCCCAAGCACCCCAAGATGGTGGAACATTTCCAGGACCACCACCCATGTCCCTTCTCCCTCTCCTGCTGCTCTCACCTCGCCCCTAAACTCAGCACAGATCCTCGTAGATCCCTTTGGGAAAATAATATATTTGTGGGACCGGCACAGCTTGGCCTCAGCCATTCCCTGGAAAGGTTTCCCAGACGGGTACCTGTCAGGAGGCAGCAGGAAGGGGAGCGGATGGGGAGGCTGCTGGGGGACCATCACCCCGGGAGCAGCCAGCCTTGCTGCTGGGGCTGTTCTCCAACTCACCGCCCACAGACGTCCAGCAGGATCTTCTCGTCCTTCACCGTCACGACACGGGGCAGCCAGATCAACACTTCAAAGTGGGGCAGCCCTGGGGGGACACCAGCAGGGAATGGGATTGTGCCTATTTCTTCCTTTGGCAGTTTCTTGCCATCCCATGCAACGCCTCCCAAACATCTCACGTGGAGCTCAGCCTTTGTCCCCACGCACCGTAGTCCTCCACGCTGAAGGAGTGTCTCTTCCCCTCCACCTCGATGGTGTACATGCCCAGGGCTGGCTCTGCAGCCAGCGGGAAGGACAGGTCCACGATGCCCTGCCGTGGGCTCACCTCCCACCACTCCGCCACGCGGTTCCCGCTGGGATCCTGCACACAGGGACAGGAGGGTCAGCCCTCACTCGCAGGGCTGAAGATGTGGCATGTGGTGGTGGTGGGTTGACAACCTCAAGGACTCAAGTCACCCTGGGTGTCCTTGCAAGAAGCAGAGGTTTTGCCCTGCCATCATGCTCAGAGCACCCTGAGGGCATCACCTCTCCAGGAGGAGAATTTCCCCCCCACACCCCAGGAGCTGTATTAGCCGAGCTCCAGCATGGGTACAGCAGCCGGAGCTGGCAGGGGGATGCTCCAGCCTGGACTGGGAGCTCAGGGGGTTCTCCAGTTTGGGTCAAAATCTCTGTGGCAAGAGCCACTGCTGTCTTTATCCGTGTAACCTGTCCCTTAGCAGCATGTCCCCAGAGGACCTCCTGTCTTGCAGGCAGGCAGCAAGCTGTCCCTGAGTGGGCTGGAAATGCAGACAAGGAACCCAAGTCCTTCTCCCCCCTCCTTGTAACTTCTCTCAGCACCTACAGTGGGGATGTCCCTGGCCCTGCTCCTTGTCCCCAGCATCACACGCGTGCTGGGGCCCTTTGCTCCTCTCGAGGGAGCTGGCAGGCTGGCGCAGGGTGACAACTCACCTGCACGGCCACCAAGGGAAGCTGCAGAGAAAGAGAGAGGAAGCGTTTAGCATGGCCAAAGCACAGAGGGCTGAGCTTGGGGCTGAGCTGGGAGCTGAGCCTGCGGGATCTGGCTCAGCCCCTACAGAGCTGGTTGCTGGGCTGGGGGCTCAGCAGGGCTCGGAGCCACTGTCATTGCCCGGCTCCCCGTGCCACATCCACAGCCGTCACGCTGCCTTTTCCGAGCAGCAGGAAGCGAGCGGTGAGGCTGTGTTGTGCAAACAGCATTAGCTGTGCAGTTGTGCCTGCCAGCACCGCGTAACACCAGGAGTGTAAAACCAGCGGGTGTCATAATGGTGCATAAAATCTACACATGAGAGAAGACAGGCAAAGGGATGCTGTAGACGGAATAATTCATCTCCTGTGCCAGTGCCAAAAGCAAAGGTCTGTACACTGGGCACTCAGCTGGGAATTGCTGTCCCCCCTCTCACATCCCACGTCCCCGCGGTGTTTGGGGGATTCTCTCCCCGCACTCGTCTCCTCCACGCTCATGGGGACACCAAAGGCTGTGCCACTGCTGCCGAGACCTATCGCCTTGGGTGCGTGGGGATCCTATTGCCTCCGCACCCCCCCTGTGCCCCGACTCCGTCTCACCTCCCTGTTGCTGGGAATGAAGTTTTGATCCAAACGGACAATTCGAAACTTCACTGGAGAGAGCAAAGGCAGGAGCAGGAGTGAGTGCGAGGGTCTGGGAGCCAAACCTGGGCATCCCATCCCCAGAGCCTGCGAGCTCATTCAGCAGCTCCTGCCCCTCACCAGTTTGTCCAGGCTTGTAGACATCCTTGTCTGTCTGCACCAAGGTCCCCAGCTCCAGGGCTTTCACCAGGACTTTCTTCTGTTCAGAGACCTGCAGGGAACCTCCCTGGATGGAGACGTGAAGATGCGCAACCTCGTAGATCCCTGCAGGAGGGGTAGAAATCTGCCCCCGGGGAAATAGCAGAAATGGTTGCAAAACCTTTATGTTGGATGCCAGTGAGATGTCATACCCGTCCCCCCATTGTCACCACCCCATTGCCCCATGAAGGCACCAGGGAACTGGTGTGCATGGGAAGATGACACAGATACAGCCCACAAGGTTGTACATGCCTCATGTCCCTCCACTCTTCACCTCACTTGTTGCCCATCCAGGATGGACCCCATGTCCATCCCAGTTCCCTCAGCCCAGCTCTGGGACCCTTTCCCAAGGTCCTCAGCCCTGCCACAGGACCGTGACTTACGTTGGAGAAGTGGGGCCAGTTCAGCTGGAGGATATCACTGTCCTGATTCTCCAGGGTGACGTTGGGGATGCCATGGCTGCTTGCCAGGTGGAGGGTCACCCGCACGGGCTCATCCAGGTCCATGAGGTGGACATGCACTTTGCCCGGGTACGGGTAGTAGAGCACGGAGGGGAAAAGTACTGCATAGTGCCTGGGGAGGGGACACCTTGGTAGTGGAGGAGAGCAGGGACCACCACACACCAAATCCCAGTGCTCCCCTGCACTCCAGACTCTCAAGCTGGAGGGCACTTGGGTTTTTTCCAGATCTGGATGCTCTCCACAGGGCTACACCACCCAGCCTTTCCCCCTGCTCTGCCCAGGGAGGCTGGCCAGTGCACAGACCAGAGCAGAGCCCCCTTTGCCTAAACACCTTGGGAAAGAGCTGAGGGGTCGATCTGCAGAGGGAGGAAAGGTTCTGCTCACCCACTGGTGTGAGGTTGCACCTACACCAAAGCAACTCGGAGACACCAACCCCAGGTGCAAAGTCCTCTATGGGGACAACCAACCACCCCAAGCGTTTCCACCCCAACCAGCAACCACAGTCACAGTGAGAACTGTCACACCACTCAAGACCAACCGCCATCCCACCAGGCATGGACAGGCAGACACAGAGAGGGCTTACGGCTTTGCAGATGCTCCAGCTGTGAGGTATAGGATGCAAAGTAGCAGGCAAGGCAGGGCAGCTGCAGACCCCACACTTGGGGAGGCCATGTGGAAGCAAGGTGGTCCCAGAGCCCCCGTGCTGGTGGTTCTTCCTCTCCTCGAGCTTTCACTTCCCCACTGGCAGCAAGCAAGAAGCCAGAGAGGTCTCTGGCTGGGACCCAGCCATCCAGCCAGGACAATGTTTAACCACCCGACCCAAGCTTTGCTGGGTTCAAGGCAGCCAAACCACACCCATGGTGGCAGACACATGGTGGGACCAGTGAGCCAGCTCAGAGCTGACAGACTAAGCTGCACAGAGGGAGACCTGGCAGGAAGGAAGGGAATAAGGGGGTATCTGTCTGGGAGGACGATTGCCACGGTTTTGTAGAATTCCCTGCATAACAAGCCAGCCGCTCCCGAGAGCAGGAACGATGTCAAACCAGAGCACTGCACCCTTGTTTGGCCATGGTTTGCACAGCTTATTTGAAGATGGGATGTGAAGCTTGCCCACCCTGCTCCCAACACTGGGGACAGCCACGCGCTGTGTTTCTCCCTGCCCTACTGTCATCCTGGGGTGGCTGGGACAGGAGATGCTCAGTTGGGAAGGAGCCAGCAGATGCCCAAAACCCTGACCAGCTGCAGGGAGCAGATCAGGGGAGATGGTAGCTGGTGGATGGGTCTGGTTGTGCCATGGTCTGGAGGCGGGCATAATCCAGGCACCTCTGCCCTCTGAGGGGTTTGGGTTCTTCCTGTGCACTTACTGCTTGTCCCTAAGGCAGGAAGAGGTCTACCTGGGGGTCTACACCCCAGCGTAACTCTCACCCTGCCACATGCTCCTCAGACCATCCAGTGCTGCACCCCATGGAGGAGCTGTGTTGTTCACAGGGATGCTCTACACACAGTGATGCGGGCATCCCACGTGGCCATGATCGCCCTCCCCACCCTCCCCTCAGCACCCGAGGTGCAGGCAGGACACCGTGCACACACACCACCAGGTATGGACTGTTTAATCTTGCACCCTTGTCTCATAGTTCAGCATCAAGGATGTTCTTCCCATGGGGTGATATCCCCCAGACCTCCTGCCCCCCACCCCAAGCCACATGCTGCACTCTGGACCCCTGCCCAGAGCTGGCTGTGTCCGAACACCATTGCCAGCTTGCAGGAGCCTCTGGAAGAAGCAACCCAGCAAGCCACGGGTGAACCCCACTGTGAGTCGGGGTGGGGGAAATGGTGCAGCAAACCCCCAGCCCTGCCTGGCACATCTCCCCCCCCTGCCCAGTGTGCAGGCAGGAGCCATCCAGGCAGACGGGGCTTGCGACCCGGGGCCGGACACAGCGCCAGGCTTGGGGGAGACATGCAATGCCCTGGGGAGGGGATGCACAGTCATAACAACAAGTTTCTGGAGTCACCTTGCACTGTTTTTGGGGTGCTGCCTCGTCCCCGTCCTGCACTGCTCTGCTTCCCCTTGCATCAGGGCGCCGTCCTGCTCTTGCAGGCTGCCAGGGTGGTGGCAGGTTTGGTGGACACATCCGCAGGGGACGAGGGGACAGCATGGCCCAGCTGCGCCACCTCCTTTGTGTCACCAAGGGGCTTGGTCCCCCTGTCTAATTGCTGGTCCCGGCTGTGTCCTCCTGCTGCAGGCTGCCTGTCCTCCCGCCAGCACCGGCCCCGGTGCTGCACGAGAGCGGAGGCTGCTCTGCGCACTGGTCCCCACAGTGATTTGCAGACATCTCGGCGAAGGCATCAGCCATGGCCCGGCGGACAGTCTCTGTCAGTTCAGGAACATCCTTTGGGCTCAGCCCCTCAGTGTCTACCTTGGGGAGGATTCTGATGGTGCACGTCCCTGGAGAGAGAAGGGAAAGGTCAGGGATGCTGTTAGACAAACCCACCAGGAACCAGGTCTTCCCACCAGCATCCACCACCGCCAGCTGCCTCCCTACATCTCAATGTTTCATGAAGAGACCTCCAAGCTGGTCATGCTTCATCCCCACCACCAGCCCTGCCTTCTGGCAACAGGGCTTCTTGTCCATCACTTACCGGAGGTGAACTTCTTATCCTTGGAGCTGAAGAAGTCCCAGTATGGGGAGATCACAATGGGGAAAATGGGAACCTGTAGGAGATGGAGGGTCAAGGGTGTCCTCCATACAGATCCCCTTCCCAGGTGGGACTCCAGCTCCTGCTGTGCCCCAGGCTTCAGCCAGTCCCTGTCCCCTCCCTGTGTCCTGCACAGCAGGGTGCCTGTCCCTGGGGACTGCAGACCCCAAAAGACCCTAGTGTCCCCCCCATCCTGCTACTCCAGGGTGCATGCCCACCCCACTCCATCAAGGGCAGGTGGAGGAGGAGGATGGCCTCACCTGAGCCTGCACGGCCAAGTGGAAAGCCCCGCGCTTGAAGGGCAGCATGGATTTGTCCTGGTTCCTGGTGCCTTCAGGGAAAATCCACACTCGGAGCTGCAGGGGACAAGGAGAGACGTGAGCACAGACCCTGACCAGAGCACCCCAGGACCCACTATGTCAGTTGTCCCCACACACCCCTTGTCCCATCGGTGTTTGCTCCCCGACTCCCCCCTGCTGCCAGCCCCCACTCACATTTTCACGCCGTATGGTCCTGGCCGTCTGGGAGATGACATCGATTGCATCTTCTCTCTTGTGGCGGTTGATGAAGATGATGCCACTGAGCCAGCAGGCCCACCCCACGGTGCCCATGTACATGAGCTCCTTCTTGGCGATGGGCACACAGCGATCAGGAATGACCTCCACCATGCCTGGAGGATGGATGGGAGAGGAAAGGATCCATCCCTGCCCAATGGCACCCAGAACCAATCACCTCTGCGGCTGTAATGACCTGGCATCATCTTCCATCATCCCAACCCTCTCTCCGCAGCACATCCATAGCCCTGAGCTCCTGTCCCACCAGCTCTTCTGGTCTATGCCTGCCACACTGCCCTGTACAAATCCTGGTGCTGGCCTCGCTGAGACCCTCCAGGGTGAGCCTGGTCCACCCCTGCAGCACCCCAAAGGCTGCCCATGCAGTGATGAGCCCCTCCTCTCCCTTGCACGTACCCATGAGGTCAAGGGAAGCTTGGTGGTTGCAAACTATCACACAAGGCTCCTTGGTGTTCAGATGCTCAGAGCCCTGCACCTGCATCTTGATGCCATAGAAGTGTTTGAGGGGCAGGATCGCAGCACGCAGGAGCCTAGGGCAGAGGAACACATGTGGGAAGCAGATCGACACACAGGGAGGCTGCTTGATTTTTTCCAGCCCTTTGCAATCACTCAGGGAGCAAGGTGCAAGATGGGCCAGGCTAGATCTGGTCTACATGAGCAAATAGCGTGTCCCAAGGTGGTTCAGTATCCATGAAGTTTGCTTTTCTAAGCACATTTGTAGCCTGTATAGCTCAGAGCTTGTAACCATCCCCAAGGTGAGACCAGCTGCTGTCTCAGTAGTAGAAAGTCTGCATTGGAGCGGCTGATGAAGAAGAGCAGTCAACACAAGCTGGTGGGAACAAAAAAATTTAAAAAATTTTAAAAAACCCAACAGGCTTTTTTATGTCCAAGGAGATGATGGGAAAGCAAGAAGAGAAGGGATGGGATGTCTGCCTGCAGCCAAGGTGCAAATCATCACATCCCAATGAGGACAACTGCCTCCGGCCAGGTGAGCCTCACCCCAAGGCTCCCCCATGTTCACAGCTGGATCTGTGTGTGCAGGCTGGAAACCCAGACAGCAGGCTTGCAGCCAGAGGTGCTGAGCTGTAGATGAATGAGCACTGAAGATGGACGTGCAGAGGAACAGTTTGAGACAGACAGGTCTACAGAGATGTCGATGTCTCCAGGGACTGTCCCTCAAGAGCAGCCGAAGGGCAGCACTGCAGGCACCAAGCTTCATGCTGCAGGTGGAGGGAGAAGGGAGCAGGGAAGGGAAAACCAACGCATCTTCATTCATTAGAGGAAAACCCAAAGAATAGTGTCACTGGACCTGCAGTGCCAGGAAGAGATGGAGGTTCCATCTGTGCAGATGGAAGGGGGAACAAGGAAGAGGGGTGTCACCATCCAGGGAGGGTTGGACAGGAAGGGTAACATCAGGATGGCAGCGCTGATGAAGGGTGACACTCAGCGTGAGCATAATGAGAGGAATGGAGGGAGGATGGAGCAACGGGGATTGCAGCACCCACGGTGGAGATAAAAAGCTGGTCTGCTTTTGGTGTTGAAATGGGGCACTCTTCAACCCACAGCATGAAGAGCACCCATGCCAGGGTCCACACATTCGGCAGCGATTAGCCCCAGGGAGCCCACAGGGGACAGGGCTGTCAGCAAGAGCTCAGCACCAGGTAGGGATGAGAAGTTTGGGAGGGGAGACTAGAGGCAGGCACAGAGGGAAAAGGACGCATGATGCTTAGAAGGTCCGTAGTACCAGAAGACCATCCATCCCTTGGGAGACGCAGGCTTAGAAATCCCTGTGTCTGCAGAGAAGCAAAACACTTGTGGCAGTGCCCCAAAGCCAGGATTAATGACAGGAACGTGCTCCAAGCCGGAGGCTTTGGGATTTGGAGGCTGAGAAGACAGAGCTGGGCGTGTTGCTCCGGCAGAGGATGGCTGTGAGGTGTCGGTGGGATAAGATAAGGCAGCGTGAGTCACTGCTGCGTCACGCCGGGTATTTCCACTAAGCCGGAAGTGTTTGCGCCAGGGCTTGGAGCACCTCTGGATGCACGCGTGTGTGCACAGCATTTCTGCACAGAAAGGACAAGGGAGAGAGACTGCACAGCGTACTGATAACATCAAACCTCTGACCACACTCCTGCCGAGGGCCTGAAATCCATCAGCACAAATACGTGATGGCTCGAGCTCAGCAAATACCACAAGCTCAGACATTTTTCACTCTGACATAATTATATCCCTTCTGGTATGCTATCATGCCCAGGAATCCAGTAACGAGGTTGCAACACCCTTGAAAGCAATCAGACCTTCCTCTCGTGTTGCACAGTGATGTTATCTCAGCTGCCACCACCCTTGAGCACAGCTGACAGCACCAGCACGAGACTCGCCGGGACACGACTGCACCATGCCCGACAGCTGATGGCACCGAGACATCCCAAAATCCCTCTGCCAAAGCACAGCCCCCAGGGCTCCCACTGAGCAAGACCTGGCTGAACTGCCAGGGAGACGGTGATGGGTCTGCATCTGCACCCTGCTAATGATTGTACCTCCAACCTTTGCCAAAACCCCCCTACCACCCACCCAACCGATGACCCCAACATTGCAATGGCCGAGAATGATCCCTGTTACGCTACTTCATCCCCCAGGGACCACTAGTCCCGACCCAGTTGGTCACCTCCATCATGGTGTAACCTTCCCTGGGCACGGCCAGCACCTCTTCACCACACCACAAGATGCAGATGCACCCTTCATTGCCACATGGACATGACCACAGCCCTCGCTGTGGCCCCAGGGCTTAACCACCGGCCGTAACACAGCTGTGGGTATGCCCAGAGCAGGAGAGAGCATGCGTCCGCAAGACTACACAAGCTCCTCCATTGCAGCCAAGGCCCAGCTCATCTCCACATCAGAAGCACATCCCCAGGTCGTACTCACTTCATGTTCTCCACGGAGCGCCCCCGAAGAGCCGCAAAGGGGGACAGGAGGGTGGACATGGCCACAATCCAGCCGTTGAAGAAGGCCACCCTGCAGAAGTAGTGGAAGGTGGCATTGTACCAGTAAAGCAGCAGGGCTGCCAAGGGGAGGAGGAGCAGCAGCCCTTGGAGCAGGACCACCTCCATCGTGCTGCCCCGGCAGGAGGATGCTGGGGAGCTCAGCCTGCGTCCCCAGGAGCAGAGCGAGTGGAGCAGGGGATGCTGAGGAGCGTGGCAGGTGAATCAGGTGTATCAGCAGAGCAGCGCGTGGGTGTTTGGGGCTGGTCCCGGGGAAGGTGCTGTGTGTATCACCCTGTACAGAGGCTTGACGATGGACTGCCTCAGATGGGAGGCAGGCTACCCACCAAGGGTGGAGAGTGGTGGTGAGTCAACACCAGGGACCCTGGGTCACCCAAGGTGTCACAGCTGATAAGTGCCCTCCTTGGCTGTTAAAAGGCATTGCAGTACCTCTGACTTGATGTGACTTGTTGCCCACAAAAGTGTCCATGCTCTGGGCACCTCTCCTGGCCACAGGGACCCCAGCCCTGGGAAAGGGGGATCTCAGCTGGTAGGGACAGCAGGAGCTGGTTCCTGTCCGTGCCCATTACCCCAGCAAGGCTTGTTGCAGATCCCTGTTGGCATTATGGTTAATCCCCAAACCTCGCCCTGCAGAGTATCAGATTATTGGAAAATATCTCCCTGCTGCTCCCTGCCTGGATCTGCAGCAGACACACGGTGCCAGTGCTCCCCATCTCTCTGCTCCCCCCAATTTGGGCTGCAGGAGCCTCTCTGCCCTTCCTCTCCCAAGGCCCAGCATCTGTCATCAAGGTCCAAGCAACAGGTCTGAGCCCCGCCATCCCCTGCTCCCACCCTGGGCTGAAGGAGATGCCAGCCCTCGCCCCAGTTGGCAGCCAGAGGCTGCATTGCGTTAGGTGTTTACATAGGTGCAATTAGCATGCACAGGGCTGTAATTAGCCTCTCTTTATGCTCTGTTGCTTTCACACTTGGGCACGCAGGATCCAGGCCAGCTCTGAGGTGCCTTGTGGAAACTCTAGTCTTGCTTTTAAAAAGCAAGTGCTTGTCACTGCAAAGATAACTCTGGACTCAGCCACCAGCGGCGTCTCCCAGCCTGGCTGTTCCATGTCCCAAGCATGTGTCCCAAGTGCTGCTGTCCAGACCCATCAGTTCATCTGTGACCCTTGGGTAGGAGCCTGGAAGCAGAGAGCTCCGCTCGTGCTTTCCCATAACAACCCCACCAGGGCTCTGGGGCAAGCAGTCCCGTCACACCATGCTGGGGAGAGGCATTGCACCCCCTGGGTCAAACCCAGCAATTGTCCTCTCATCTGACACAGCCTACCTTCAGCAAAACCACTCTGCATCTCTCCCACTCCCTCCATGCCCATGGCTGCTCCTTCCACCCACACCTTCTCCCATCCCTGCTGATGTGGGTACAAGCAGATGCCTTTGCCCCCCTGGCTGTGTGATGTCCTCTATGCTGCCAGCTGAAGGGTGCCCCAGTTCAACCAGCGTGACCCAGAGAGGGCCCCAAGGGTTGCTTCCACCATGGATGTTGCAATCTCCATTGCTTCATCCTCCCATTCCACTCATTATTCTCATATTCAGGCTAAGATTGGGCCATATCTTGAGCCCACCCTTCCTGTCCACCCCATCCTCAGGTGACTCCTGTTTTTCTCTCCCCTTTCTGTCTATACAGATATGGAAACCTTTGAGCACCAGCCTGGTTTCCCAATAAACTCAGCTCAGCTTTTGGATGGTCTCCTTCACTTCTGCTCTGCCCAGCCAGTCTCGCAGCCTCTCGGGGTGCTCACAGCTGGAGATGTGCCTTCCTGCCACAACCCGACGTGGCTCTCTCGCTCCACATTGAGGAGCTTCCTCTCCAGCTTCAGCAGGAGCCAGGCTGAGCTTTGCTGCAGGGGAGGATCTGCCTGTGCCAGAGCAGTCCTGGGCTTGGGGAGGATTAGCCCTCTGTGGTGGGTTGAGCCTGACTGGGGCCAGGTGCCCACCAGAGCCGCTCTCTCACTCCCCTCATTCACTAAACAGGGGAGAAAAGGTATAACGAAATGCTTGCAGGTCGAGATAAGGACAGGGAGAGATCACTCACTAATTGTTGTCACGAGCAAAACAGACCAAACTTAGAGAGGGAATTAATCTAATTTATTACTAGGCAAAACAGAGTAGAGGAATGAGAAAATAAAATCAACTCTTAAAACACTTCCCCCCACCCCTCCCATCTTCCCGGGCTCAACTTCACTCCCGGCTTCAACCTTCCCCCCCTCAGCGGCACAGGGGGATGGGGAGTGGGGGTTACGGTCAGTTCATCTCACGGTGTTTCTGCCGCTTCTTCATCCTCAGGGGGAGGACTCCTCTCATGGTTCCCCTGCTCCAGCATGGAGTCCCTCTCACGGGGTGCAGACCTTCAGGAGCAAACTGCTCCAGCGTGGGGTCCCCCATGGGGTCACAAGTCCTGCCAGCAAACCTGCCCTGGCGTGGGCTCCCCTCTTCACGGGTCCACCGGTCTTGCCAGGAACTTGCTCCAGCGTGGGCTTCCCATGGGCCGCAGCCTCCTTCAGGTGCCTCCACCTGCTCCAGCGTGGGGTCCTCCACGGGCTGCAGGTGGAATCGCTACACCCCCTCATCCTTCCTCCATGGGCTGCAGGGGGACAGCCTGCTTCACCATGGCCTTCACCACGGGCTGCAGGGGGATCTTTGCTCTGGCGCCTGGAGCACCTCCTCCCCCTCCTTCTGCACTGACCTTGGTGTCTGCAGAGTTTCTTACATCTTCTCACTCCTCTCTCCGGCTGCAAAAGCTCTCTCCCTAAGTGTTTTTCTTCTTCTTAAATATGTTATCACAGAGGCGCTGATTGGCTTGGCCTTGGCCAGCGGCGGGCCCATCTTAGAGCCGGCTGGCATTGGCTCTATCAGACACAGGGGGAGCTTCTAGCAGCTTCTCACAGAAGCCACCCCTGTAGCCCCCCCCGCTACCAAAACCTTGCCACGCAAACCCAACACACCCTCGTTTCTATAGGGACCCCAGAAGAGAGACAGGGCAGTCCTCATGCCTGATGGGGGCAGAAAGAGGGGATTTAAGGTGCAACTGCCTGGGCACCATCTTTCTGCATGCACTGAGCTCCAGATGACCACCAGCCCTGAAGTCTCCTGCTAGGAGCTCTGCTCTTAAGGCAAAGCCTGATAACTGGCCTGTAACCCCAGTGGGGTCAGAGCAGGGCTGTCACCCCCAAGCAAGGTTGGGAAGGTAGCAGAGGCAAGGGACAGCTTCCAGCATCTGCCCCTTTTGTCCTGGTGAGCAAAGGGGACACCAAGTCCTAGGGAATCCCGTGCTCCATCCCCTTTATCAAGCTGCTGCCCTGAGCACATCCCCACCAGGAACGAGCTGCAGGCCAGACCCAGCTCTCCCCATGCTGCAGCCAGAAGCATCCCACCCTGCTTCCCAGCACCAACCACCAGCAACTCCCTAAATTGTCCCAGCACCCACATCAGGCACTGATATACTGCACATGCGCACACACGCACATGCATGCGCACACACCCTCCGGTGCAAAAGCCTCACACCCCTCCCACCCCCCAGCTTGGAGGGAGCCCTGCATTCAGGCACTACGCCAGCAGTCTGGGTAATTACAGATGCTTAATTAGTGACAGCAGGGTGCTTTCTTAACAAAGCAAATTAATTACAGGCAATGTGCTGTATTGAGATCTGAAGGGACTAATGAAGACCAGGACCACCTGGGCTGGCATTACCCCCACACACACCCCATCCACCCATGGGGACACAGCACAGCTCGTGCTGCAGAGCCCTCATGGCTTGGCAGAGACACGTTATCCAGCCAGGATTGGGATGTCACGCCTGGGGATAAGCCCTCTGCAGAGCATGGAGATAAAGCCTGTCCCTGTTTGGGATCATGCTGTTACCTGGGGTTTGGTGACAGGCTTTGTGACACCCCCTGAGTTGGGGTGGCGTGAGGGGAGGAAGCCACGTTGGCTTCCTCCCCTCACTCCACCCAAAAACTATGGGTATCGTGGAGCACCCATGCTCAGCAGCTGCAGGATCTTCTGGAGTTGAGGGGTGAGATGTGCAGGAGAAACCATCTTGAGAAGCGTGGAGCTCACAGCCTCCCCTCCACCATGTCATAGTACTCTGCAGAGAGAAAAGGGGAGCTGGAGGATGTGCAAGGGCCATCCCTGGGATCCGATGGATGGAGGGACTGGGGAGAGCTCAGCCCTTAACCAGGAACTGCCAGACACGTGGGGAGGTTGATGCATGCTTGAGGGTGAGATAGCCCCCATTGAGGGATATGAGGAGAACATGTCCCTACCTGATGCTGGTGGGACATCACCTCCCACGGTCCCCGTGGCACTGGGGGGTGGAGGGGGGGGCACCGCACTGCTGGAGGGGAGCAAGGACAGGGGTAAGTGCTGGCCTGGTGGTGGTGTTTGTGTCCCAGCTTGGGCTGGAAGTCCTGTAACACCAAGGGACACACACAGCCCCACACTAGGTGACAAAGCAGCACCCTCGTTACTCACACCTCCCCATCCTCGACTAACGAGCCTCTGCCCAGGTACCGCACGGCCGCTGGTCCCCGATCCTGCACCGGGACTGGCCACGCCAGCATATGAGCAGGACCAGGGTAGGGGACATAGTGATGGTGGAAAACCACAGCCTCCTCTCCTTCTGCAGTCTGCAAAGGCACTGCTGTTGCCTACGGGGAAGAACAAAAGGCAGGGCTGTGCCAGGCCCCTTTCGGCAGCCATCTCCCTGGGGCACTGCTCTCCTAAGCACCAGCGAGAGGGTTCCCACAGAGCCGTGCTTGGCTGTGATGCCGCCGGCACGGCGCAGCTCTCCCAGGGTCCAGCTGGGTGGGCTCAATCCCACACAAAGCCCCGCAGTCGGCCAGTGTGGGAACCTGGCTGCTGGGGACTCGGGGCGGGGGGGAGGGGACCCCGCAGATGGGACCTCTAAAAACGCTGCTGGGAAGAGTCCATTTGATCCAGCCGCTGAGATGTGACAGGCAGGGTCCAGCCTTGGCCAGCATGGTGAACTGGTGGGCGCTGGGCGGGCAGCTTGCGAGGGTGCGTGCCTAGAGATGCCAGCTGGCAGCGAGGAAGGCAGCTGCCCGCAGCCCAGCTCTCACCCCCACCAAGAAAGCAGCATTTGTTTCCCCCCATGGAGATGAAATGTTTAATATGATGTTGATTCGAGATGGACTTTTAAATGAAAGCCCTCGCAGAGCCATCCTGCCTAATGAATAGTGCTCAGCCTCACTGCTCGGCCGCCACAGCCCAGCGCTGCACCCTGCCCACGCCGCAGCACGCAGGGAGGGTTCTGGCTCTTCCCAGCTGGGCTAAATCTCCTCCGAGCAGCCTGGATGCGATCTGTGCTGGCAGACCTGGGGTTCAAAACCAGCACAAAGAGCCCCAAAACCCCAAGGGGCTGCAGAGCCTGGAGTGAGACGGACTGAGACCACCCAGCTGCTGCGCCCAGAGAGGTCCCGCTCTGTGCTGAAGCAGGACACAGGCATCCCGCTCTCCTGAGCAGCTCTGGCAAGGTCCCTTTGCCCATTAATTTTTATCCTTTTGGTCCTTTGGTCCTCTGTGGTCCTATATGGTGCCTTTGCCCGTCTAGCATCCCTGACCCTTACCTGGGCGGCAGCTGGGGATGGTCCGAACCCAAAGGATGTCAGTGCCGATACAGCCAGGCTGTTCATCACCACCTGGTGCATTTGGGAGTTTTGAATCATCATCAACTCGATTAAATCTGCCAGAGAGTAAGGGGCTCTGCATCAGAGAGAGATCAGAGCAAGGGCACAAGAAACGTGGCCATGGGATAAGTGCCTGGGATGGGGCGGCACCGAGGCTTGTCCCTGTGCCCAAGCAGTGGGAGCTAAGCCAGACTACCCCCGCCCCAATTTGGAAGGCCCATGTGGCATTTAAAAATTATTTTGCTTGGATAAAGCTTTAAAATAGCCATATTTCAGCCTTTTCTTATTTGCAAATGTGATTAAACATCTGGTCTGGCTTGCTGAAGGCTGCTCACAAAAGGTGATTAGTGGTGCTGGAGGCATCAGACTTTCCGCCCATTCGGAGGAGAATTGCTGTGGTCCTGGCAGCGGCTCAGCGGCTTGGCAAGCCTCTGCCTTGGCACCAGGCGGCAGAGCCGGTGTCCTCGGGGTGGCACCGCATGCGGAGCACACCAGGGTCTGCTCTGCTTTGCACCATGTCACGCACAGGGGAGCTCAGAAACCCCCCCTAAGGAGGCAAGAGCTGGGGCTGGACCATGGAGGCTGACTCCATCTCCATTCCCAGGACCAAACACCTACGGAGCTGAGTCCAAGCGAGGAACAGGCTGGGGATGCTCCGTGTCTCCCCAGCCCCTGCCTGGCACCACACAAGGAGCTGGGACCCGGAGTGGCCATGGTTAGCGTCCCAGTCCCCTTGGCTGGATGTCCAAGCCACGGTGCGGCTGCTGAGAGCAATCTGGCTGCAGGGGAAGCACGGTGTCTGGCTCTGCATCCCCATTAATACATCCCCATTTGCTGCAGGTGTGAAGTTCCCCTGCAAAATGCCTGTAAACCTGCTGGAGGGGCTGCCTCTGAGATCCTGCTGGCTTTGTGCACGAGACCTGTGAGACCCCGCCAGCCGGAGCCCTGGGAAAAATGGGGTTTGGGCATCCCTGTGTCCCATAGGCCACATCCCAAGATGCTTTCACGGCCGCAGAGATGGGATCCCAGGGCACCCACTAGGCAGCCAGCCCTCCAGAGAGGAGCATTGCAGCACATCCCGGGAGGTGGCCAGAGCTGCAAGGAGGGAGCGGGCCAGCAGCCAGGCATTGAACCGGGAGGAGAAAGCATGCGAAGGGCTGGCGGCTCTTAATGGATCCCACCCGTCCCGCTGGAAAGGCAGCCAGCCCCCACCGCAGGGCTGCAAGGGGCCGGGCTGGGGTCTCGGTTTTCTTTCCACACCAATTTTCAGCGTGCCCTTTCCTCTGTGTATTTTTAGAGAGCTAAACCTTCCCCCATCCCCACAGCACTGCACAGCTTCACCCATGGCTTGTCCCAGGAACCACGAGCCCCCCCCATCTCTGCTGTCTGCTCCCCAGCACAGATTGCTGGATCCTGGCTTGCACATGGTTGGGTGAAGCCCCTATAGACAGTTGGTCTTTGCTCCTGCCTGCATGTCCCATGGGCTCTGGGGCTGGCACATGTCCCACTCCAGTCCCACCTAGCATGGCCAAGGAGCCCATATCACCCTGGCTTTCCCTGGTGATGCTCCCTATGCCCATGTGAAATGACGTTTTGGAGAACAGAGGTGGATTTCAAATAACAGCCCAAAACCATTCTCTGGGAGCATCCTGGTATGGCCAAAGCCAGCCCAGACTTCAAGGTTGGTAAAACCACCAAAAATTGCATCCTGTGTGGCAAAGCAGCCATTGAAGCACAGTGTGACCAGCCCTGCAAGGCTGCGGAGGGTGGGAGCAGCCCCCCTGAGTGCCCCTCATCCTGAAAAGGCTGCAAAAATGAAAAGCACAAAGTCAAGCTGGTTTTAATGCCAACCTCTACAACTTCTACTGTTACGCACCTCCCCGGACATCTGGGGGTCCAGCGGGATGGGGCAGGGCAGCCACAGTCCCGGGAAGCTGCTGGAGGATCATCACTGGCTGCTGGGGCACCGGCACGGCCCCATGGGGAGATTGCCCAGGTCGGAGCTGAAAGGCAGGAGAGGAAGGAAAACCCCAGGGATCTCCCACTCTTGGTTTAATTTAGTGCCCTGTTAGTGCGGCAGCCGGGAAGCAGACAGGAGAGGAGCTGGGGGCAGGGAGGAGAGCAACGCTGGCCCCGGGGGGAGCAGGGCTGAGAGCTTCAGAGGGGGTGGCTTGCACTGACCACCTTCTTTCCTGGGGTGCAGCACTGCAAGCCTGGATGAATTGCATGCCTGGCAAGTCCCCACACCTGGGGACACGTCCCCGTGCAGCAGTAGTTTTTCCAGGGCCCCGCGGTCCACAGGAAGAAGGGAGGAATTTTCAAAGAGCAGCTTTGCTGCCCCAGACCCCAGCGCCCACCCGAAACCCTGACCCTAGCCCCTCTCTCCTCCCACCTCAGCCCATTTTCCCCACCCCACCCTGGCAACCCCTGACTATCCCGTAAACCCAGAGACAGAGCTCCTCTCCAGAGCTTACCCTGTGCGGGATGATGTAGGTCCCTGCTGGGGTGTCCCCCCAGGCCCCATGGGGGTCCCCCGCTGCCCCCCCCTCCATGGCTCGGGCAGGTACACAGGCGATGGGGTGAGCAGAGCTGCAGCAGGCAGCAGGACTCGTTGCTATAGCTGCTGGGGCTAAACAAACCCTCCCCGGAGGTTTGGCCGGCAGAGGAGCATCCCTGGGCTGGTTTTCCCTGCAGTGTATCCCCAGGATAAACCCCCCCACTGCAAAAGGCTATGGGGCAAGGACAGCTTGTGCCCCCACAATGGTATTTCTGAGCCTGCAGGACAACCTTCCCTGCAGGGAAGCGAGCTGAGAGCAGGGCACTGGAGGTTTTTCCAAGCGCTGCTACTGGTCCCGGTGGCAGCGTCTCATGGCTTGTGGCTTTGGGAGCTTTCCTAAAATCCCAGGTCCCAGCACCCTGTGGTATCCGCAGGTCCCATCCGTCGCAGCCGGTGGGATACAGGTCTGCTCCTGCCCCATGGCCCATGCCCTCTGTGCCTCTGTTTCCCAGTCTCTGGGGCTGTATTTCTGAACTGGGAGATATTTGGGGATACTGAGCCCAAACACAGCAGCTCTGGGACAGAGCAAAGATCGCTCAGCTGGGGGAAAAGAGGGAAAACCTGTGATGAGAGTTCCCTGCTACCTTCTCCTGGGCTTTGGCAATCTGGGACTCCAGGACATCCCAAGCCAGAAGCGATCCCATCTTTAACAGCCTTTTCTTTCCAGTTTAAGGGCTGTTGGCTTTGAGCCCACTGCCAGGTCACCTCCCTGGGGCAGAAGGCAGAGAAATGGGAAAACAAGGAAGGAACAAGGGCTGGTGGGATGTGCTTTCCCATCAGAGCAGCTCACTCCTCACCACGCCACCTCTTTGATTGGGACTTATTGAAAGGTCCTTTCAAGCACCGGTGGAAAGCACCTGGAGGGGCGGGAGGCAGCTGCAGCGCATCCCTGCAGGGCTGAGCCGTGTCACCTGCACCGAGAGGCACTCCAGGACATCGGAACAAACCTGGTGAGGTGCCTTTGCAGGGAGCATCTGGAGACAGGTCTGGATGAGAGTCTGGGATAGCTTTGGATGTCAGGCTGGGATCGGACCCACAAGGCTCTGTGGTGCCTGCCGTCGGATGGAGGCATCCATGCCAGTGCACCACGGGCTGGGGTCTCTGTCGGTGGAGGGAGAAGGTCCTTGCACCCCATGGGATGTCCCCTCACAGGTCCTCAGAAACGACAACCCCACGTACAACCAAGGTACAGTGGCAGGGGATGTCCCTCAGCCCTGACAGTGCCACCTGAGGTCTGGTCCCCAGGGTGTCCACAGCACAGCACCGGGTCCCCTGGGTCAGGCTCCCAGCCTCATGGACCACTTCCCTGGGGATGCAATGACCAGCCACCACATCCCCTTGTGGAAACCCTGGCAAGGCTTAACATGAGCACAAATCAATTGTGCCAGAGCCTTGCTCCAGCCTGCTGCTCTCCCCTTCCACGAGTCCCTCCCAGATGCTCACACAGGGATTTGTGTCCAGCAGACCAAAACCAGCTCACATTTTCCCTTTATCTCCCCTTGACCAGAGAGCTCTGTGTGTCCAAGCTCATCTCAGGGAAACACTGCGGCACAGTACGTCTGCACGGAATATTTAAGCCCCAGTAAACCCATTGCAGTGAAAATCCACTTTCTCCCCCAAAATAGCACAACTTCCCACTGGCCTCAGGTATCTTTGCTCCACTGCCATCAGCTGCGTTTCCCCAGGCTGTTCTTCTGGGTGATTATTTCCATCAATATTACATCCAAAATCCACCGTCCACCAATAGCACAGATCTGGGAACTTTTCCCAGGAACCGAGCCTGCAGCCAGCCCTGCTCACCAAGGAGGAACAGGTCTCTTCAAAAAACTCTTGTTCTGCCCTAAAACATCACCAGAGACACCCCCAAATGTCAGAGGAGGAGCGCTCCGAGGCTGGCTGCCTTAGCCCCTAACTGTTGGCTCCAGTCGGGCTATTTTCTGCTTGATTAGATTTTGCTCTGTGTTCCTAATTTCTCCAGGCCCCTCCAGATTATTTCTCTGCCTTTTGTTATAACTCCCAAATTCCCATTATTTGCACATTTAATTACTTTGCTGATTACCCCCTGCTTCTGGCAGAGCCTGCCTTGCTCTGAACAGAGCCCGGGTATCCATCTCACTGGTGCTAATATTGTTCTCATCTGTAGGAAAGATTCAAGCACCGGGGCAATGCGCTAAGCAGCATAAAGAAACCTTCTGCCAGTGGTGGGACAACAAGGGGACCCAGGGGAGCTGCTCTGAATGTCCTCAGGTCCCCCATGGCAGCTTGAGCCCCTTCAGGGTGTTATTAGCTGCCCTCCAGTACAACCCACAGCCCCAGTGCACCTCGTGCAGCATTGCAGGACAGTGCACAGGCTGGGGGCTCAGCTGCAGGCAGGGACAGGCAGCCTGTCACTGTGGCATGTCTCTTCTTAAGTCCCCCAGCACGTCTGTCACAGAGAGAGAAGGTCTGAGCATCAGCTGGGGAGAGGGAGCAGGAGATGTGGGCACCACGCGCCCACCCATCCGTTGTCAGCCTGGCTCTCAATCTTCTCTACAGCACAGAGACATTGAATTAGGGCTGCAGATGTCAGAACGGGGGCAACCCCCACCCAGGCCCCCTTAGGCAGGAGCACTCGTGGCCGTGTGGGAGAGCAGGAGTATCGACTTCCAGGTTATGGATGGATGCTGAGTGGCATCATGAGCACAGGCCAGGAAAACACGGTCTGGGCACAGGGAAGTGCAAGTGTCAAGGCACGTGGGGTGAGGATGGAGAAAGGCAGCTGTGGCTGTGCTGTCCCCAGGACACTGCCCAAAGACACCTTTCACAGGTAGAAATGACTCTCCGGCTGGAGATACCACCTCTTCTCACCAAGGAGGTGGGGTGAGGACCCCCATCAGCTGACTCACCTACACTGGGGAGAGGCGACAGCTGAGGACCAGTTTATGCTCCCCGTCTTGACGTGCTTGGTGGTGGCACATAAGCCATCCACGTCATGGAAAACCAGGGCTCAGGAGGGATCAGAGCATTATAAAGTTCCGGTGGGGATGGACCCCACTGTCCCCAGTAGGAGCCACCTTGCCGAACCCAAGCCCCAGACCAAGATGTGTGCTAAGAGACACCCTGAGGATGCTCAGCAGATAATTTTACTAGCAGCCCTCACTTTGGAAGCTGTTGAGCCTCTCTCTTACAGGAAGTCTGGGATACCTTGTTCTGAAAACCATCGCCAAAGATTTACTTCATCCAACGTCAAGCTCAAGGCCAGGAACTCAGCCCCATCCCCTGTTTAGGCAGAAGGTGGACTCTGCCAGCAGCTCCGCTTTGGGCCGTTGTCAGGACTGAGGCAGTGGTCCTGAAACAGGGTCAATCCCCTGGGGACCAGGAGGGACAGGCACCCTCTGCCACCACCTGGGACATGAACCCAACATCTGCACCATGTAGGTGCAAGCAGATGCCACAGCACAAGCTGGGAGCTGGGGGTGATGCTGCATCGGGCATCTGGAGCACGAACAATATGACCCAGCCCCTCGGAGGCAAGCGATGCTCTCTCTGCACAAGTCTCTGCTTGCAATGCAAGCGAAGAAAGCTTAGCAGCAACAAACTTTGGCAAATTAGTTGAGGAGCAGAGCACGGGCACCTGGGGTGTAATGGCCCGCTGTCAGACCAGGAACGCCAGGACGGTGATGCATCCAGCCTGGATGAGCTGTGCTCTGATATGACCTGGCAGCAATGACTCACTGAGCTGCCCTCCAATAACTGGGGGAGGGCAGCGAGGTGACAGCGCATCCCTTGTGCCGTCCCTCTTCCCTGAGACAAATTGGAACCAGAGCAATTCCCAAAATGAGGAAACACAGGCAGGAGGCAGCAACCTTGCCCAAGACTCGTGGAAGATGAAGTAAGCTGAAGTAAGCACGATTAAGGCAATACATCCCCCCATAATCACTGCTGGCTCCTACCAGGTATAAAAAAACCAGTCCCCAAAACCAGTTTGTCATTGCACGTGAGGACAAACCCCGGATATGGAGTGGCAGCTTGGCAGCCGCTGTCCCCTGAGCTCTGCGTCACGCTGTCACACGTAGCCACTCGGCAATGCTCTGTGGGTCTGCGAGCACAAGTGGGTGGAAACATCTGATTTTGAAAGCTGATTACAAAAAATTACCACTTTGTCCTTCCAGGAGGTCTCACGCTGCTGGAGCTTTGAGCCTCATCTTCCCCAAGCCATCATCCAGCCACCGTGGTCTCCTCTTACTCTGAATCACCCTTCGCAGACCGTTTCCTTCCACAGATCCCAAAATAAAGCAAGAAGTTGTTGGCAAGGGCCGGGGACACCCCAGTTCTTTCCTGTAAGGTGGCATGGAGGTAACACAATTAGTAATTTCCAGCCCTTGCTAAATGAGCATTTGCCACTTGCAAAAAGAATACTGCGAGTGACTTCATTTGCTTTGGAAATGGCTGAGTCATTTGTAATTACCGACACGCACCAGCAGCAATCCCAGCGCTGGCGTTGGATTAATGGGAGCACCCGTGGCTGGAGGGCAACCTTGGGGAGCTTCCCCGGAGCCTCAGCACCCACACGGAACCCCACAATCACCGTTCTCCGCCACCCACAGCTGTGCATGCCTGTGCTGCCACACCAAAGCGATGTGCCTGAGGCAAATCCTCCTGTCCTGTCCCCTCCAGCCAGCCACCACCGTCCCCATCACTGTCACCACTGCATACCCGTATGCTGGTCCAGGTGGGGAGCCCGGGGAGGGGCTGGAGGGTCCCAGGCTGGACAAGATTTGCAAAGCAGTGAGTTTGACCTCACTTATTTTCCACTTGCTGCTGCAAAAGAGAGCAACAGCCCTAATGCCAGCAGGGCTGGGCAGGTCACCCAGCGCCAGGCAGAACATCAAGCCACCATTTCTGTCCCAGCTCATCCTCGCTGGAGGAAGGGCAGGACCAGCTCGGGAAGGCAGAGGTGGTTGGCACCACCTGAGGGGTCCCCACTGCTCCCCATCACACCCCTCATTGGACGGGGTGCTCGCTGGGGAAGGGAAAAGCAACGCACATCCTCCGGTGATGTAACACTTTGCAAACCTCATCTGGCCTTTCCCACCGCAGGGGACCAGACCGGCCGCCTCCGGAGACGGGCTGCTGTCCTCCAGCGACCAGCTGGGGACGGACCCACCAGTCCATTTGCCACCAGATGGCACCAAATAAACTGGCCTTGAGGGGACACGTTGGGCTGCTCCGGGCCACCGCCACCCCCAAATCAGACCCCGTCCCCCATCACCCCGTTCCTCTGCCCCCCACCTCAGCCAGCAGCAGCCGGAGCTGCCTGTGCTGCCCATGGGGCGATGCAGCCAGCTCAGGCAGAGGGTTATTTGCATCAGGTATTGTTTTATTTGGTTTTAGCAGCATCTGATAAGGCACCCTCCCACTGCGTGTTTATATGCTGTTGGAAAATTAAATGATTAAAATTGGGTGTTTGCATTTCAGTGGAAACTATTAGATGGTAATGAGTCTGGCCAGGTCTCGGCAGCCTTTTGTGTCAACACAGGCTCAGCCTTTGCCGGTCTGCACCTCCGAGAGCAGCGTCGGTCACTCCTAATAATGTCAAAGAAGTGCTTTTAAATATTAAGGACCTAGTTCTTTTATTTGCATTTTTTTAGGGGTATTTAATTTACGTAGCAGTTCTTATTGAGGTGGCAGAGCAACAGCAGCGGTTCTTTCATTGGCTTCATATCTCATTATGAGAAGTTATGGAAAGAGCAGCTAATATGATCTGCTGCCTCGTTAAGAAATGATAATGACGTAGGGTTACTAAAATTAGCAACATAAATGGTTCACCCTCCTCCCACCCCAGTACAAAGTGCGGTACAGCCCTCCCCCTCCCACCCCCAGCCCTCTTTGGCCCCTTTGGGGCCATTTTCAGTCCCTCCTTTCACCATCACCCACACGTCAGGTGTTGCGGTAAGGAGGATTTTGGATGGTCCAGGGGCGCGAGGCTGGATCTTTGATCCCAAGAGATTGTCACGGCTGCCTTCCCTGTGCTCCTGGATTTCCTCCTGCTTCCTTCGCCCCTCCTGCCCTCTCTGTTTCATCACTAAAAGCATTAAAATGATGAAGTTTGGGTCAAAATTCCCCTTGGTAAAGGGGCTGGGGCTTTCTAGTATGGAGAATTTTATATATATATTTATTTTTTTATATATATATATAAAAGAAGACCCCAGGTGAGGGTCTGGGGGTCCATAGCTGGCCCCAGGGGTAGCCCCATCCCTGGGCATGGCTGGGAGGGATGCTGTGCTGAGTGTTTTGTGCTCAGGGAGATGTGTGTCCATCACAGGTTGCTCCTGTTCCCAGGGTCCACCAGCATCCCCTCTGCTCTGCTCTGGTTTGGTACCAAGATTACAATACCCGGCATCCTGGTAGCACCAAACCACCAAAACCATGAACTCAGTGAAGACCAAAAACCTCATCTGAAGCAGAATTAAGGTTATTTTGCAGAGCCACGTGCTGCCTGCTGGACACCCACTGCCCACCCTGGCCCTTTCTTGGTGTCCCAGGCAGGAGAGGCAGGAGGTGGGTGAGCAGGCAGGATGCAGCTGGGGATGGGGACAGGCAGCACTGCCTGCCATGCTGGGGCTGGCAGAGCCTCCTGTGCAGGCAGGGCTTGAAGGAGCATCACTGCACACATGTGTCAGGGCATGTGTTTGCACACGTGTGTGTGTGTGCACAATCCCAGCATTACAATATCTCCTTTGAGCTTTCTACCTTCTTCTAGTCCCAGGTCCCATGTGGAGCTGGCCGGGGAGCAGCGTGACCCTTGGCATACCACCTGCACCCCATCCTGGCTGCACCCCCACTTCCCAAAGCCTTTAGCCAGCAGTTTTCCAGCTCAGCAGCATCCAAGGAGCAGGCGAGAGGGCTCGTGCCCACACTGGGCATCCCCCTGCGCACAGCTCGGGGGGGCCCAGGTCCCTGATGGGAGCAGATAAGGGGGTGCCGGGAGCTCGGCGGTGACCAGGCTGGGCAGTGCCAGGCTGGGGTGTCCCCCCCCGCCCCATGCTGCTCCTCGCATCCAGCCCTCTGCGTGGGGAGGGGGAGCGGAGGGTGGAGTCTCCCGTATTACCAGATCCAGGAGCTGTGACATTCAGTCTCGCAGAGAGACAGCGCCCATCGGTGCTGGGCAGGGACGGCGAGGAAGGGGAAACGGGGTGGGGGGGGGAGGGGGAGGAACACAGCCAGAGTTGAGTGGGCACGGGGAGTGGGTCAGGGCCACCCCAGTGGGACCGAGCACCTGCCACGGGAAAGGGTCCCGGAGGGAGCCAGGAGCGTCAGGATACGGCCGGGAAGAGTTAGGGGGAGCAGGGTGCTGGGTCACCCCTTGGAGCCGGGGTCCTGATGCGGCCCCCAACTCGCAGAGCCATGCAGGAGGAGCTGGGCCATCCCCAACCCCTCTGGGACTGAGCTGGGACACCCGTGGACTGGGCAGCACAGAGTTGGCTCCAGCCATGGGGTGCCTGTGGCAGCTCCCCTGCGCCTGCACGCTGCCGGTCCTGCTGCTCACACTCCTGATGCTTCGGGTAAGTGTCCCTGGGGATGACAGGACCAGGGAGGGGAGAGGGTGGGCACTGAGTGTGGCAGTCTCCTGCCTGTGACAGCCGCTTGGGGGTCCGGCCAGCCCTGGGGAGCAGCCTGCCTGCAGTCCTGGCCACGGCTCAGGTCTCTCCCATGCCTGTCATCCCTTGTGCTGCCCGACCCAAGGGTGACACCAAGCCACAGCCCTGCGAGCCCCCAGCACCGCTGCACCCACTCAGGTGCTTCTGGGGGAGGATTTGCTGAAATGCAGCACACGGACGGGCAGGGTGGGAGGTGGGCAATGCCAGGACCCCGCTGTGCTCCCCGGGGCTGGGACTGCGCTCAGAACCTGGCCAGGGCAGCCGGCAAAACTCCTGTGGGGTTCAGCTCCAGGGGCTGCTCCAGGGCATCCCCAGGGAGTGTGACCCCGCTCTGCCCTGCCTCAGGGATAGACCCCACCATCCTCACGTGGGTCCTGGTGCGGGCTTTGCTCACGTCGTCCTACGTGCCTCAAAGGAGCCCCAAACCCCAAGGGCCTGGGGGAGCATCCACAGGCAGGAAGGCTGGGATGGCTGGAGGGTGCTGGGGGCAAGGACCATGCATGTGGTGCCCCCCAGCCCCAGGCAGACCCACCGGAATGGCTGAAATGGGGGGGGACACGGAGCAGTTGTGCTGCCAGGGCAATGCGCGATGAGTCTGGCAGCCACGTCAGCAAACCCATCCTGAACTTGTCAAATTGCTTCGGTGGCAACTGCCAGGGATGGATGTCTCCGGCGGGAGAGGGTTTCAGCTCGGCATTTCTCTGCAAAGCCGTTGGGATCTCTCCCAGCGCTGCTTCGCTCCACAAGTTCTTTAGCTGACATGGAGGTTTTGAGTAAGGGAAAGGAAAAGAAAATGAAAAGAAAGGGAAGGGGGGAAAGGAAGGGAGGAAAAGAAAGGGGGGAAAAAGGGAAAAAAGAAAACAAGAAGGGAAGGGAAGGGAAGGGAAGGGAAGGGAAGGGAAGGGAAGGGAAGGGAAGGGAAGGGAAGGGAAGGGAAGGGAAGGGAAGGGATGGGGGAAGGGGGGAAGGGAGGAAGGGAGGAAGGAAGGGAGGAAGGAAGGAAAAGAGAGAGAGAGAGAAAGAAAGAAAGAAAGAAAGAAAGAAAGAAAGAAAGAAAGAAAGAAAGAAAGAAAGAAAGAAAGAAAGAGAGAGAGAGAGAAAGAAAGAAAGAAAGAAAGAAAGAAAGAAAGAAAGAAAGAAAGAAAGAAAGAAAGAAAGAAAGAAAGAAAGAAAGAAAGAAAGAAAGAAAGAAAGAAAGAGAAAGAAAGAAAGAAAGAAAGAAAGAAAGAAAGAAAGAAAGAAAGAAAGAAAGAAAGAAAGAAAGAAAGAAAGAAAAGCAAGCAGGGCAGGGGAGTGCTGGAGGCTTTGAGGGCTTTATGAGTGATGGCATCAGGCTCCTTCCCAGATGGGGAAACTGAGGCACAGCAAGGAGTTGCCTGCCCTGAAGCAAGCTCTGAAGGGAGCACTGCACATTACCCTCTCTGGTGCTCCAGCTGCCAGGCTGCATTGCCATAAATAATAAAAACCTGCAGCTTTGCAGCTTAAAGGGGCTGAGGCACCTCTGCCCAGTCCAGGTCCTTCATCATTATGATGTAGTGTGCTTTCTCGGTGCTGTGCCCAGCAGCCATCACCAAAATGCACTTTGCAGACTGGGAATTCCCTTGTAAATCTTGTGTTCAGCAGGAAAAGGAAACAAAATCTCCTGGGGGAGGTGAAGGAACCCCAGAGGAGTGGCTGCATGGTGACCAGGACAGGGCAGGGAAGGACAGAGCTCAGTCAAGCAATGCTTTAATGCCCCAGACTTCCCTCCAGTCTGGGTCCACTTGCCCATCCTCATCCCTCTATTTGTCCAGCTTTTATATCTCTGTTCACACACCTAAAACCATCAGCAGCCCAGTCCCATGTCCTGGCCCAAAAACACTGTGCCAGACATGTCCTGGTATGATGGGAATGGATGTGTGGGAATGGGCACAGATGTGTGGGAATGGGCATGCAAAATTCAGTTCAGCCTCAATCTCCTGGCTCTCCAGTTAAAAGCCAAAGGGGCAAACGCCAAAAGTGGGGTTTCCTGGGCAACCCTATCCCAGGACACTAAGCCACCACGTCCCCTGCATTTTTGGGAGGCGCAGGGCGTGCTCCTTGCTGTCTCAGCACTTCTGTGAGCAAACCCAAAAGCTTTAAGGAGGTCGGCGTGCCCATTTTGCAGCATCTCCCCAAAAAGCTGGGGAACAAGAGAAGGATGAACTCCGACGGCCATCACCAATACCTCTGATTAAAATACACCAGCCTGTACGTGAGCAAAACCTATGTGAGCAAAACCCAGCCAGCAAGAGAAGGATTAGACATGCCTGAATAGGTGGGTTTTTTCAAATGTCTAATTACATGGCTTCCTTTGAATGTGCTCGCCTCTGCCCTGCTGATGGGGTCGGACTCTCCGTCTTTAAGTTCAGCTCTTCTGCATGGAGCTTACGTCTTGGCGGAGCGGTGCCCTTAAGCATCACACTCTTTCAGAGGGAATTAGGAATAATTGCAGTGGTTCTTTATGGTGTTTACAAGGCAAACAGTAGAAAGCTAAAGAAATGTCAGGGCCCAAAAGCACGGTTACGTAGATAGGCTCTCCTGGGGCTGGCTGCAGCAGAAATAGTGAATATTGGTTGGTACCCTGCCTGCTCAGGTCTTTTAATGCCTGGCATCCTACTGTCTGCCCTTTTCCTCCTCCCAAGGTGCGAGCGACACATCCCGACTGCTCCGTTGTCCTCTATTTCCAAGAGCAAGAAGCTGAATGTCTGGAGATTATCAGGAGTGAAAGCCAAATGTCAGCCCCCCCCAGATCCCTGGGGCAGCAAGGTGAGTGCGAGCCGCCCACCGTGCACGGGGCTCATCTCCCGTGGGAGGAGGGGGAGGATTTGCTAAGGGGGTCTTTGGAGGATGATCCGTGGTAGGGGACTTGCAGTGTGCACATAGATGCAGAAGAGCAGGTATTTTCAGGAAAATGGAGAGCAGCACCGAGGAGAAGGCTAAGAAGCATCCCTGGGGAGCCCCAGAATTGCTGCTGTGGGGAGGGAGGGGGGCTGAGATTTCACCCGGGGGGTACAGGTGGGCTCAGAGATGCAAACAGCTGCAGGGGCTGAGTCCCTCCAGATTTATGGCATATGGCAATGAAACAATGGCAGAGTCTCGTGCCCCACTCCCATCCCACCTGCACCGATGTGCCGGGGCTGGGCAGGGCTGCAGGCACGGGCAATGCAGAGCCCTGGCCATCAGCACGAGTGTCGCACAGTGCGTGTCACCACTTCACACCTTCTTGCCTCTCTAATTCAGTTAGTTTTAGTGCTAAACATGTTTTAGGCAACTTAATTTCTACATATCCGCGACTTTTAAACCAATTAACTAATTGAAAAACAGTTTTAAAGTGCTGGTTTTGTACATTTTTTTTTTAATTGCATTTCAATTTCCATCCAAAAGCAGCTTGGCTCAAATTCTGGGTAAAAATTATCACCTAGTGAATAAGAAATGCGTCATTCAATGGGTTTCATCTAATACAGATGTAAAAATGAAGCATCTCAATAAATGCATGTTAAGGTGCATAATTGCTTAAGTAACTGTGCAGAGATATAACATATCATCCAGCTTAGCCAAGTTGATTGGAAAAGGTCCATTTTGCAGCCCAGATCATGCCAGCTAGGGGGAAGGAATCTCACTGTAGGAAAATAACCAAGAAGCATGAATGCATAATTAAAATCAGTATTTAATCCCAGGTTTCCTGCTTGACTGCTGCCTCCGCTGCCCACCTGAACTGAATTTATCCCTTCCCCCTTGTTTGCTTGTGCCAGCATGGGGAGGGTCCTGAGGAGAGCATGGCACGAAGTGACGATGGAGGGGAAGGCTCGGATGCTTGGGATGTGGTGGCAATATAGCATGAAGGAACAGGACAGGGACGTCAGGTTTCAGCATCCTGCTGGGGAACCCACCGTGGGGCCCTAAAACTGGTTAGGGATCCTGTTTGCAGTGCTTTCACTTCAAACTCTGCTCCGGTGCTCGCAGCATTTACTGCTCTGAAATAGTTGGGAAGAAATAACTGGCTGGTGAGGCTCAAATGATCCTTTTGGAGGTCTCCAGATACAGTTAGAGCAGCAAGAAATAGGGAGGCAGCCCTGGCAGGTCTGTGTGTAATTAACCAGTAGAAATGCTGAGCAGGAACTTCCCATCTAACTGCATTTTGAGGGGGAAAAAAATGCTCTTTTCGGCCATGTGAAGGAGAACGTCACAAGGATAATGCTGGTCTCAGGGATGTTTCAGCCCTCCACTGGGAAAACTGGAATAAAGCAGGTTGCTTTGGGTCAATCCAAACCAAACACCTCAGGCTGCCGGGCTACACTGGCTGGGAGCTCAGGGACAGGGGACGGCATGAGGATGTGGTGGCCCTGGGGACCAACAGTGCGGGGATGCTGAAGGCACAGCTCCTTCCCATGAGCTTTGCAATGAGACACATTGCCAGTTCCTTTGCTCACATTTTTTTGCCTTGTCCCCCCAGAAGTTGCCTCCATCACCTCTTCTCCATAGGAGAGTTGTTCCAATTTTGCCCAGCTGTAAGAAATGTGATTTTTTTAGATGCTACAGCAGCCCGGGAGAGGGAATCGGTGTGGGAAGGGGGACTTAAACCTTTTCTCCCCATCCAAATGGAGGGCTGACTTTATTCCCTGGGAATGCACTGCAGAGCTGCGTGAATCCCAGCTCGATCCCTGTGCCATGGGCTGCTCCTCTGTCTCCCGACCAAGCACCCACAGTGCTCACTGTGCTGGAAGAGCTCGTTCATACAGTGAGAGATGCATTTATATGCAGCGGGATGGCTCTGCCATACAGACACATCCAGATGTTTTGCTCAGACCCCAAGAAACGAAGCAACTGCTCTCAGCGACGGTCCCAATAGCTGTGCTCAGTTCACCTGTCCTCCAGAGCAAAAATTAAGACGTACCTTGGCGTTGTAATGACAGCCCTGCAAATCCCTCCAAGCCTGGCCAGATACCTACAGGACCACTTTGCTGAAATCAGAGAAAACTAATTAGACTTGTCTGAGTCCACATTCCCTGGCTGGGAATAGATGTGGCTCCAGGTTAATAATGTATATCTACAAGGTTAATAATGTACATGTGCAAGGAGGAGAGCTGTCCTGGAAGTGTGATGTCTGTGTCTCATCCTGGTGTGCTGGAGCACTAATTCTTCGAGGCCCCGCGTCTGCTTGGCCGTGCTTGTTTCCAAGGCAATCGGAGAGTCATTTAAAGATGAACTTAGCGCTAGAGAGAGAAGCAAAATATGTTTAAGCTAATTGCTCTCCAGCAAGTCTTGTGGTGCTTTCTCCTGTCCTCCTCCTTTGGCCTGGAGAGATGTCCCGAGCTGAGCCACCACAGCTGCTGGGTGCAGAAATCCAGCATAAATCTGCATTATTTCAGATGCCACCAGGAAAGTCCCAGCCTTTCCCACACCCTCGGCCCCCAGGGTCTCCCCACAGGAGCTCTAGGTCTGATGTAGCCCCAGGAAATACCAGGTCCCATCTCACCATGGGGCTAAAAGGAGATCTCAGCACTGGGGGAGGTCATTCCCAGAACTGGAGCCGGGATGCTCCTAATTCCTGAGGGGGTACGGCATGGCCCTGTAGATCGGGTGACGGCTGGCCGCTCTCCGTTCTCCCGTTACATCTGCGCAGCCGTGCCTGCTCTGGGCTGTGCCTGGGGACCAGGGGGCTGCGTGTGTCCCCCCAGCACGTCCCTTCCCAGGGGCACTAATTGTCCCATCCCTCCCCAGGCTGCCCGACTGAGTGGGATGGAGTGAGCTGCTGGTCAGCCGTGCCCATCGGCCAGTCCCGAGCTGTCACCTGCCCTGACATCCTCGTCTTCAAGAAGTCCAAAGGTGCATGTTCTGAATCCAGCCCGGACCACTCATCCCCTGGGACCCTGCCTGCCTGGGATCCTTGTGCTACCCCAACTCTTCCCCTCTGGTCGCACAGCTCCTGCTCCATCCAAAAGCTTGGCATATATTGCAATCCAAGCAGGGGACAGGCAAAAGCAGAGATGCAGGGTGCTTCCACGCCAGAAAAGCCCCCAGACCCTTTCATCACCCAGTAGCAAGCATCCTCTGTGGGTAGAGCACTTGGGCACCTCATCTTCCAACTGGGTGACGCCGGGACATTCCCTAGCTGCTCAGTGCCCTCCTTTCCCCACCTGAACACTGGCATAATGCTCCTGACCTGCTTGATACCACTCCCAGCCACGCAGATGAAAAACGCAGCATAAAGTCATTATTATTTCAAGGCCAGGCACTCTACTGGGGTGGGCACTGCTGCCGGGGGAGCCGCTGCCTCCATCCATCTCGGAGGCAGCAGAGTGTGAAGGAGAGCACCCAACCGGCCCCCACGGCATCCGAGTGCTTCCTCAGCTGGGTATAATTGAAAAGGCGATGGAGAGTTGGTAAATGCTTGCTTTAGGGTAGAAACAGCTCAGGAAAGGCTTGATGAAGCTCTCGCAGGATGAGAAAGCCCCTTTTTAGCCTTAATTCCCTCCCACTGTGTTTGCTTTCACAGCCTGCCCTGAGATGTCCTGGTACCTCCAGGTACAGCACTGGAGGGCAGGGATGTGATCTGGATGGGAGGGTTGGGGCAGCCAGGCCATTCGGGTACCATGCTGCTGTCACAGCCGGGATGCCTGTGCTGTGATTTAGGCACCGTCCCGGAAAGCAGGGTGCCATCCGCAGGCTGGACATTTTGGGGGTGCTGATACAGAGGCAATGCTCGTGGCTCTCGTGAGGTCCCTTCTTGTTGCTGCAGCGCTGATCTGGAGGAACTGCACTGAGTCAGGATGGAGCTTCCCCAGCCCCACCTACTACAATGCCTGCGAGCTGGAGGCCATCGGCAGCAATAATGACACCGAAGCCAAGGCAAGTGGGTCCCCCAGGGGCTGTGGGGCACCCTCCCTAGCATCATCCTACCCCACGTTGACACACGTTGTTGGGCAATGAAACATGAGGATGCTCTCGGGGATCTCTCGTTGGCTTTGCCCTTATTGCTGGGCTGCCCGGAGAGATTTGAGCTTGGCTGGGCACAAGCCCAGCCTGGGCAAGGGCTGGGCTGTCACCCTGCCACCTCCCTGCCCATCACAGACCAGCACCTCCCAGCCCACACGGCCTCACTGCGCTGGTGCTTTCCCTTCCAGAAAGGCTATTTTGTCACCATGAAAGTGCTTTACACCTGCGGCTACTCCACATCCCTGGCAGCCCTGTTCTTGGCCATTGGCATCTTCTCCTGCTTCAGGTAGGGCTCGGCACTGGCCGCTCCATGGGCTGCAGCTGGAGGAGAACAGGGTAAATCATCACCAGGGGATGGCTGCTCTCCGTTTCTCCCCTCCCAGAGCAGCCAGGCTCCATCCCTGCCAATACAGATAACCAGGGAGTCATGAAACGAACTGCAGCATTACCCTGTCCTGCTGACAGGTTGGATGGGGCTTTGGGCAACCTGTCTAGTGGAGGGTGTCCCTGCCCATGGCAGGGGGGTTGGAACTAGATGATCTTTGAGGTCCCTTCCAACCCAAACCATTCTATGATTCTATGATTCTATGACACACAGACTTTAAACCCTCAGGTTGCCCTTTCAAGCTTTGTTTTTGCAGACCTCACTGTGCTGCAGAATTATGCTCTCCAGAGGTGGCTGGAGGATGTTCCCCAGCACACCTTGTCTCCAGGCAGCAGCCTCGAGCACGGCACAACCCTGTCCTTCATGATTTCAGAGCAGGAAAACCTTCTCCAGGGGTTTGTGCTTGACCACCACCAACACATGGTCCCACGGGCTGGTGTGCAGCCAGGGAAGCGGCTCCCAAAGGAGAAGCTTCTCTGCCCATCTCCTTTCTGTGCTCCTCCCTGGGCACAGAACATCTCTTCCTCCTGTAGGAAGCTGCATTGCACCAGGAACTCCATCCACATCCACTTCTTCACCTCCTTCATACTGCGCGGGGCCGCCGTGTTCATCAAGGATGCCGTCCTCTTCTCGGACGAGTCCATTGACCACTGCACGATGTCAACGGTAAGGTGCTGAGCCCCAGCACGGTGCAGGGCAGGGCACCATGTGCTGATCTGGAGGGGTCTGGCTGCATTTGCAGCAGATTTAGCACTGCAAAGAGGAGGGAGAGAGAGGCTGTGAACCTGGGGAGGAAAGCGTGGCTTGGGTGGACTTCAGGAGGTTCATGACAGCATCTCTGCATGGGCTCTGTCTGCAGAGAACACATTCTGCCCTCAAAGCTCTCCCTGGTGTCAGAGAGAGTCTCCCAGCAGGGCTAAAGCTGTGCACAACCCCAGTAACACCATGTACAATCAAACAGACCTTGCACCGCTGGATGCGCAGAATTGGGATTGTCAATAGAAACAGAAACCCCTGTGTGCAGCCCAGCTACAACACGGTGGATGCCAACAGACATAGATTTCTAAAGGTCCTACAATAACAGCCTGTCTCATCTGCCCATGCTGCGCAGGCAGAGCAGAAAATGCTGCAGGCGACGTGCAGAACCGGTGCAGCATCCCAGGGGCTGCACTGAAAGGCCATCAAAGGTCTCCTCGAGTGGATGGACAGGGAGGTGGACCATCCCCTGTGCCCCCAGGACAGGGTCTGACACCAGCCAGCACTGCTGAGCTTTTCTCCCTCCTCATCCTCACAGGTGAACTGTAAAGCAGCCATCGCCTTCTTCCAGTACTCGGTCCTGGCCAACTTCTACTGGCTGCTGGTGGAGGGCATGTACCTGCAGACCCTGCTGCTGCTCACCTTCACTTCTGACAAGAGGTACATCTGGTGGTACATCCTCATCGGCTGGGGTGAGTGCGGGACCCCTCGGCACATCAACCCCCCTCCAGTGAGGTCCCATTGACACAGGCTGGGGATAGGCACTGCTTTCGGGGATTGCCTGGACTCGCTGCTCTGAGATCTGCCTGGCCAAAGGTCCACAGGCACGGTGCTCACCAGGGCTGCTCTCGGCATGTCCCCCTGCCCCAGCATCTCTCTGCATGGCCTGGTGCTCGGTCAGCACCCACCAGCTCCTGCCAGTCCCTGAAGCTGGTCGGGCAGCATGGCCTGATCCTTGCCCTCGTGGCATGTGTGCAGAATCACTCGAAGGGGAAAACGCTTGCTACCACCAACCAGAGAGCCTTTGCAGCATCTGCTGCTGACCCATCTTGAATGTGGTCAGGATGGGACAGAGATAGGTCCTCCCTTCTTCCTGCATCCACCTGGGGCTGGAATCACCGGTTCCGGGTGCCCAAGTTTGATGTAAGAGCACACAGGGGAGCAGGAGGGTGGGCAGGAGGTGACACGCAGACAGGCACATCACCTTCAGTGGGCACCTTTTTCTTTTGAAACCTGGAGAAGGGGGAAAGGCTGTCACCTTCCTGCCACCTCCAGAGCCCCAGACCTGATCCAGGTGCATGTTTTGGGGGACAAGGGATGGAGGGGAGGTACGGGGGCCTCCTCAGAGACCCAGGGTGACTCTGCACCCCTGCCTGGGTCCTGTCCTTGCAGGTGTCCCCATGCTGACAGTCTGCGTGTGGGTGGTCACCAGGCTGCAGTACGACAACCACGGGTAAGAGCAGCCACCCCCTTTCTCCAGGCCAGCTTGGCCACATGTGCCCCACACACGTCCCAGGGGACAAACCTCTTGCATGGGAGGCTTAGGAGGAGAGCAGTGGGGCAGCACTTTATTTTAATGCTATTTCTATTTTCTACTGGGGCCCCGTTGCAAGAAGTGCTGTGCAAATGGGGCAGGGGGATGGTGGGGCAAGACCCGGGCTAAGAGGGTGCAAGTGGGTAGCAGAGACTTTTCTCCTCTCCCATAGGTGCTGGGATGACTACACCAGTCTCTACTGGTGGGTAATCAAGGTGCCCATCCTCCTGGCCATATTTGTGAGTGTGTCCCCTGAGTATCCCCGCCCCAGAGCAGGGGGTCCCTCACGGACAGGGGGACCCAACCAGGGGTCTGTGCAGAGCCTGAAACCCAGCTTCCCATGGCAGGTGAACTTCCTCATCTTCCTCAACGTCACCAGGATGTTAGCACAGAAGATCCGGTCCCCAGACATCAGCAAAAACTACAAGCAGCAGTACATGTAAGGGCTAGCTCGGGCAAGGGGGAGCTCCTCATCCGGGTTTCTGGGGGCACCCAGGGCAGCAGGGACCCTTCCCTGGAGGAGTACAGAGGAGGACCATCCTTGGAGCCTCCAAGATCTGCCTTTTGTGGAAAACCTATTTTGGGTTAAGACCAAGCTCTTGGGAAGGTCTTTTCTCGCAGGGCAGCAGGACCATCACCTGCACCCAGGCCCCCGTTCATGCCACCACTCTCCACAGGAGGCTGACGAAGTCCACACTGCTCCTCATCCCTCTCTTTGGGGTGCACTATGTGGTGTTTGCGCTCTTCCCCGAGCACATCGGTGTGGACGCCCGGCTATACTTCGAGCTGGTCCTTGGCTCCTACCAGGTAGAGACTGGGGGAGATGGGTAGGCAAAATCCCCATGCACCCATCCTGTCCCATCCCAAGATACCCCGGGATGTGCTGCTGGGGCTTTGCACTCTTTTGGGAGAGGGCTGTGTCCCAGGCATGCCTTGAACACCAGGGACAAAGCACAAGGGTTGTGGTCTGGTGAAGAACTTGCACTGATCCCATACCCCTACTGCCCATGGGATGGGGTAAGACATGTGGGAGGATGCTAAATGCAGGCAGCAGATAAGCACAGAAGGGTCCAGCCCCTTTCCTCGGGTGAAATTTGCTCTTTCTGCCCTTTTCAGGGGTTCCTAGTGGCTCTGCTTTACTGCTTCCTGAATGGAGAGGTGAGTGTCCCCCCCAACACCAACCCCCTGGGCACCACAGCCACACATGTGGGCACACAGACACCCCCAAGGGTGCACCCCAATGAGGATTGCATGCACACAACCATGCAAGTGTGCACACATGGGCATGCAGGCGTGCATGGGGGTCCCCACCCTCTTGCACCCCAAATCCCTTGTTAAGCCCAGGGTGCAGCTCCTGCCCCTCTGCTGGGTGCTGGTGGGTGCCCCTCGGTGCCAGCACTGGTCTGTGGTGTCTGTTCAGGTCCAGGCTGAGATCAAGAGGAACTGGGGCAAGTGGCAGTCGTCCATGGAGAGCAACGTCTTCAACCTGGCGACCCAAGACTTCACAGCGTGACAAGGAGAGCGCTTGGGGGGAAATACTTCCCGGAGGATGGGGGGGGGGGGGCAGCTCCACAGCTACGGTCCCAGAAAAACAATAAAAAAGATTTTGTAGGTTCTGGGGCTGGCATCGTCAGAGAGTGGCGTGAATGGTCATTGGGAAAGGCTCTGCCTGCTCAGGTGCTGGTGGCTCTCATGGATCCCTGCAACGGTGTCTTGCCCGCCCAAAGCTCTCTGCACAGCTTGGTCGGTGTTTTAGGCAAAGGGAAGAGAGCTTCTACACCTTTTCTGCCCCAGGACTGAGTAGGAAACACAAATATCATTTCACAAAGGACATCTGGCATTTTTCATTTGGCACTGGAATGAAAACTGAGGCAGCTCCAGTACTGAAGGGATTTTTTTCCCCTCCTTCCTTGGCTTACAAAATAGTTTCCCTTATGGGAAGATGCCTGGACACAGACCATAGGAGCCATTCTGGGAGTGGAAGAAGCAAATGCAGAGACAGACAAAACCCCACAGCTATCTACGTGAGACCCCCAATGGTGTCATGACTCAGATACTCCCCTGATATCCAAAATGTTTCCCTTTCTCCTGTGCCAGTTGCTTCAGCTGCTCTCGGTGCCCAGGAAGACGGTCCATCACCCTTGCCATGCCAGCTCGGAGGGGCTCTGCAGCTCTCCCAGGGGCTTTGCACCAGAGGGATGGGAGGGTTTGCAAGCACTGGGGCTCACTCATCTTCACTGGGGACTCATTTGCCTGGGACTAGTGAGTTTTTTGCCAATAAAATCTTGTTCTGAAATCCAGTACTGCTTTTCAGAGGTTTGGTTTGCTCTACAAACCCAGATAACTTGGTACCAGGCTTGCTGGAGGGTGGAAATCCTGCCCATGTCTGTAATGCCTGGAAATATTCCCTGGGGGAGAAATACCTGCTTTTTCTCTGCCTGGTGAAGCAGCCGGGCTCTGGGCATGGCCACGGAGAGTAGATGGAGGAGGAAGGTGAGGAAGAGCACAAGATGGGTGCATCATGAGCTGTCCCAGAGGTGTTGGGGTGCCGTGTCCCCTCCGGGTCAGAGCTGCCAACACCTCACCACAGCCTGGCCCTGTTCGGCCCCATAAGCATCCTTCACCCTCCCTGGGCTGAGCTCCTGCTGTGGCAAACGATGTCCCCAGGAGGGAAAAAGGCCTCAAATGCACTTTCGCCAAACTCCGGGCTTCTCCCTTGTTCCCAAGACCCAAGCCACCCGATCTCAGCAGAGCTTCTCCACACTTCCCTAGTTGTAATTTCTCTTTGTAGCCACATGTCCTTCCTTAAATAAAACCCATGTGTTGGCCCTTTTCCAGACTGCAGGATCTCCAGAGATCCTGTCTGGTTTCGTGAAGAGAAGTCAGAGCCCCGGACTTGATTTGAGGTGAGATGGAAGATGCTTCGTTAAACAACCCCTCGGGCGAGCAACATCCTGCATTGCCGGCCAGAAAACCTCCAGAGGAGCATGGCAGCTGTCAAATAAATGCCTGCCCACAGCCGAGAAGAGGCCGTAGGTGAATAAACGTCTCTCTCTCCATCACTAGAGAGGAAGATGCTGTTTCAGCAGGGATGTGAGGCCAACAGGAGCAGCAGATTGCACCAGGGCTGGGGATCTTCGGTGGGAATCTCATAGTTGCTTTGAAAATCACTAGAGTTTGCATGTATTTTTAGCTGCAAATGGGCGTTTCTGGGTGCTAAACCTGCACCCTAAATGACCCACTGGGGTTTGCTGGGCTTTGACCCCCTGGTCTCCCCAGTGCATGGCAGAGCCTGCAAAACCAGGAGCCCACCGTGCGTGCAGGAGGGCTGATGTGCCACCACCACAGGGACTGTGCGTCACCTTCAGTCTGCAGGAAAGGTTTTCAAAAGAGTTTGCTGCAGCTCTACCATGGACCGTGTCCTGCAGCTGCATGTTTGGGGTAGCTGAGCCTAGGCAGAGCAGGGCTAGGTTTTCCCTATCTCCCCTCCGTCATGGCCTGAGGTGCCACAGTAGCCTGGCATTCCCATCGCCCACCCTGCCCTGGGGGGTCCCTTGTCCTCCCCTCGGGCAGAGGGGTGTCTGGGAGGAAGGGGGGTGTTTTGCCTGGAGCCGGTGGGTGGCACTGCGGCCCTGCAACACCGTGGGCACTGACATCGGATCCAGGGTGTCAGCCCTGGAGCGCACAGTGTCCCTGCACAGACCGCCCTGGACACAGGCTCAGCCAGCGTGGAGGGACCCCGGCACGTCCCGGGGGCTGTCGGCTGCTGGCCCTGGGTGCCAGCACGCAATGACTCTGCCCGGGGCCCTGAGAGCACCCAGGGAGTAAGGTAAGGGGGCCATGCCGCTTCGGGGGAGCATGCACCCAGCCCCACATATGTCCTGAGACTTCAGCAAGAGCTGGGACACCCCAGGGTCCCTCTCTGCAGCCCTGGCCAGGTGAGGGTTAATCAGCGACGGGGATGGGAATAAGGCTCAGCACTGGGAGACCTGTGCCTTTGTCTGTTGCTTCTTTCCCTGCCTGCATCCCCTGTTCCTCTGGGGGCTGCCATGCCACGCTGCTTGGATGCCAAGGGTGCCCCAATACCTGTGCCTGCACTTGCTCCTTCACCCCTGCTCCAGGATGTGCCCAGCTCTGCACCTTGGGGAGTTCACCCTGCAAATGTCCCTTCCCCGCACCCCGGCTCGCTGGCGCAGCTTGTTTCCACCCTGCCCTGCGCAGGCAGCTCTGTCTCTGCACAGCTCCTGCCTGCACATACAGACCAGTCCAGATGGGCCAGAGCTTGGCCCCACAGAGCCCCCATGGATGCAGCCAGTCCCACAGCAGGGAGAAGAGGGTCAGGATGTGCCTAGCACTACTGGCTTCGGTGGAAGGTGTGAGCCAAGGCACTTCAAACCCCCCAGGGTCCCACAGGCTGTGCCGAGTATTGCCCTTATCCCACCCTGTCACCTGAAGGACACGGGTTTTGCACCTGAATTAGTGTTGGGCGTACCCCTGGGCACCCCAAGTTCCCATTCCGGCTGGAATTTAGCTGGTTTTTCAGGCAGAGCTGTGCCCTTGTGCCTGCCCAGTGCCTGGCTAGGCACCCTGGGGTGCCCCTGGCTTCCAGAAGGGCAGGAGCCACATCCCGGGTTTTCCACCTTTGTGTGTCTCACCCCAGGTTTGCTCTAGTGTGTAGACAAAGACCAGTGCAAAAAAAAGACCAATGCAGCTTGCACAGGCTTCCCAGCAGTGACAAGGCTGGGTTTGGGGCAGCTGATGGGACCCGCCGAACATCCCCTGAATTTCCTGCTGTGACCAACAGAGCAAGTGGAAAGTCCCCACAGCCACAGCGGGAGGATGTCCCTGTCCCTGCCCTCCTCACCAGCCAAAACCACCAACTGCCAGATGCACAGGGGATGCTCTTTGCCTGCGGGTACATGGGTACAGGCTGTTGCTTTTGCTGTTGAGCTCCCGATGGGATCCCAGTGCTCTCTGCCCTGGTTGTATCAGTCCCCTGGGAGCTAACATGGGGCTCTTCACCCCCTCCTTCCCTTGGCTTTAGCTCCTCTGAGCCCAGCCTGGGCTCCAAGTCAGCAAAAAGAGCCCTGAGGCTGGTTTTTAATTGAAGAAATTAAAGTTATGCTTCCCAAAGCACACCCTCGGCATCTCCTGCGTGGAGCTAATTCCCTGTCCCATACTGATGACCTCTCCCCCAAGAGCTGAACCCGGTCTCTTGGGCTGCCTTATTTACAGAGTCTTGAACAGAAAAGGAAAATTATTGAGTGAAAAGCAGAATCGAGCCAAGAAACTTCACTTCCCAGATCCCTGGCTACTCAGGTCTACAGTCTTGGCCCTGTTTTTATTGATTGCATGGGATGCCAGCGAGCACAAGGAGCCCCACGGGTGAGGGGCTGGATGCAGGGAAAGGCGAATTGCCATGGGAATGTGCCAGGGAGGGATGCCAGGCTGGGGAGGGCAGGTGCTCCAGCTCCAACAAAGCCCACGCCAGCATGGGAAAGTTGCTACGGGGTATTTTGGGTCCGGACGAGCAGCAGAAGAGTTGCACAGAGCCAGTGGAATTGGAGACATGATGAGTCCCCTCTGCCCAGGCTTGGTGCTGGCATGGTTCGTCTACCCCCAGCGCAGCCCTGTGCACCCCAAAAGGGGTGAGCCCTGCAAGCTGGGCACCCCTCCGCATTCTCCTCTCAACCCTAGGTGCCCACTGAGCACCCTAGGTACCCCCAGAACTGCTTGGGCACCCAAAGGCTCCATCAGGAAGGGCAAGAGGGGAGACAACCACATGGCAAGCCCCTCTTTTGCACCATCCTGTGCCACCCTGGTTCTGGCTCAGATCCGCGGTGGTCCCCCCCGGGCAGGGCATGCAGCAAGGGACAGGGGGTGACGTGCTGGTGTCGAAGCAGGGTGACCCTACACGGCGGCCAGCCATCCCAGCCATCGGATGCTCCTGGCGTGCAAAGAAACGTGGTGCTGGTGCAAAATCAGGCAGCAGCAGAGGGGGGCCATGGGGGGAATGAAGCAGAAATGACAGACACCCCTTGCTTGCAAGAAAGAGGAGGAGCTGTGGTTGGTGCTGGGTGCTACACGACGGGAATAACACTTCCAAAGAGCCACCGGCTTGGAGACAATGTTGGCAGCGGGGTTGGCACCGAATTTCCCACCACCACCACCCTTGCAGTTGTCCCTCTGCTCTTTCCAATTGCATGTCACTTCTGGGAGAGATAGATGAGGAGGTGCTGGCCAGGGTCCCTTCCCACCTCCCCTCCACCTCCCCATGTCCCATTTGGTGCCAAAGCCAGCCCAAAGCCTCCTCAACATCTGGGACACCCTCCTCCGCCACCGTGACCGCCCCAGGTGGCCGGTGTCCCCCGTCTCGGGGCATGGCTGGGGAGGTCGCAGTGCGGGGGGGTCCGTGCAGGCAAGACCCCGGGAGCACTGGGCGATGCGGTCGCAGGGGTTGCAGGCGCAGCCAGCCCCATGATTGGCGCGGCGGGGGACAAATGCCACAGCTGAGACGGGGCCGAGGCTACCTGAAGGACCCCGCATGTCCTCAGGTTTCACTCATGACCATCTGACAGCAGCAGCAGCTGCTCTGCCAACAGGCACTCGCTGAGCCAAAGCCTCCAGGAGTCGAAGGAGAGGGAAATTCTGGCCCTAAAAGGTCTCTCCTTGGGATTTTGCTCTCTCCACCCAACAGTAAGTACTGGGTTCAGCCCTGGGCTGATGCCAGGCCACCGGGCAGGGTCCACAGGGTCTTGGATGTCCTCGGGTTTGTCATTCTGGCTGTGCTCCGAGCAGTGCAAGCAATGCTGGGGGCTTTGCCATCCAAGCGCTGGAGGTGGATGGGAGCAGGACAGCCCCCGCAGTCGCTGGGGTGGTGGTCAGGGCTGTAGACACTGGCCGGACCCCCCGCATGGAAAACAGCCCGGGACAGGGGGGAAAGTCCCCGCAAAGGCACAGGCAGGGCGTGGGGATGAGGGTGCCAGCAGGCACCGGACCCTCGGTGGCCACAGACCTGCCACCAGGACGAGAGGGGATGGCGGGGGTTGTGACGGGCAACCGGTTTCTGAGCCACCTTCCCACACGGAGGAAGGGAGCTACAGGCAGGGCTTAAAAATCACAAGTCGCCTTTCTCCTGGCTTCTCCTCCTGGAGATCTAAATATAAACCTCGGCTTAGCCAAGCCAAGGTTGCAGAAAAGGTCTGCGGGGTGCTTTGCAGTGTCTCCTTTCGGGAAGGCGCCTGTCCCCACAGAGCCCTGTGCCCTGCGGGGGAGCAGGGAGGGACCCCCACAGGGACCAGCGAGGGGAGGAGGTGGGACCCCTCTGCCATGCCAAAACGGTGGTGATGGGGGGGACGTGGAGTTGGGAGGCCGTCATTTTGCCACTCACACGCAGGGGCTGCAGGGTGTGCGTGCACAGCTTTGGGGTGTTGGGGAGGCAGGGGGACCCCCATGTGGGGTTCAGGTCTCAGATCCCCCCCCCCCCCACCGGGCAGTGGAGTAACAGGCAGTGCCAGGGTGGGATTTGGCTCATATTTTGGGTGCTGACTCCCCCCACGTGCCTGCAGTGGGTGCACGGGGCTGTGCAAAGCTCCCATCACTTGCTGCACGTGCAGGGATCGCTGTGCACCCCCAGTGCCGTTTCGGGGTCTATTCACAGACAATCAGCCACGCTGGTCCCCCCCCCTTCCCTCACAACAGCAACCAGCCCTCTCGGCCAGATCCTGCACTGCTGCTCCCTCACTCCCCGGAGCCAGCGCTGAGTTGCAGAGTGAAGTTTGCAGATAAGCACAAGCATTTCCTCCCCTGCCCACACTTTTGCTGAGAGAGATGCGAGGGATCAGCCTGGGCATGCAGCGAGCAAAAGGCACTGGAAAAGATTTAACAGCAGATATCAACAAGGGGCAACGATTCCATAAAGCCCTGAGGACACCCCAATCAGTCCTGTTACGCAGGCAAGATCCTGCACATGTAGCTGATGGATTGATGCTGTGAGCGCTGGAGCTGCCTCCTCTAGTCCTTGCTAGGAAAATGCCTGATGTCATTACAGTTCGGGGGGCAAAAGAGTATGTTTATGGGAACTGGGTAAAGAACACAGAGTCCTGCCTTGACTCGGCTGTGCTAATATTTAAATAGCATTTTGGATTTTTCCGGTGTGTGCATAAGGGTCCGGTGAACATCATTCAGGGCAAAAGGGCTCTGTGGTGCTGCGTGGGCAGCTCCATCTTCACTCAGGGAAACTTGCTGGATTTGGGGGTAGGAGAGCGAGCAGCAGCAAGTAATGATGAGCCGTCCATTCACGTTGTTTCTGTGTTCAGCAGGTTGGACTAATGAGGTCATTTATGTGGAGGGGAGGAAGGGGGAGAACATGGTGGATGCTTTGGGGAGTTATGAGGGCAAAGATCCCAGCTATAGCTCCGGAGATGCCGGGAAGGGTGCTCAGTCTCTGTGCCTGTCTGTCTGTCCAGCTGCCTTCCTCCTTGGTTATTTATACAGCCCTTGGGAACATCTCATCTCTGAGTCCCTCTTACCCAGATCCAAGTGGATCTGAATGAGATCCCTCAGGAGCTGGAAGGCAAGAGTGGAGGCGTGGGGCTCAGTGCCTGGAGCTGGGCATGGGGAGGGCTGCGATGGCTGCAGGTGCCCCGTGTTGGTCTGGTTGGCATGGTGTCTGGTACAGGGTGTTGGGGTACAGTGGTTGCGATGGGAAAGTGGACATCCCCCAGCCCCAGGATGCTGCAGGGGACCTGATATTTCAAATCCCATGGGAGCATCAGGTCTGGGACTCGCTCCCGGTGCTGCTCATTAGTGACCAGTATGAGAGCCGGTGGGGCTGTGTCTCTCCTGGCATCCCTCGGAGGTGGCTGCATCACTGTCCCCCGTGCCCCCCGAGTCTGGGTGACCCCGTGGGGGGTAGCGGCTCATTACAGCCCCACGCCATCCTCCCTTCCCCCACGCCGTCCCCTCGCTGCCTTCGCAGCACCGCTCAGATCTTTTCCGAGCCTGACATGAGAGCTGCTGGCAGGGAGGAGCAGGAGCATTGGATGACACCCGAGTGCAGGCAGTGGGCAGTGGGCAAGCGCAGGGTCCCCGCTTTAACCCTTCCCCGCCTGCCTGAGCCTCCACTGCAGCCAACCCCCCCCCTCCCCCCCCCAAAATAAACCCAAGCAGCCATCCGCCCTGGTGTCCCCTTTCCAGCAATCCTCTCCCGGGGGTCAGTAGGGACAGCAGGATGGAAAGGCAGCGGGGACGGGGTAGTACCCCCCGCTGCATCCCCCGGCTCCAGGCAGGAGGGGGTTAGTGCGTTGCTGCAGGATGTTGCAACCTCCTATTTCCATCTGCGGCCCAGGAGAGTATCTGAGGACTTCACAGCTTCCAGCCTATGTATGCCACCCCCACCTTCAAGCACATCGAGGTACCCTTGGCAGGGCTGCGGGCAAACAGGCGTTGCAGGGCTGGCATTCAAGTACATTCAGGTCAATAACGATCAGTGAATTGTATGAAATTAATTTCCATGCCACTTACGATGCCAGTTGCAGGAGTGGAGGCACCTCTGCAGGGCATGTATTTTTGGGGGGTTAGACATAAACATGTCCCAGGGGGAGGCTGGTGCCCCCTCAGCATGTTCAGCATTAAGGATTTGGCTCTCCAAAGGAAGCCAGCGATGGCACGGGCTCAGCTGCACCTTTGCAAGGAGCTGGGGAAGGAAGCAGCACCTTGTTTGGCACGTGCAGAGCACCCATCGCAGCCGGGGCCCCTCTGAAGGTGCTACTGCCACGCGCCGTGAAACACGGGATTGTGCATCACATCTTTCTCCTCCTCCGTGTAAATCCCCTGAGCACTGGCACAGCCCTCGGCACGCGGGTGTCCTTGTCCCAAAGTGCATCGCAAGGCGGGGGGTGGGTTGGCTGCTGCCAGGAAAGGGGCTGGAGAGCGTTTGGAGACCTCCTCTTGGTCTACCCGAGAAAGGCAGCATCTAGCAGGCAGAAAGCAGCGGAGCAGCATCATTCCCATAGCAGAGAACTCATTCAACGTGGGCTTAAAATCAAGCGCACACTTTTGCATTTGGGCCACACAACCATACCAGCGTTGCTGTTGCTGTGGGTGACCTGTGGGTAACATGCTGTGAGTGACCTTGGCTGGTCTGGACCAAGCTGGGGGACCATGATGGCACCTGAAGAACATGAACTTGCTGGAGAACCTCAGTCCCCCCCGCTCTGACTGGAGAAAGGCATCCACCAGCGCTGGGCTTGCTCTGGCTTTGTTTTCCAAGGGCTTTCAACAGACCATCCCTCCCTTTTGCTCAGCATCAGGCAAATTGCAGGCAGCATAGCTTCACCCCGTTCCCAGGGGTGACGGATGCTGCTTGGATGCATCCCGCATTCCTGCCGGTGCAGTTGGCTTGGGTCACGCTTCAGGCAAAGGAACAAAATACACCGAGAGGAGGGTAAAAAACCACGGTGGTGACAGGAGTCGGAGGGGGGATGTGTCGTTAACAGAAGCCAGCAGTGCTCGCCGGGCTTGGTGGACAGGAGGCTGGTGTTTGAGTCACACAGCCCATGGGATTTCCCAACCAAGTGCTTAAAAAACTCAGAAATTCAAAGGATAATCCTGGAAAATGAAGAATTATTTTTTTTCTCGCTCTCTGAGTATTCCAAGCCCATTTGAAAATAGAGTGGGAAAAGGATTGAGGTGACTTTCTTTTAATTTTTTTACCGGTGTTATTTTCTTTTCCTGAAAACTTCTCACCGGCTCCCTTTAAAAAAGGGCAGCCAAAAACCACAGCGAGTTTATGGTGGGCTCAGAACCACCACAGTGGTGGAGATCCAGTGTCCCACGGCAGTGTCATTAGAGGCATTTGTTTGCAGAAGAAAATTTTGGAGACTTCACATATCTTTCCAGATCGTCTTGGTAATGTAGTTACAGCAGAGCATTAAGGGATGACAATATATCTGGGGATAGTAAATATCAGACTCTTAAATAGCACATTATCATGTTACAGAAAGGGACATAAACTTGTTTATAAAATGGCTAATTTTGTCTGGCACAACTGAAGGGTGTTTATCCTAGTTACTGCTAGAAACTCATATTAATCTCAAAAACGCTAATGCAGCTCCAGGCCCTGCTCAACACGCCGTTAAATCACCCATGTGCATGACTTAAAGCCAACCTCTCCACCCCCTGTGCTATTTGTGGCAGAAAAAAATCATTTCACATTAGACTTTTTGCAATTTCCCCACATTTTTCCCAAAACTTGGGGAAAATATAGTAGGAAATAAACACCCCATTGGACTTTCTCAAGGCGTGACAACCCTAGGAAGGTTTTTTTTTCTACAACCATCAGACTTTACAACAAAGCACCGTGTCACCCTGTGCATTCAAGCATCACAAAAAAAGCGCAAATATCCTGAAACTCAAACAAAATCCACGGCAGCGGATGGGATTGCCGCCACAGCACAGGGCTCACATTGCCTCCTGCATCACATCGCCTCCTGCATCCAACCCCAGTGGGGTTTGGAGCTATTCGGGCTCCCTCTGCCATGCTGGGTATGGTGGTAGGATTTGGCCCTGCTCCTTCTCCCCATGGTCCCACCACCGGGGTTGAGTGGTTGGACGCACGGAGGTGGGAAATGCAGAGGGGATAAGGACTCTGGTATTTAATCATCCCCATAAAGCTCCCTGTCCTCCCTGGACACACAAATGCTGTCCTGACCGCACTGAGTGTCCGTGCCATTGGGATGGGTTTGAACCCAGTACTGATTCTCCTGGCAGCAGATCTCCTAGCCCATGTGGTTTTGGTTTTTTAAAACATACTTAATGCATGTAGGGGTGGAGAGGTGACCTGCTGTGGGGGCTTCAGGGGGCATGCAGCAGGGTTGGAACAGCGAGACCCATGACGCAGCCCCCGGGGTCCTCCTAGGCGAGTGAGACGGCTGCCACAGGGATGGGCAGCGTGGATGGTGTTTGTAGCAGCACTTGGGATGCATGTGACCGAGAACCCATCACTGAGCTGTGACTCATCCCCAAACCCTGCGGTCCCAGCTGGTCCCCATTGCACCATCCTGCCCCACCCTGGGTGTCCTCGGGGGATAAAGAGACAAGGGATGCAGAGGGAGGGGTTGTCCTGTGTGCAGTTAGCTTCTGGGTGCTGGTTTGGGTGGAAGTGGTGTGTCTCAGGAGGATTTGGGGTGCAAGTGGCAAGGCATGGGTGCTGCAGGATTGTGCTTTCTGTGATGGGTTTAGGTTGTGTGTGCAGCAGGGTCTGGTTTCCTGAGCTGCTGGGTGCTGGCTTAACTCCCCTGGTCTTAACTCCCCTGGTCTTAACTCCTGGTAGCTACAAGGATGTGGGCCAGATCTGGGCTCCCTGGCACCGGCTCTCCCAGAGCTGGCTGTTGGTGCACAAGCTCATTGTTTCTATGCTAATCCCTGCTGTGGGGAGTCCCCCTGTGCTGTGCACTGCCAGTGTTTGGCTGAGCATCGCCTGGCTCTGCTGTTTCTCGGTGAGCGAAGCTGGTTTACACTTGCTGATGACCATTCAGGTTGTTTTCTGTCTTGGACTTGTTCCTATCAGCTTCTGGGGTTTTTCCTAAGCATCTCCTGTTGAGAGGATGAATCTTGAGGGCAGGTTTGCAGATGGGTAAGGGCAGCTCTGAGATGTGTTTGGTCTTGCTGCAACTCTGCAGATACTCAAAGGTTCCCGCTGCTGCCTCCTGAGTTCCGGGTGTCTGTAGAGCTGAGATCTCTCAGGAGCAGCATGTCTTCACTTGACACGCTGCTGTGGTTTAACCCCAGTTATATCTGTCTTGGTTAACCCAGCCCTGAGTATGGAGAAGTGCACCTCTGGGCTTACCAGCCTGGGGGAGCATTGCTGGGGAGCAATACCCTGGGAAGGGAGGAGCAGAGCCCTGGACCCTGGGTGATGGGCTAAGCCCAGCACCTGCATGGGCCGGCAGGATAGGGAGCATCCTCTGGGCACCCTGTGTCCCCCACAGCCACGTGCCTGCACACAGCAGCCAAGAAAGTCCTTCTCCTGTTCCTCGGCCCTCAGGAGGTTATTTTCTTTGTGGTGATGAAGTGCCAATTCTGGACAGAGTGGCTTTCCAGGCAGTCTCAGATGGAAGGGTGACAGGGTCCTGTCTGTCCTGATTATACAGAACCTATTACACAGCATCTCTGGTAGCTTCCAAACCACTCCTTTTACTTTAGAGACTGATTCATTCATGTGTCCTCAGAACCACAAAAATATCACAGGAAACTGAGTTTCTATCAAAGTGAAGGCAATGTGCTCCTGAGCAGGGAGCTACTCCCAGTTGCCTGCTGGTAATTGATGATGTTGAACTGGGGGGTGAGATGCTTATCCATGGCATGCCAAGGGGTTGGACACGGGCAGTGTGTCTAAAAGCAACAGCTCAAGTGTGTCACAGTAAAAAAGGAGTTGTCCAGCTTAGCTGGGAGTCTGAAATTAGAGATGGCAGCTCAGTAAATAGCAGATCAGAGCTTTGGAGAAACATTTTAAGAGATTAATTTCTTAGCATGAAAGCCAATGGGGCAAAAGCCTGCCTTTAATAAGGGACTCTGGGGGGACCCACGTTCTGGGGAGAGCTGGGGCAGAGGACCCTGGGGGTGATTCGTGCCTGGGGCAGCACCTGTTGCTGCACCCGAACTGCTTTTACCTATGGGACATGCAAAGAGTTTGATCTGTTATTTATAGCAGCTGCTATAAATGTGCCAGGCCAGGAGTGGAGGGGCTGTTCACCTCGTCCCAGCAGCTGGGGGTGGCTGGTCCCAGGGGGAGCTGCTTCATTTAGGGTGGTGGGACCCGGCTGTCTCCCCCATGCTGTCTCCCACACACACTGGCGTGGGAACTCGGCTCACTGGGGGAGAGGGGTGCTGAGCCGAGCCCCCTGCAGAGCCTGCCTTTGGCCTTGCTTCCTTTTCTTTTGGGAAGCAGCGATCAACCAGAGATGCTGATGGCTGCGGGGCTGCAGTGTGAGGGAGCTGGATGAAAGCTTAAGTCTTGATCCTGCTCCCCGGGGTCATCCCACTATCTCTGGGTGGCCAAAAAAAGGGTCAGAGCAGGATGAGATCCTGCAAAAGACCCCAAAAAACCACAAAGCATTTCCATGCCCAGGGCAGCATCCCCTTTGAGGACCCGCTTCTTAGCCTTCGGCAGTGCTGCCAGCCCTCAGCATCTCCCCCTGCGGTTGCAAGCCCCATACCTGGTGCTGCCAGGGGCTACTCCATCGGCAGCCAGATCAGCACGGCGCGATCGGTTTAGCCCAGGGAGAGGAAGAGGAGACACAGGCTGAAAGCAAAGCTGATGCTGCTTGCTCAAGCTCCCCTTCTGCACTCACTTCTGCCGGGGGAGGAATGAGCAGAGTCATGGGGCTGCAGAAACCCGACCCATGCCGTGATCGCTGGTGGCAGCTGGAGGCACAGCCACCTCCACCGGGACCGCAGGCTGGGTGCAGTGAGTGGGGACAGGGCATTGCTGGGGGTTTGGAGGAGCAGCACCCAGTGGGAGGCTCCAGGGAAGACATGGACCATGCAGCACCCCATGCACTGAAGCCCTGGAGAGCAGTGTGCTGCTGAAGGGGCTGGAGCCCTACAGAGTGCTGGCATGGCCCGTAACGCAGGCTTGCCCTAATAGTTCTGCAAAACCCTATTTCCAGGGAAATTGAGGCTGCCTAGACCAACAAGCTCCTGTGAGTCCTCAGAGTCTCCAGGAGATGGGGTGGGCTGATCCTCCCATGAGTGCTGTGGGTCCCGCTTGAGAATGCATCAGTGCATCCCCAGTGGGACTTGGGGTGATAGAGCCAGACACAGCCCCACAGACTGGCAGGGACTGGAAGGGACCTCTGGAGATCATCTCATCCAACCTCCTGCCAGAGCAGGATCACCCAGAGCAGGTTGCACAGGACGGCGTCCAGGAGGGTTTGGAATCTCTCCAGAGAAGGAGACCCCACAACCTCTCTGGGCAGCCTGTCCCAGGGCTCGGTCACCCTCAGAGGGAAGAAGTTTTTCCTCCTGTTCAGATGGAACTTCCTGTGTTCCAGTTTGTGCCCGTTGCCCCTTGTCCTGTCACTGGGCACCACGGAGAAGAGTCTGGCCCCTTCCTCTTGACATTCACCCTTTAGATATTGATAAGCGTTGATAAGATCCCCTCTCAGCCTTCTCTCCTCCAGGCTAACCAGCCCCAGCTCTCTCAGCCTTTCCTCATACCAGAGATGCTCCAGTCCCCTCATCATCCTCACAGCCCTCGGCTGGACTCTCCCCAGTAGTTCCCTGTCTGTCTTGAACTGGGGAGCCCAGACCTGGACACAGAACTCCAGATGTGGCCTCAGCAGGGCAGAGCAGAGGGGGAGGAGAACTGGCCTCGACCTGCTGGCCACGCTCTTCTCAATGCTCCCCAGGTACCATTGGCCTTCTTGGCCACGAGGGCACACTGCTGGTCATGGAGAGCTTGGTGTCCACCAGGACTCCCAGGTCCTTCTCCGCAGCGCTGCTTCCCAGCAGGTCACCCCCAACCTGTCCTGGTGCTGGGGTTATTCCTCCCTGGGTGCAGGACGCTGTGCTTGCCCTTGTTGAACTTCATTGGGTTCCTCTCTGCCCAGCTCTCCAGCCTGTCCAGATCTTGCTGAAAGGCAGTGCAGCATCCTGCTGTGTCGGCCACTTCTCCCAGTTTGGTATTGTCAGCAAGTTTGTTGATTGTACACTCTGTCCCCTGTCCAGGTCAGTGATGAATACGTTGAACAAGACCGGACCCAGCACTGACCCTTGGGGCACACCACAAGCTACAGGCCTCCAGCTGGACTCTGCACCACTTTGAGGCCACTGGTTTCAAGGGAATGCAAAGGGCAGGTTTCCCGAGCTGCTCAAGTAGAGTGTGAAATGGGTGTAAATGAGAATAACTCTGGATGAGAAGAAGCAACAGTGGTGCCCTGCTGCCATGGGCACCATCCCCTCAGAGGCATGTGGTGGCAAAAATGCCCTTTGTGCTTGCTTTGATGAGGTCCCACCTTTGGGGTCCAGCGGGTCTGGGGTGAGATGGAGCTGTGTCCCTCTGGGATGACTGTTTCAGGTTCCCTATTTTGCAGCAGTTTGGGCCCCTGAGCTGGGCTGTGGGCAGTGCTGGACTCCACTTTGCAGTGATGTGACTCAGTTTACCCTGTTAGATAACCCTGTTCACCAAGGACAAAATTCTCCCTGTTCTAAAACAGGTTTAACTATGAAAATTGGTGCTCTTGCCACTTGATTACTTTTTTTAAGTTTGCCCTGTTCCAAAAGGCAGCAAGTTGCTCCAACGCTCTACCAGCTGCATTTTGAACATGCATCAAAGCCCTGGTGCTGGGCTGTTCAGGTACTGCAATGAAGGTGGTCTCTGCCCGAGAGATGTTGCAGCTGGGGGGCCGGTCCCTACTTCACCCCTGTGGCTGGATGGGATGTGGCGTGAGCAGTAATACCTCCACAACACCATGCTGCCGGGGGGGTTGCCTGCCCCTGGCAGAAGAAAATCCATTTTGCACACTGAGATTCAATTCAGCAGCAGTAGCGAGGGAGCGTAGTGGTTTCTAAAATGCAGTTATCCTGTGCTGCTTGAAATCAATACCTCCCTTTGCCATTGCTTCCATCACTTGGTTTTATGATCACCATAGGGACGCGTTGATGCCGTTATGCACCCAGAGTCTCTCTTCCCATCAGGGCTATAAATGTCCAGTTCTCCTTAATTACAAAGGGCTGAAGGTTTCTAGCTCTCAGCATGGTTGGGTTGGGGCTGTGAGGAGTTATTGATCCTAAATCTGTTTTGGGGGCGGGCGCTCAGCAGCATCATGTAAAGTTTTGGTGCACAGACTTGCCATGGCTCGCTGGTGGGCTGCTCATTTTGGGGACGGTGCAGCACAGAGGTGCCTCTATGTCAGTACCCCAGCAAAGCAGGACCAAGTGTTTTGGTATATTGGGCTTATCTCTGACACAAGCTGGTGTTTATGGGCCAAACATATTGAGGCAAAGCCAAGGCAAGGTGACTCAAAGCGAGAGAACCTTTCTGGTGTCTAGGAAGCCTTTGCCAGGCGTTTCAGCCTCAGTCAGGGCATGGCAGCCTGTTCCTCCGGGTGCAACCACCCCTCTTGGCCCCACTTTGCTCTCTCCAACCCTTTTTGTTGTTCTGCTGCTCAGTGGAGTCACCCTTATCTCTCCCAAATGGCCCATCCTATTCCTGTCTGAGGAGTCAACCTGATCGCTGTAACATTAGAAAGTGCCATTATTGCCTTGCTTTTTGGCTCAAGATAAGACTTTAACCCCTTCCTCTCGGGAGCAGAGCCCATCCGGCGCTGCAGGTTACTCGTGTTTCCTACAGATGGGTGCTGTGAAATGGCCACTGACCCTGCAGGACTGAGCTCCTCTGGCTGAGGAACCTCTTGCTTTGAGTGCCGCACGTTGCTTGCACAAGGTGCGGGAGGAAAACTGCCAATGCCTTGCAGCATATTGCAAAGGGGAGACAGCTGGAGCGGTGGCGCTGATGCTGAAGGTGTTTTGTTTTGTTGAACAACCCTGTCTAAGTTGTGAAATTGCGTGTCTAACAACAGCAAGCTGGTGCCAGGGACACCAACTGCTCGGCTCGTGGTGCTCAAACTGATGGGGCTTTTTGATCAGAGGGTGAATGGGGATCTGGGAGGAGAAGGAGCACAAGGTGTGCTCCATCTGCAAACAATCCACGCATAATAATCTTTCTTGCAAGTTCAATATTTCTGCAATAAACCCGTTTGCAAAAACCCACCGAGATCCTGCCGTCACCTGGCTTCAAGGGCTGAACAAAAATGCCCCAAAATGGCACCAACTGGCATCGCCGTCTCAGCCCCCCTCTCCTCAGCAGGCTGGGCGCAGGCGTCCCAGAAGCAGAATGAGAGGATGGCCGGCCTGCCGCACATCCCGGGCCCCGAGAACCTCCGCCCCTTCACGCCCGCCTCGCTGGCTGCCATTGAGCAGCGCATCGCCGAGGCAGAGGCACTCAAGGTAAAGCGGCAGCAAGTGGAGCTGCCTGAGGAAGAGGAGATCAAGCCCAGCAGTGACCTGGAAGCTGGCAAAAACCTGCCCCTCATCTATGGTGACCCACCGCTGGAACTCATCGGGACCCCCCTGGAGGACCTGGACCCTTTCTATAAGGATAAGAAGGTGAGGGGCAGAGCTTAGCCCATGGGTAGACTTGGCATTAGATATAAGTCCCAAGAAAAAGACCAAAGCATGGACCTCCTCTTCTTTCCACCATGCCCCAGGGTCTCATCTGAGCCCATCTTGGTGATCCACAGCCCCAGACCACTGTGGTTGTTTCTCCTCCAAAGCAGAGCATCTGTCCCTTAGCAAAGTCCTGAGCCTTTGGAGATCCGAAGCACGTATAGAGGTCTTGCCTCTAATGGCAGCACTTCCAGGGGTGTTCTGGGGGTGTGCAGAAGGGCTAACCCATCTCCCTCCTCTCTTTTCTCCACAGACATTCATAGTCCTCAACAAAGGGAAGTCCATCTTCCGCTTCTCAGCGACGCCTGCTCTCTACCTGCTGGGGCCCTTCCACCCCATCCGCAGAGGAGCCATTAAAGTGCTTATCCATTCATATCCTTGCCCTCTGTGGTGCTGGTCCATTGCCAGGTCAAACACTGATGCTCAGAGTGCAAAAAGCCCTGGGAGAAGGCTGAAAGAAGTGTTTCATGATGGTGTGGTGAGCAAATCTCCTGGGCTGGCCCCCACCACGGGGGGGGCACAGCCACCCCAGTGCTTTGGTCCCTTCCCAAGGAGTGGGTGCTTGAAGGCTTTGGGCACCTTGGTGGCACCAAGAGCTCAGTCTTGGTTGGGGAAGGGAGGAATCCGTTTGGTTGGAGAAGGGAAGAAAACTAAGTGGTGGAACTTCTAGGAAGAGATTCAAGGTCTCTGAGGTCTGGAGAAACTTGGAAAGGAAGGAAAATGTTTACAGGTCAGGGGATCCTGTCCCATCTGGGAAGTGGGTGAATTGCGGAGCTCAAAGGATGCTTTGGGAGAGGGAAGGTAGAGGAGCCAGTACGTTGAGGTACAGGGAAGGAGTCAACTTGAACAGTGCTGGGGCTTTTGGTGTGGCACAAACAGAGGTGGAAAGACAGGAAAGGACCCCAAGAGCTAGAGGGGCACTGGGATGGGTGGGAAGTGATGCTAACAGAGCTCTGGTGGCAGCAGGGGTTGGTGGCCAGGAGGTAGGAGGAAAAAGAGGAGGTGTTTGTGGCAGAGGGACAAGTGGGGAAAGCTATATCCTGGGGTGATGGAGAGGAAGGAGCACAGGAAACAAGGGAGGCAGAGCCAGCACCACGGAGATGGGGAAGGGAGCAGAACAGGAGGGCAGGGACCAGGATCATGCGTGGGAGCAGGAGGACTAAGGGGAAAGTGTGAGCCAGGAGAGAGCTGCAGGAGAAGCAAGTCAGGGTGTGGGACCAAGGTGGGAGCCAGGATAAGAGGAAAAGGGGTGCTTGGCTCCATAACCATGTGAAGGGGGCAATCTAGGCAACAGCTGCAGCATTTCTCCTTGACCAGGTTTTAATTTATTCAGCATGTTCATCATGATCACAATTCTAACCAACTGTGTGTTTATGACGCTGAGCAACCCCCCGGCGTGGTCCAAGAACGTGGAGTAAGTCCCTGCCTCCTGTGACCTCCTCCGGCCATGGGAGACCATCCCAGCTTGGCCATCCTCAGGAGGGACAGGACTAAGGCTGAGAAAGGGGGTGCTGGGATCCAGGCACCCTTCAGAGGAGGAGAGGTGTCATTGGAAGATGCTGGCGGCCCTCTTGATCTCAGAAGGGATGTCCATGCTCTACAGTAGGCATTGCAAAGAGTGGGAACACATCAGAGCTGCCCAAAATCTAGTGGGCTCCCTGTGCCAGGAGGCCATTGCCAAGCAGGCTGGGCTGGGTCAGTGGTGACGGTCTTGGGAGGCTGAGCAGATCCACCAGTCCAAGCAGCATGGACAACCAGCCCCAGGGGGGAAGGGGAAAATACAGCATCTGCTGCTGCGGTTCTGCAGTCAGGTCTCAGCAGCGTTTTAGAGAAAATGAGGTGGGGTGGGACATCAGCAGGGATCAGAGGTGTTGCAGAATAGTCACCAAAGGGAGTGGTACCTCAAACGTGTCAACTTGAGGTGAGGTGAAAACCTCCCCCAGTGCCAAAGTGCCCCAGGAACTCAGCAGCTCATGACCATGAGCCCCCAAACTCAGCTCCCCAGGGTGGTCCCACTGGCAGGGGTGGATGAAACCTCATCCTGAGCTGTCCTTGGACCCGGGTGAGCATCCTCTGAGTCATTGTTCCCATTTCAGATACACCTTCACTGGGATATACACCTTTGAGTCCCTCATCAAGATACTGTCGAGAGGCTTCTGCATCGACAACTTCACATTCCTGCGCGACCCGTGGAATTGGCTGGACTTCATGGTCATCTCCATGGCGTGAGTTTGGTGGGGTTTGGGGAGGACAGGAGTTCTGCCTCCAGGGGTGCACCCACTGCATCCAGGGGTGGGGGGGGGACAATCTTGGGGAGGAGGGCTGAGAAACAGGGGGGTGGGTGCCCGGCAGAGCCCCTGAAGCCCTCTCCTCTCCTGTCCTGCAGCTACATCACCGAGTTCGTGGACCTGGGGAACATCTCTGCTCTCAGGACCTTCCGTGTCCTCCGTGCCTTGAAAACCATCACAGTGATACCAGGTGGGACTTAAAGAAGGGGTCTCCTCTCCCCATTTTCCCCTTCCTTGAGCTCAGATTTTCCCACAGTTCAAAGCAATTCCTTTTAGTTCTTTTGGCAGCTCTAAGAGAAAAGAGGGGAAATAAGGTATTTGATACTTACAAATAATTTTCCACATAATAATTCAGCTTTTTGGGTCAGGTCCTGCTGATTTTTACATCTTTAAATTATCTGCACTCACTTGGTTGGTTGGCCCCTGACAAGCTATAGTGTTTTTAGGGCTCCTTGGAGATGCCTCAAGTGTGTTTGTGCTGATGTCATGTTTATGGGCCCAACTGACTGATACGCTTTGCTTGGTCCTTGGAGCCATAAACTCAGTTTCGTCCCCACAGCTGACTGCTCTGGTGCTAGGGCTGAGATATTTAATGGGTATTAGTGCAAGAGCCATGTGGTGAGTGTTTCACGTCACCCCAAACATCCAGCCTGTGGTTAGGAGCATGTTATCAAATGCTTCTCATGGCTGTTTCCCACCAAATCTGATACCATCTCAATACCCAGCATTGGTACCACAGAAATGATAGGTCAGACCCCTTGAAGAAGTGTGAGATTGAACTGAAAATGATAATTTCTTGTGGTGAATAAATTATTGTGTCCCTGCAGTTTCCAGATCTTTAGGGTTCATATTTGAATGTTTTTTGCCTTCATCAAACAGGTTAAAAATTGCATTTAGAAAAATGTTAAGTTGCTACTTCTTTCTGGAATGACATCCCCCCAAGAGGCTCTGCAGAAATAGCAGTTGCAAAAAATAAGCTGGTTTAGAACGGCTGTCCTCAGCATTTTCCCAACATAGACAAGCCCTTGGAGAACAGGGTTTTACCTAAATAGTTTGGGGAGGGTGGGGAGGAGGAGGAACTGACATGATGACAGGGATAAAAATCATGCGTGTTCAGAGAATTGCCTCCACGTGAGAAAGCTCTGTGCTCAGAGCTGCTTTTAAGATCAACGTCAGGATGTTCCAGCATCACCCATCATCCATGTAGACCTTGGGTGACAGGAACAACATCCTCCTTGTCAAAAGCCCACTGAGGATCTGTGGGGGAGCCTCCTCTGCGGAGGAAGTGGCAGCGCTGGAAGGGAGAGATGAGTTAATCCCAATGCTTAATGCAGATGTCACTTTGTCACCTTCACTCAGACACATTGGGGTTTCTCCAGCTTGAAGGGATCAGGCTGGAGGGTCTGGCTGGGCTCCCAACCACCCACAGGACAACAGCATGTGGGGTGTTGGACCACAGAGGTTTTTCTGGAGCTGAGAGCAGTGCTCAACATCTTCCAGCTGGGCTGGCAAATAGCTTTTCCATGGGTCACACGAAAGTGGTCTAATCTAGTGGTTTGGGCCAAAAAAAGGCCAGATTGTGGTGTTTGGGGAAAATATAAAGCCAAAAGGACTTGATGGCTGCCAGGCTGGGGTGGGCTTTGCCTTGTGATACCCAGATTAAGGTTGGCATGGGGAGGTTTGGCTGGCACTGATCTAAGGGTGACAGTTTGGGGGGAAGAGTTTAGGCTGCCCAGCAATGTGTGGGGACAGAGGGGCAGCTGGGAGGCAATGTGGGGCACAGAGCTGGAGGTCTGAGCACATTGGGTGAACTTGGTGATACCATACGTCCCCACCAGATCCAGCACCTTTTGGGAACGCCATAACACGTTCTCCACAATTAGCAAATGAGCGATTAGCTCAGAAGTGACGCCTCTCCCCTAGGGCTGAAGACGATCGTTGGGGCTCTGATCCAGTCAGTGAAGAAGCTCTCGGATGTCATGATCCTCACCGTCTTCTGCCTGAGTGTGTTCGCCTTAATCGGTCTCCAGCTCTTCATGGGGAACCTCCGGCAGAAGTGTGTGCGGTGGCCCCCCCTCAATGACACCCTGCTGGGGGACTTGGGGCTGGACAACGACACGTTGGCCAACGCAACACTCTACGGCAACTTCACTGATGGCATTGTCAGCAACTTCACCAGCAACTTCACCAGCAACAGCACCTTTGATTTCGAGGCCTACATCAATGATGAAGGTAAACACTTGTGCATCCGCTTCTCCATTGACCCATCACCCTGGTTTGCTCCTCAGTTTCCTTGTTCTTCCTCTGTGTCAGACCAAGATGGTTTTCTTGCGTGGATCTTCCTGCCAAGGTGCTTTGCAGGGAGATGTGGCCAGTGGGTGAAACAGGGATTGTGCATACTCACTGGATGGACAAATGGGGTCAAATCCTCCTTGCCAGGGAAAATGCAGTCCACCTGGGCAAGCTAAACTCCTCTAGAAAGGTTTCACCATGGAGAGGCTGGACAAATCAGTGTCTCCATCTCTCCCACTTGCTAGTGAGGCCACAATCTCCCCATCAGGGTGGGCACAGCAGGGAGACCAGCCAAGCCCCCAGGAGCAGATGGGACTTTGGGTGGAAAACTAGAGGGAAGGATACAGGAATGACATCTCTCACCCTCTTTCATTGCTGCATCAGAGCTGGGTCCTTCCCCAAGTACCGCTGCGTCCAGTGAGCATTGCATGCAACACCGCAACAGCAACAGGAGGGGAGGGAGAGGTGGGATCAAACACAGGTCCATGGACAGATCTCCAAGTTTGCTATTTTACTACCACTTCTCTGAAACAAGTTTGGCCCAAAAAAAATGTGTGGTGGATTTTTTTTGTTTGTTCTTTGGTTTTGTGTTTTTAAACTCTATGAAAATGTAAAAATCTCAGCAAATCTGCCTGGCAGAGCTGCACGGTGGCAAGATGCTCTACAGGGTTGTTTCACGTCTCATTTAGGGCACCCGGCAGAGCTCAGCAGAAGGTCGGGTTACGTCTCAGCTGAGCTGCTTTGCTCAACTGTACAAGTAGCTCTGGCATTAATTACAGGAAGGCTTCCTGGTAGGGTGCAAATTCAATATATAGGATCTAATAAGTGCAGTGCGAATAGCAACAGCACCCTGCAGCCATGCGTTCAGGTTAACAGCTATTGGAGCCAGGCCAAAGAACGTATCGCCTGGAGATTCACAAGCGGGACATCTCCTCAGTGAGCCCACACATGTTAAATAAAAGCCTGGTGGCCAGAAGCCGGGCAGAGCCGGGAATGCTTTGAGGAAGCTCCAGAAATCCCTGTGTGGCTCCTGGAAGGGCTGTGCTAGGTGATGCCCAGGATGGGGTCCAGCTGCCCTCTGCCATGTCCTGGGGTGGATGTCTCCAGGTGGTCATCTGTGTCCCTGGGGGCGGGTGACCAGTGGTGGCACTGCTTGGCAGCTCCTGTGGCTCTGGGTTTGTGCTCATGCTGCAAGGAGGAGCTTTAAGGACCCCTGGTTTTCCCACCAGGTAGGGGCTGGTTGGGATGGGAGCAGCAGGAGGAAGGTGATAGCAGACAGTTTCCCCAGGCTTTTTTGTGACCCCTGCAATCCCCCATGCTCGGTGCTCCCTGGGAATGCCCTGCTATTTTGTACGTTTTCCCAGTAAAACAGACCAGCCCTGGTCCTTTGACCACATGTTTAACCCACCTTCCCAGGAGGCCTGACCCTCGTCAACCTGGCTGTTTCCAGAGCTCTTTGTGGGCTTGGGAGCCATCTAGTTGGGTCGGTGAGACAATGCCATGAGCTCTCTGAGCTAGTGCCAAGTAGCTCAATGCAAACAGCAAAGTCAGCAGAGAGGAGATAACCCAGTGCCCAACGCTGGGATCCAGGGAATTTCCCTGACAGCGAGAAGCTGCCAAGAATTTGAAAATCAATTTTTTTTTTTCCATCTCTTCTTCTTTCCCCAACTGCAAAGCCAATTTCTACTTTCTGGAGGGAGCGCTTGACGCCCTGCTCTGCGGGAACAGCAGCGATGCTGGGTGAGTGCAGCTCACGCTGGTGGCTGATGTCCCCTCTGATCCCCCGGAGGAGACACGGCAGCCAGCACAGCCCATGGGATCACTGATGCTTGGGATGGGACAGCATCGGGGCTGGGAATGCGGCTCTGCAGGTGAATGGCCCGGGGATCCCGACTGTATCAGCCTGGAGGGGGTATCGGTCCAGGCATCCCAGCTGTATCAGCTTGGGGGGTACCGGTTTGGGCATCCTGACTGTATCAGCTTTGGGAAGGTGGTATCGGTCCGGGCATCCCAACTGTATCAGTTTTTTGGGGGAAGGGTGTTCTGCTGAAGCATCTCAGCACCTCCAGGGACGGAGCGTTTCGCTGGGGCTGCAGGAGGGGCAGTGCCGGGGGCTCATGCCAGCTGCCCCTGCGGCTCCTTTGGTAGGAAGTGCCCTGAAGGGTACCAGTGCATGAAGGCGGGGAGGAACCCGAACTACGGCTACACCAGCTACGATACCTTCAGCTGGGCTTTCCTGGCCCTCTTCCGCCTCATGACGCAGGACTTCTGGGAAAACCTCTTCCAGCTGGTAGGCACCAAATTTTTATCCTTGTGTAAATGCTCCTCTCATTTCGATGCTGGCCGTGGTCTAGGGCAGGTAAAAAGTCACTTGCCTGGAAACATGTGGGACCTTGTCCTGTGGCTTATGGATCTAACCAGGATCAGCAGAGATGGGGCAAGGTCCCGTCCAGTTCCCCAACCTCAGCAGTGCAGTGTACTTTCCAGGCAAGGCCCAGGTGTGCTTCAGCAGTGCTGTCAGCTGCATCATGGAAATCAGGGATTTATAAGAGTATCTAGTACATCTCTGGCTTAAGCCAAGGGAGAGGGTAAGGGGGAAAAGCTAGGTCTCTTGGGTCATCCTATAGGAAGAAGTTGCAGGCACCATGAAATCCCAACTGACCCTGGGTCCAGAGATAAAAGCAAACCTATGTGTGAAGGCCACACATGTCCTCTGGAAATGATGAAGTCCAGATCTGGAATAAGACAAGGACTGCTCTTGGTCCAGGGGCGAGACTTGAGAAGTTGGGGGCTGAGAGACATCAGCCCCTGTAACAGCAAAGCGAGTCTGATGAAATATTGGTCCCATCTCCATACACTCTTGCAGCCCTTGGGCTGCCAGGTAGCACAGAGCAGCGTGGGTGGGTTTGCCGATACCTGTGGCTGTTTCACACGAGTCCTAACCCAGTGTCATGGACTGCAGGAAGGTCAACTGGGCAATGACCAGCCCTTGGGGAGGTGGGAGCAAAATATTGTAGTCCTGCCACAAATGGGAGGGTACCCTGGTGCAAGACCTTTCATCACCAAACCGATATCGTGCAGACGTGGTGTGACAGCCCGTGCCTCCTCTTTCCACAGACACTGCGTGCAGCAGGGAAGACATACATGATCTTCTTCGTGGTGGTTATATTTCTTGGTTCCTTCTACCTCATCAACCTCATCCTCGCTGTGGTGGCCATGGCTTACGCAGAACAAAATGACGCCACGTTGCTGGAGGAGCAGCAGAAGGAGGAGGAATTTCAGCAGCTCATGGAGCAGCTGAAGAAGCATCAAGAGGAGCAAGAGAAGATGGTTGGTGGAAAGTGTGGAGGCCAAAATGAGGGACCTTAGGAAGAGGGGGAGAAAATGGGAGGCAGCGACAAGCATGGTAGTGCCTCTATTTATGTAAAATCCAAGAATAAGCCCCATTTGGTCCACAGTAAGCAAAGATAATAATTGAGTAATTTATTTTGGGGGTCACAGCTGAATCAAAATGTTGAGATATTACCCTGGGTGGGGAAATAAAAAAGCTGAAAAGATTTAATTTCCACATGCAAAAAGCAGCACAGGGAGCACTGGGAGGCAGCAGAGAGGTGCAGCACAGCGGTGTGGCATTGCTTGAAAGGAGGAGGTGAGAAACAAGGCATAAAAGGCACCAGAACTAACAATACATCTTCCTGCAGCACGTCAAGAGCAGGAAACCTGGTGGAGAGCCTGCACAGTCAGATTATGATCAGGGTATAGAAGAAGCACTCAGGGAAAATAGGGCAGTTGCAGGAAAGCTAAATGCATGAGCAAACCATTTGCTTTTGGCCAAGACTGGAAACAGCGGAGAGCGCTCCAGAGACCCCGCGTATCACCCCGGGATGTCCTGGTGTCCTTGTGGGAGCCGAGGTGCAGGTCTCAGCGTCTGGCCTCGCTGCTGTCCCCAGGACACGAGCAGATACACATGTCTGATGCTGCAGGGAGTTTGCACTGATATTTCTCCGAGCTGGCGCCTCTAAGATGCCTGATTTCCATCCATTTGCTCCACTGGGGTCCCAGGGTGTTACCTTAACCCCTTTCCTGTCCTTGGGAGTCTCTTTTCAGCACTATAAAAAAGTGGGCACAAGCTTCTGTGATGTCTGATAGTGCTGCCCAGCCATTTTCCATCTCTAATCATCATTTTGATCTATGTCAGCAACGTCCTCTGGAGACATCCCTGCAAATCTAACTGTTAGTCTGGGCAAAATACCAGCTTCCTCGCATGTAGGCAGAGACACAAAACAGTGTTTTCCTCTCTCTAGAGCCTCTATCTCTCATTGCTTATCTGTGCTGAGCCACAACATCCTCCTGAGGAAGTGGCTTGCTCTTATCTGGCTGCTGCTGTTTGCAGGATGGGTCTAAGCAAGCCCTGCCCGAGGGATGGGGACTCCAGGGCTGAGCATAAAGCTGGTGCTGTGGCTGGTTCCCTGAGCAAATTAACCAGTGAGTTGCCCAAAGGGTTTATTAAGGGATGATACTCGTTTATTGTCACCTAGAGAAATGGAGAAGACAGAGGGAACAGGGCTGAGAGTGAGAGCAAAGCACCTCTGAGAAATGGGCGCTCAGATCCATTCAATATCCAGAGCCCGAGTGTGGAAATCGTGTTGCATCTTGGCCATTTGTGGTGGGAAATGTGTGTGGCATCCTTAGTGCTACCAGAGGGTGCAGTGAACTTCAGATATTAATACATAATACCACTGTCAGAAAGGAGAAAAAAAAAAAAGAGAGAAAAAAAGAAACAATTGCATGTGCAAATGAAAACCTAATAAAAAAAATTCAGAAAAAAAAACTTAAATTCTGAGCCAAAGATTCACAAATTCAGTGCAAGTCCAAAAATCTTGGACATGACATTTCAGCAAGAGCTTTGAAGATTTTGCTTCTTTCTCACGTGGGATGAAAGCATGCTTTAAAGATTAAAATTTCCTGCAAGACAGAAGTTAGAGAGTTGGCATAGTTTTGTCCTTATGAATTATTCACCCTGACCAAATTTGAACAGATCTAATACTGCTGTGCAGCGAGCTTGGTACGGTGGGGTGCGCAAGTGAAAAGGAAAGGTTTGCAACCTCAGGCGCGTGCTGTTTAGCTACTACAAATTGTTATCCCCCGTCGTTGTTTGTGAGGATCTGAGTTTGCTGCCCAGATCCTGCAGCAGCAGCTCTGGAGTCACAAAGTCCTGCCCAGGACAGTCCTGGGGCTCAATCCATCCCCCCGTGTTAGCCTGGTGCCCTGCAGCGACGGTGGCAAGCTCCCGATGGCTGTGGACACGCAGGTGAGGGAGACGTGCCTTGCTGCAGTTGCAGGACCGGCGGTCCACCAGCGGTTCCCTGCCCAGCAGTGCGGCTGAGAAGGAGCGTGACTCGGACCTGAGCAGTGACCAGGACAAGGCAAAGGACTGCAATGGGCAAGTGGTCCCCAAGGTCGTGCTGGAGCGGTCTGCTACGGTGATTGAGGTACGTGCTCGGCTGTCTCTGCTGTCCCTGGAGGACGCCCACCCTGATGGAGGGACGGGTGGAAGCCTTGGTGGAGGGACAGGCTTGTGACCAGCTTGTTGTGGGTCCTACAAGCCTTTCTGCTGCTCACCTGAAGCTCCCGTGTTCCACCCCAAGGTCTCTCCAGACCATGCCCCTTTTTTTTCTGCCTGCACTATCTTTAAGTGCATGAAATAGCCTGCAGCACTCTGCATTTATCCCCTGTGGCCTCCTCTCCTTCTAGTTCAACCCAACCAACGAGCCGGAGAAATCAAACCACAACCACCTCACTGTGGGCAACCAAGATGGGCCAGGCCTTGAGAAGAGAGTGGGGAGCGCCGCCAGTGTCATCTCCAACGCTGTGGAAGGTATGTCCTTCCCCAGCCTCGGCGAGGGCTCTGTGTGCCGGCTGTTTCAGCTCAGCCGCAGTGCGTTAGTGGGCTTGGGGTGCTCAGCACACACCAGTGATAGCGGCTGTCCCAAATCTCCAGCCCCCATGCGAGGGATGACTCTGGACCTGGGGTGTCCATACAGGCTCAGTGCACTGCAGTGGTGCTCAAGCATGGCTTTTCATCCCAACTTGCTAGGATGATGTGTGGAGGCAATAATACAATATCCCTTGCAAATGAACAGGATTGCAATTGATTACAGTGTTCTCCAGAGTCAACCAAGAGCTGTTGAGCGGCTTCCTGAGAGCTGCTGCCTCAACTTCAGCAAAAACTACCACAGACCCTGCAACAACAGGTTTCTCAGCCCTGCCCTCCGTGGGAACAGGCACAAAGCCCTCCAGCCACCTCGGAGCAGTTCCCCTGCGTGTCCCTGCAATCTCAGCATGGCAGAAACACCCCAAATCCTGCCTGGGTGCTGAGAGCAGGACTGCACCCACAGTTCCCTGACTGATCTGCCTTTCCATCCCTCTTTGGTTTGGAGGGTAAGGTGCCTGGGCAGGGGAAGGCTCTTCCTTTTAGCCCCCATGTTAAACTTGTAGATGGTCTAGGGCTGGTTCAGAACCTCAGGAGAGGTCTCTTCTAGGGCATTAGCACTTGGCCAACCCAGGGGAGGACAGGAGAAGCCTACACTGATGTCATTTTTCCTTCCTGCCCTCAGAGCTGGAGGAAGCTCACCAGAAGTGCCCGTCCTGGTGGTACAAATTTGCCCACACATTCCTGGTCTGGAACTGCTGTCCTCTGTGGCTGAAGCTGAAGGCATTTGTCAAGCTGGTGGTGATGGACCCCTTCGTGGACCTGGGCATCACCATCTGCATTGTGCTTAACACAGTCTTCATGGCCATGGAGCATTACCCCATGACAGAGGAGTTTGAGAACGTGCTGACCGTGGGGAACCTGGTAGGCAGCTACGGGCATCCCGTCCTTCCCTGTTTAGAGCCACAGCAGCCACCACATCCACCCTGGTAGGCAGATCCCCTCTGCTGCCGTTGTGTCACCTGAACAGCATGCATGCATGCCTGGAAACATGTCCCAGCTGCTGAGAAAGGGCTGCAGGGGTCTGATCACAGCATCCCTGTGATGGGTTGGACTCCAGGATGGCTCAGATCAAGGGAAGTGATATGGGGGTGGGATCCATCATCCCCTGCTCCTTCTGCTGAGGCTTCTGCCTTGCTTGGTGCATCTTGGCGATGCTGATGTGGCCATTGCCTTGCAGAGCTGTCCTGAGCCATCTTCTACATTGCAACCCAGGGTCAGGCACGAGCTGCTGCGAGCCCTGGCTGACACCACAGTGTCCTTGCGATGCTGGGTGGCCATGTGGCAGAGCTGGGGCAAATTCAGATGCTGGGAGCAAACAGGTCCCCACAGAGCAGGAGACAACAGTGCTAGCAATGTTAAATAATAATAATCAGGACTTTTCCCAGTGAAATCACTGCAAATTTGGGCTGTCCTGATTTCAGGGGTGTGTTTAACAACCAGCTGTGGCTGCTCCTGCTTGGAGCTCGGGGTAAATGGCTTTCAGCTTGATGCAAACTGCTGGTGGTACAAGTCCAGGAGGCCCCTGGTAGCTCTGGGAAATGCAGATAAGGGATGGCAGAGCTCTCCATCTCCTCTCTTGCCACCTTGCCCTGCTCTAGCACCTGCCAGGGCCTCTCCGTGCACGGGCACTGGAGTGACACATGCTGGTGCCCGAGCCCCGGGCGGGCAGGATGACGCTCAGCACATAGCTGCTTTGTCTCTGGTTTCATTCAGGAAATACAAGGGGATTAATTGACTGTTGCTCGAAACACGGTCATGCTGCAACGACAAGTCCTGCTTTTCCTTTGGGCCAGCGGCGGTTGCTGACTGCATGTACACCCCAGTGCAGGGAGCCAGCGGGGCCGGGGGGGTGGGGATTTGCTGGGGAAGGGCCAGGGAGGGATGGGAGCAGGAGAAGCGGCTCCCACTGAGCCACTGTCTCCCCCCACATCGCCTGCCTGTGCTTGAGATGAAATCAGCAGCCCCTGCTGCCTGTCTCGCTGCAGGCAGAAAGATGGGCAGGCTGTAAGCGAAGAGAGCAGGGATCGGCTGACAGGAACAGAGAAGGGGACATCTGTGGGCTGGCATGCAAAGGGGCATGTTGGGGAGCACCCCCTGGGATGCCAGTGCAGAAACCTTTCTATAAAGTGGAGGCAAGGACCTGTGCCTCCCACCTCGATCTGCATCCAGGGCAAACTTTGTCACCAAGCCTCTTCTGCACATGCCATGTCATGAAATTGCATCAAGGATGCTAATTGTCACATTGCTGATCCCGCTCCGGAGTAATGCGATAATGCACGGTGCCGTTGTAGTCCCAGGAAAAGAGTAATGTGTAAAAGCTGGATCAGCTTTCACAGGGCTCGGGGAGGGGCAGGGGTATCCCAGTAGCAGCCCAGTTCCCAGTGCTGGGAATCTCAGTGATTCAGTAGTTGTTCAAAGCAGGGGGGTCCCTTTGCCAATGAAACTTTTATTTTTAATTTCCACCTGCCAACACGCACCTTTGTGTCTCTCCAGAAGCAATCAGTCACCAATATTCCCAGCCTGGCCTCACAAGCTACACTGGGGAGGAGCTGGGGAGCTTGTTCCCAACTGGGACTGGACCTAATGGGATGAAATGCTTTGGGAATACACCAAAAAAGAGAGGTGCTACCCACACCAAGGCTCAGCACTGGCTTTCAAGCAAAGTGACAGGGTGCTGTTTCCCACAGGTCTTTACGGGGATCTTCACAGCAGAGATGGTCCTGAAGCTCATTGCTCTGGACCCCTACGAGTATTTCCAGCAGGGCTGGAACATCTTTGACAGCATCATCGTCACCCTGAGCCTGGTGGAGCTGGGCCTGGCCAACGTACAAGGGCTGTCCGTGCTCCGCTCCTTCCGCTTGGTACGTGTGGCGGGGATGAGCTGCACCGGGGGGGGGGGGTTGGATGCAATTGCCACCAGGGTGGAGAATGGCTTGTTCAGCCTCCTTTATGGAGATCACCACCTTGTCCCCAGGTAAAGATAACACTGACAGTTGAGCTAAATATTTAGGAAAGTTGGAGTCTGTGCTCTTTGCAAAGCAGTTGGGTGTTTAATCCCTCCTGCCTTAATAAAACTGCCACATGAAGGTCTAATCCCAGCTTCACAGCCTTGCTGACACCTTGTGGCAATGAAAACCCCAGGTAAAACAACACTTTGTCTCCTTGCTCCTTGTAGCTGAGGGTTTTCAAGCTCGCCAAGTCCTGGCCCACCCTCAACATGCTCATCAAGATCATCGGTAACTCGGTGGGCGCGTTGGGGAACCTCACACTGGTGTTGGCCATCATCGTCTTCATCTTCGCCGTGGTGGGGATGCAGCTCTTTGGGAAGAGCTATATAGAGTGTGTGTGCAAGATCTCCCTCGACTGCACGCTGCCCCGCTGGCACATGAATGACTTCTTCCACTCCTTCCTCATCGTCTTCCGCATCCTCTGTGGGGAGTGGATTGAGACCATGTGGGACTGCATGGAGGTGGCCGGCCAGACCATGTGCCTCATCGTCTTCATGATGGTCATGGTCATTGGAAACCTTGTGGTGAGTCTTGGAGCTGAGGTGAACCCTCAGTGAAAGGTGGGGAGCAAGGATGGAGGGTGTCATGGGGTGAGGACACCTCTGCCTCTCACTCACTGGCCAGTGCTGTCCTGCTCAGCTCATCTACAGGCATGTAGACCTGGTCTTGTTGGAGCTGTACAGGCTTGACCTCCCTCCTGTAGACCCAGTGGGCATGTGCTATGTGCTCAGCTCTGTGTAAAGCAGGGTAAGAAGCAATTTATGAGGGATCTCCAGCTGAAACTAGATCAGGAACAGAAGGGGAAACTGAGGCATGGAAAATTTAACAATGGCTTTAGGCAGATGCAGGAGCAACTCTGGGACAAAAGAAAACTCATCTTCAAGCTGTCCTTTCTTCTTCACATGGCTTTTCTCCCCATTTCCCACCTTCGTGCAATAAGAGATGGAGGCATTGGCCCTTTGCTCCCAGGTTGTTTTGGGAGCAGACCCACACAGAATGCTTTTGCAGATCCCCAGCATCCCCAGTCCTCACCGTGGTCCAGGTGGCATCCCGAGGATGCATGACCCCTCTGCAGTGTGTGGCTCCTTCCCCCACGTCCTGGTGAGCCCCTGGTCACCATCACCCTCCCTGCCTGCCCGTTGCCTTCCCCACTAACCCAAGCTTCTTGCTGCCAGCGCTGCAGGTTTGCAAGTTCCAGGCGAGCGTGAAATCCTTTCTAAACTTGGTAACCCTCTCGCTGGCAGCTTTGAAGCTTGTTTTCCAGGCTGCGTGGGCCCTGCTCTCCCTTCTTAAGGAGCAAGGCAGGGGAGGGAAGCACGGCGGCTTGCCGAATCGCTCCTATTACTTGCCGGGGTTGTGTAAGCCCTTTGGAATTTGCTTTGAAAAACTATCTGCCCAGGGAGCTGCTGACACCTCTCGGGTAGCTGCTCCAGTCCCGGGCTGGCACAGCCCCCCAGTGGGGTGAAAGCAGCCCCGGGGGGAAACCCAGACCACCCCACAGCTCGGGTCAGGGGTAGGACAGCTTGGAGTGTCCCATTTCGAGGGCAGATAATCGGGATTTGGGTGCTGCTTGGCTTCCCTGGCTCATGCTAGGTGTTTGGGGCTGTGAACCGGTCCCCACAGCAGTGCAGAGAGCTGTGCTGGCTGCAGACCTCGCCCTGGGGTGTCCTGGGGTCTGTGCCGGGTGATGCTGGGCAGACGTGCATGCATTGAGCTCGATGTCTCCCCAGGCTGCCCATCACCCAGCAGTCAGCAACAGTTTGTAATGCCACCTTGCAAGGGAGAACCCGTTCATGCGAGCTGCAATGCTGAATCAGGCTGAAAATCACCCGTAAGCAGCAGAAGCATCTCCAGAACGGTCTGCAGAGAGTGCAGGAGCTTAGAGACTGGGAATCACAGCTGGAGCTCCCTGGAGACCCTCCCCCAAAAGGGGCTCTGGAGACCTTTCCTCTTCTGGAGACAGTTTTTGGAGTAGGTCAGCCCATCCACCCCTCCAAGAGACTTTCCTGGAGACAATATGGGGGCAGCACAATTTTCAGCTGGTGGGGTCTGAGGCAGCCCCCCCAGAGGCATAGCCCTACCTGAGATTGCACCCCAGCTTTCTGGGCAAGCTTTGCAGCTGCTGTTGTGCTCTGTGCCACTGCACGGGGTTCATTTAAAGCTAAGTAGAAAACACAGTGCACAACCACCTACAGAGCCATCTTTGCAACCTTCATCCTCTTTGCCAGGCTCTCCTGGCCACGTCTCGGGTATTTCTGAGTCCTGGAGCCTGTCCTGCACAGCCTCCCGAGCATCCCAGCTGCAGGGAGGTGTGTGTTTCTCCCCACTTCCCCTGCAGAAGAATAAGGCGACGGTCGGTCGTCCTTTAATGCTAATGACACTTTGAGCATTTCCTTTGGGGTTATTAAGGGAAAAGGGAGGAAGTCAGTCGAGTGACAAGGTAACGGATTCCTGTCCAAAAAAAACCAGAGCCAACAGCAACTATTAGCTGTAATTGGTGCTTAACGTAAGTATTAAACCGATGGGATAGTAGGCATTTATTTAAAGATGCGATTTAAGTCATATGGTATGAGCCATGTGAAAACAGCAGTGACCTTGAATAGCAGCTAATTCCCTTCTCAGATACGCTGCTGGCACAAAAAGGCACAAACATCAACAGCTGTGGGCTTGGCCCATCGGCCGCCCTGCACAGCGAGTGCATGTCTGGGTGCTGCTGATGGTCCCCTGCCCCGGGGAGAGCCCATCCCGCTTGTCTTCTCATGAGCTGCTCCAGGTTTCTGGCATGCAGCAAGTCCACCCGTGCCAGGCGAGGCTGCGGTGGGGTCCAGTCACGTTTTGGGCTTGGTGAAGTAGGAGAGAACTAGGGGAAGCAGGTGAGAGCCCGAGCTTGGAGCTATATAGAGCATTTGCATCCCATGAGCTGACTTGTGCTGAGATGACATGCTGCTCTCCGTGGAGCAGAGCGGTCTCTGGTAGAAAGGGATGAGGTTATGGCTGTGGCTCAGGCTCCTACATGGCCCCAGGGTATTGGAGACCCTCAGGAGCTTGCTGATGTCTGAGCTACGAGAGCCAGCAAAAGGAGAGGATTAGTTGCAACTGGGAGGACAATAAGCAGAAGGTTTCTCCCTGGGAAGAGAATGGGCAGAGCTGAGTTGCATCCCTATGGGTGGTGAGGAGAAGCACCGTAGGCTTGGGGAGTCCCACATGGGGACCAGGCAGGCCAAGAGAGCAAAGGGAGGGACACACTGATGGACCCACAGGGCCCACGGTTTGAGAGGGGCTGAAGCGATGACTTGCAAATGGATCAGCAGGACCCAAGAAGCTGGGGGTGATGTTGAGGGCATCGGAGCCTGGGGAGGAGTGAGGATGACTATGTCCATGTCCTCCAGGAGATGGGGTTGGCATCTCTGTAGTCCCTAGAGCTAGGCAATGGAAGGAAGGAATCCCACAGCATGCTCAATGAAGGGATCTTCACGGCCATGACTTGTCCCTGCTGCTCCAGCCTACAGGGATGATGTTGGTGCCAGACATCAGCACTGGTATTTGCTTTTGTCCCCACCAGGTGCTGAACCTGTTCTTAGCTTTGCTGCTGAGCTCCTTCAGCGCCGATAGCCTGGCAGCGTCTGACGACGACGGAGAGATGAACAATTTGCAGATTGCTATTGGCAGAATCACCAAGGGGATCGACTTTGTAAAGACCTCTGTCCTCATGCTGCTCCACAGGCTGTGGAAGGGGAAGAAGGTGGCCCCGGAGGAAGAGCAAGAGCCAAATAAGAGAGACAACTCTGTGCTAAACCATGTGGACACTGGCCAGGAGCCCAAGTCGGAGTACCTGGATGGAGTCACTGGCAAAGAGCATTATTTCATGGATGAACTGGACCACATGAATTTCATTAACAACCCCAACCTGACGGTGCAGGTCCCCATCGCCTCGGAGGAGTCTGACCTCTACGAGGAGACGAGCACCCAGTCCGACACTGAAGATGCCAAGGTAAGAAAAGTGGGTGATGGGATTTTGACCCAAAAACTGGGATTGACCCAGTCTTGTTGTGCTGCCCAAAGAATTATGCTGGTTTTGGTTACTTCTAGCTTTTCCACAATGTGTGGCAGGGGCCAAACTTGGGGTTTTTCAACTTGGCATTTCCCAGTGTAAGCTGGAGGTGGGGGGGTCCAAGCAGGGGTTTGGACTGGTTTGGGCCAGACTATGGGGTTACTGCTAACACGACAGGGACCCCCACTGCACCACAGGGTTGGTGCAAGGGTCAAAGCGCTCAGTTTGGGATTAAACATGTTCAAGAGGAATTTGATGCCAGGAAATCTGCTGATGGCGCTAACATTGGATCCACTGCTAATGCCTCAGAAAGCATCATCAGGGAGGGTATAAAACCAGATGGAGGAGCTTAGCACAAGTGAACATGAAGCGATGCATTTTGGATCCAAAGCTGATGAAACAGCTGATGTCGGCATTGCTGTGTCAAGGCGTGGAGAAGACTGTCCAGGCTCGCGGGACACCGATCGCCTTGGTGCTCTGGGACGATGACATGGAGATGCGAGACAAGAAACTCGGGAAGACCTGGGCGGACACAGAAAAGGAGGGTGATGGTCTGGTGGGAAATTACTGCTCACAACGTGGTCACACCGAGGTCCTGGGGAAATGCAGGGCAGTGGGGATGCTGCGGCAGAGAGGAGCAACTGCGTCAGTCTGAAAGGGGTTTTGTATGAATAATAGAACAGCTCTGACCCAGGGGTTTATCATCACTATCGATGGCAAACGTGCAGGGCTGGAAAATGAACCAGAACTCCCAACAGCCCAGAGCCATCCTCCTCCCTCCCCCGGTGCAGGCTCCTTGCAGCTCCGCACAGTGACAGGCTTCGCTCGGGGCACAGTGCAGGGAGAGGGCACGATCCTGATTATTTATTTATTTATTTATTTTTAGCTGGGAAAACAGGGTGTTTTCAGCAGTTGGGGCTGCAGTGGGAAGATGGCAGGAAAAGTGGTGGCTGTCTATGACCCATTGCAAACATGCTGCTTGCTGTGCTCAAAAGGGACAAACTTGCCTGGAGCACCCTGGTCGAAGGAAAAGGGGCAAGGGGAGTAGTTGTTGTTGTTGTTGTTGTTGTTGTTGTTGTTGTTGTTGTTCCCCTTAATGTTGCCAGCAGGAGGGCTGAGATTTGCCATTTTCCCCCAAAATTTTTCCTACTACAAGTCCAGTCCGGTAGCACTAATCCCCAGTACACCCAGGTCACAGAGCCACCCTGCACAGGGGCGATGCTAAAGCCAACCCAGCCACCGCGGTGGGGGTCCCCACAGACCTCAGTTCCTCGCCACCACGATGTTTTTCCCAGCGACTGGGGGAAAACCGCGGTGCGCAGCTATCGGACAAGCCGTGGCATGGCTCTGGCGTCACGGGGCTGTGTTCAGCTGACATCTAGTGGCACCTGCTCCAACACCCTCCACGGACCTCACGTTTTGAGAGCCATCCCTGTCTGCTCAGCGCGTGCAGGGGGCAAACAGCATCTCTGAACCACTAAGTACCAGTTCACCCCATCATCGTTCCTGGTTTTGCTGGATAAATTCAGTTGGATGTTGAACAAGGTGCAAAGCGGGGGGGGGGGGGGGGGGGGCGCGTGCATTAACAACCCAGGGTGGGCAACGGGCTGGTGGTCATCATGCGAATTCAGCGCCTAGTGATTAGAAATCAGGTGCTAATTGGTGGGAGCCCTGAGCTGGTCCTCCGCGAAGATTGCTGCTAGCTCGGTGTGTTCACATGCCCTCGATCAGCTCCAGATGGAGCCAAAGCTCGGCACACTGCCTCGCACCGGGGACACGGGCCCCCAGTGACGATTGCAAACTGGGGGATTTTTCTCCAGATGGGCTGCTCAGAACATGCTGATAAATGCTCTCCGTCTTCCAGAGCAGCTTCTTTCCAAGGCAAAGGTATTTTTTCAGGATGAAATGATAGCAGTAGGGTGGCTGCTCTCCTTGAGCACTTTTGCGTTTTACGGTTGATTTATCAGTTGCACCACAAAGCAGCGAGGAGGTGACGGGAACAGCAGTGTTGGTGTGGCTGTGCAAAGAGTTACTGCTGTGGCTCAGGGCTCTTCCTGGGGGCTTTTTGCCTCAGACCCCCATGCTGCCCGGCAGGATGATGTCTCCTGAGATGCTCTGGGCTGTCTGTATCACATGAGTACCGTCAACTGCTGTGAATTATGGGGGTCACAGGGTGAGTCTGGGTGCGCAGCACTCAAATGCCAATGCTCGGTGCTGTCCAGGATGGGGAAAGCCCTGGGTTTGGCTGGAAACACCCAGCCAGGCTGGAGGTGCTGTACCCACTGCGCGATGGAAATTACCCTGCAAACCTGCTGGTCGTAGGTGTGCGGGGGCTCAGGAGCACCCAGGGATGGGGTGTGGGGGACCATGCAATGGGACCAGCACAGTTATCCCTGTCCCCCCTCAAGAGCACCTGCTCTGGGCACCTTTCCCCTGGTATCCAGGGCCACTGGGCTGGTTTGTCCCCACCTCGTGCCTTTGCAAGACTTGTCCTGGAGGCAGATGGTTTCCGTCTGTCCTTCGCCGGGGTCACAGCTTGCCTGGCTCCGTGCCGAGGCCTCCTAATCCCCCTGCCCCTCCTGTCCCCGCCCCAGCCCCAGACGAGGGTGACCCCACCGCTCCTGCAGAGCCACCAGCCGACAGCTCGTGCCACCGCTGCTGCTGCATCTTCTCCTCAAGGCAATGCCCTGGATGTCCCCAGCATGCAGCAGCCAGGCTGCAAGGGTCCCCCAAAGCAATGTCTTCTCCTAGAGATGTGGCTGTGGCCCCTGAGGCTGCAGGCAGTGACAGTGCCTCAAATTACCCCAGGGGGTCTTCCCTGGCTTGTGGGACAACAGAGTAGCTGCTTTATTCACTGCTGAAAGCGCTAGCAACCTTGAGGGAGGACTACCTCCTTCTCACACAAGCCAATGCCATCCCACATTGGAGATGCCCATCCAAGATCATCTCTCCCAGGTAGGACAGGCAGGTCTGGGGATCTTCTTATTCCTCAAGTGCGGCAGAAGGTCTTCTCGGAAAGTCCAAAAAAAAAAAAAAAAAAGAGGAAAAAAATCCCAGGGGCTTGCCAAGGTTTTCTCTCATTATCAGCCCCTCCAGGCCTTGCTGAGTGGTGTCTGGGAAGCCAGCCAAGCTGAGCTGTGGCGCAGGATGGAGCCGGCGAAAGATATTTGGGATGCAGGTTTTGAACTTGGGTGAACCTCAGCCTAAAAGCCCTTTGGCAGGAGCCGAGCCAGCAGGATTTGAAAGAAGTGCCATGGTGGCCGCCCAGTTTTCTGCAGGTCTAATTGCACCAGAGGGTATTTGGCAGATTATTTCTTGGCTGAGAGCATGCAGAGGAGGAGGAGGTGAGAAAATCAGCCTGAGATGATGGTACAAGTGGGTGGGAGATGGACTTGCTGTGCTGGGAGGAAGACCAGGGTCAGGGCACCTTTTGCTCCTCTCAATCTAGATGAAAAGCAAAGCTTGTACAAGCTCATGTACCAATGATCCTTCAAGGTTTGCAGCCTTGGACAATTCAACAGCTTCACTCGGGGCTGCATTTTCATAGGAAAGGGACTCAGAGCAGCCTTCAAGCAAGGGGGTCCCACCAGCCGGTTCCCTCGGTACTGCCTGGTCTCGGTGGGGCAGGAGGAGCCGGAGGATGGCTGGAGGCAGTCACATCCCTTCTGCAGGGCAGCCCAGCCTGAATCCTCCTCTCCCTTTGCAGAATCCCCTCTCCAGCGACAATGCGTCGTCCCTGTGCAGCACCGTGGATTACAAGCCCCCACTGCCGGTGGAGGAGGAGGTGGCGGAAGAGGCTGAAGACAGCAATGAGCCCGAGGAGTGCTTCACTGAAGGTGAGGGACCAAGCAGGGTAGGGAACCCCAGGGAGAGGTGGGTATGAGGGGCCACTGCCAACCAGTTCTTGCAGCATGACAATCCCTAGGCTCACTTAGCTCAGCCCAAACTCCAAGTCCTCCTGTACTATCAAGGAGATGGTCCCCATGGGGCTCCTCTCTTGTGTGCACTCCCTTAAACCCAGGAGGATCCTGCTCCAGCCTCCACCTTGGAGGATTTGTAAAGACAATAAAAGCACAAATAGTGTCATGTTGGTGGAAACGCCCTGGCCAGGAGGTAACCCACAGCTCTTTGTCCCATCCCCAGCCTGTGTGAAGAGGTTTCCCTGCCTCTATGTGGACATCACCAGCGACAGAGGGAAGGTATGGTGGAACATCCGGAAAACCTGCTTCCGTATCGTGGAGCACGACTGGTTTGAGACCTTCATCGTCTTCATGATCCTCCTCAGCAGTGGGGCGCTGGTAGGTCCCACCTTTCTCCCTGTCCCATTTGCTCTGTAGCAGCTCCCCAGTTTGGAGCCCAGGAACATGGGCAGGGTCTAGGCAGCAGCACCGGAGGCTCTGGGCATTGCCTAGTTGTCTCCAGCTGTGGGCAGATGTTTGATTTAAAACCCAATGTACAGCCTTGCAAGGGGATCTAAACATCCTCCCTTTGCCCTCCACATCGGTACAGTCACCCCTGTACAACCCTCCCCAGCATCCATCATGGGTTGTGGTCCATGGGCTCGAGGGGATACAACCCCCTACAGCCTCCCCTCCTGCTCTTAACATCAGCCACGAACTATCTGCACCGTTTAGCTTCATGTGGATGGTTCCTCATTTCACAACCTCCATAACTGGCTGTCCGGAGGTGCTTCACAAATAATTCGTGGTTATTATTTTGCTGTTCAGCACTTCCAGCTGCTGATTGGTGCACCCTCCCAGAACCTGGGTGTCCATTTAAATCAACATCATTAAAAAGCTGTGTGTCAGTCTGAGTCCTCTGAGTATCTGGGCTGGACCTAACCCAGCTGCACCTGTAAACACACAAAGCTAATGGGGCGATCAACTTCTCTGCAAGTTTCTGGGGTAAAGAGAGAGGGAAGGAGGATAGAGGGACTGGACTGGTTTTCAGACATACTTTATGAGTCTGCATCATGCTCTGAAGTGCCGTTTGGGGACGTCTGAGGTTGTAGCTTGTGCCAGAATCGAAAGCTGCACTAAAACAGCTGTGCAACACCTGGTCACCATGCCTGTGACCACTGCTCGCTGATGTTTTACATGCCATGTGGTCATAGCAGTAACCCAAACTTCTACGAGCATTTTCAAAATTACCAGGACATCCAAAAGTGCAGGTTGGTGTCCTGGCTTTTGGCTTGTGCTCAGACTGGTGGGAATTTGATGCAGCTGAACATTTATCATAGAATCATAGAATGTTTTGGGTTGGAAGCGACCTCAGAGATCATCCAGTTCCAACCCCCTTTGCCATGGGCAGGGACACCCTCCACTAGCCCAGGTTGCCCAAAGCCCCATCCAACCTGGCCTTGAACACTGCCAGGGGTCGGGCCTCCACAACCTCTCTGGGCAACCTGTTCCAGTGCCTCAGTGAAGCTTTGCTTTGGGACAAACACCGCTCTACATAGCCAACAAGAACTTGCAAACAAGAGTTAGACCCCACGTTGATCAGGTGTATCAGTAAATGCCACCCGTAGTTAGGCTTTCAACTTTTCAAGCTGCCCCAAGCTCTAGGAAAGCAGCGACAACGCAGGCATGGATCTGGCTGCACTGAGCCATGCAGCAGGTCTAATGGAAGAATGACTGTCACGTAGCTCCATGCCTCTTCCAGGCTTTTGAGGACATCTACATTGAACAAAGAAAGGCGATACGTACCATCCTGGAGTACGCCGACAAGGTCTTCTCCTACGTCTTCGTCATTGAGATGTTGCTCAAGTGGGTGGCCTATGGCTTCAAGGTGTATTTCACCAACGCGTGGTGCTGGCTGGATTTCCTCATTGTTGATGTAAGCATTGAGCACCTCTAGCGCCATAGTTACCAAGGGATGTGGGAGCATTAGGGGATTGTAGCAGGCTGTTGCAAATGAACCCATGTTGTGTTTTAAAGGACAATGGGGTGGCAGTGGAATGAGGGCTTAGACCATTGCTTAAAATAATGGTCCTCCACAGGAAGGGTGACTTCTTTCCCTGGTTGCAGAAACCATTTCAAACCCTTTCTGTTTTACGCTCAAGCCAAGAACAAGCCCATACGGTTCTACCAGACCCCAATAGAGATGTGAAGGGATATGGGGTCTCCCAAATTCTCCATGACACAGCAGGTCATTCCACCTGCACAGTATTTCTGCATCCCCCGTCACCTCCCCCCTCATACCCAAGAAGCAGGGACATCATTCAGGTGGCTGGTCACCATGGACCCAAGGACTCGATGCCAGTCCCTGTGTCCCAAGACAAGACTATGACCACCAGCCTGAGGCAGTGCTGGGGAGAGAGGGAAGGGCAGGAGATGCAGGGATGTGGTTCAGTTGTGTTTCCATCTGAGATGCTGCTAATCCCTTGGGCTGCTCGTTCCAGGTGTCCATTATCAGCCTGACAGCGAACTGGCTGGGATACTCTGAGCTGGGAGCCATCAAGTCCCTGCGGACGCTGAGGGCTCTGAGACCACTGCGTGCCCTGTCCAGATTTGAAGGCATGAGGGTAGGTGCCTCCCCCGTGTGCTGCTGGCTCTGACACGGCCGTGCAACGTGGCACTGTTCAGCAGTCACCTACATCAGGGACCCATCCCACGTGGTTTTCAGGGGCCTCCAGACCAGTGGGATTGATGCTAAGGTACCTTTGGTCTGGTTTGAGCCCACTTGGTGTTGCTGGGGAGGGTAAGGCTGGGGCACAGGGACATGAAGGTCCACATCATTGCTAGCCTGGTTCCCTAGCCGGGTCCTCCAAGGTCTTTTCTCCCCTTGCAGGTGGTGGTGAACGCCTTGCTGGGCGCCATCCCCTCCATCATGAATGTCCTGCTGGTCTGCCTCATCTTCTGGCTGATATTCAGCATTATGGGGGTGAACCTCTTTGCAGGAAAGTACTACCGATGCGTCAACACCACCTCAGGGGAGCTCTTTGACATCAGCGTGGTGAACAACAAGAGCGACTGCATGGCCCTCCTCTACACCAACGAGGTCAGATGGGTCAACGTCAAGGTCAACTTCGACAACGTGGGCTTGGGATACCTCTCCTTGCTGCAGGTGGTACGTCACGAAAGCAGCTGCCATCCCTCCAAGACGTGCACTGCCGTAGCAGGGCAGCCTGAATAGCATCAGGGCTGAAGCGAGATGCTGCCTTGATGCCCAGATAGAGTCTCTTGGCTACTTCTTAGCTCCAAAACTGGTATTTAACACACAAAACCCTTCAGAGACAAGGAGGAAAGGGACAGTGTAGAAGATGGGAGGGGAAGGTGTCACCAGGGACCTGCTGCAGGTGAGTGTAGGTAGCACCAAGCCTGGAGCTGCCAGAATTCCTCTGCACAGCACGGATGCAGGAGCGAGGAGGGGATGCCTCTCTTTTCCCCCCACCCATTTGAAAAGTTCAGCCTGCTGTAGTCATAGGCTGCAAGAGTTTTGCATGGGGAAGATGATGACTGGAAAAAGAGTGTGTGTGTCCACTGCAGGGTAGTGGGCGAATGCAGCCGTGCTTCCACTGAACCCACTGCAGCTGAGCCAGGCAAGCTGAAGGGGAACTGCTCACCGCAATTTTAATACAAATATAGGTGTGGGCTCTGTTTTTGGGTGGGCTGGGGTTACTCCCATCAGATCCAGGGGAACTGGCGGTTGCAGAATCAGAGCATAACCCAAATTGATTAACCAGCTTTAAATTCAGCTTCCTCTTCAGATTTGTTGTTCCATCAGATTCAGGAAACAAGATGTTCAGGCTTTTTGTTTAACAAATCAGCAGTAAAAGCTTGTAAAAAAATGCAATGTACCCCCCCACACCCCCCACCAGGATCGGGATCCAGCAGAGAGCAGAGGCAGCAATACAGAAGTCAGGGCTATGGAGGTGGCACAGCTCGGGAGCGGGAGGGAAGCAGCTGGCCCCAGCACAGCTCTGCCCTCGGGAAAATGCACTTTGTTTTGGGGGGGAAAAGAGTCAATTGCTCCTTCTCCCAGCCTGGTTTGCAGCGGTGTTTTGTGAAGTTCCTGGTAACCTCAGCCACAGAACAGAGCTTACGCGTGCACGTGCAAATCTCAGTATTTCTGTATCAGGGCATTTTTCCTGGGGATTCAACTTACAGTCCCTCTCCTGCCATTCCCACAGAGAAGCTGTAACTCCAGGCTGAGCAGGCGTGCTCAGAGCTAAGCCTCCAAACTAAACCTCAAACACACACCCATCGCCCTCCCCCCCTCCCTTGCCCCAAATACCTCCCGGTAAATCCGTTCTCCTCCGCTGTCCCTGCAGGCGACCTTCAAAGGCTGGATGGACATCATGTACGCTGCCGTGGACTCACGCGAGGTGAGGGGACAACCAGGGATGTCTCACAACCGGTACCAAGCGTTGCTCGTCCCACCGGGTCGGTTCCCCCTGGCAGACTGGGAGCAGAGTCCTGGGGGTGAGGGATGGACGCCCTTGGCCACAGCATCCCCTCTGGCTCTGCCCATTGGTGCCAGGGGGCTGCCTGCATCCCACCCACAGCTTCAGCTGGGACACGGGCTAAAGAGCGGAGAAACCCCCAAAACATCCCCCCCGCTGAGGTGTACAGCCCCAAAAAGGGCAGCCAGTTGTGTCCCTGTGCCACCCATGTCATTGTCACCTGCGTCCCGGCTGCAGCCTGGCCCCCACCCTGGGCTCCCACCCCACCCGGGCTATGGCTGGGACCGAGCGTGCTCCTCTCGGCATCAGCTTCATGGTCTGAAATCCCCGCTCTGCCCCGCAGCTCCAGCCCAGAGGGTTTGTCCTTCACCCCGCTGTGAGATGATGCCCTCCACGTACCCCTCCAGCTGGGAGAGCTTATCCTGTCCTGGAGAAAGCGCCTGGCTTGCCCTGAGCAACAAATGGGTTATTGAAACAGAGCAGCTAGCATTTAACCTTTGGGTTAAATCGGTTATTAAAAAAAAAAAAGTTTTTAAGAGTTTCATGCAGAGGCTGTTTCTGCTGTGATCCATCCCAAAAAGTGTCCCCACAGCAGCTGTACACACGCTGCCATGAGCTGATGCAGCGGGAAGGATGTCGTACTCTTTCTCTAACCAAGCAAACTCACCCATTCCCCGCTGGGGGGTCAGCCCCGCACACCCACGGGCCTGAACTTAGTGTTTTTGTTGCCTTTTTTTAGCATCAGAAACAGCTGCTCTGCTCGCCCCAGCTGCAGCTGCCGGTGCTCAGCGAAGCCACTTCCAGCTCCCTCTGAAAATGGCTTGGGCTCCTGCCTCCCCAAGCACCTGGGGCAAAGCTATTTTGGGGGAAAATCCACTCTCTTCTGCTAAGAGCTTTCCTCGAAATGGGGAGAAGCCACTTGTGACACCTTGGGATGTCTCCAGTCAAATATAGAGCAGAATTAAGTGACGCCCCTTGAGATGAGGAGTGCTTTCCGAGGCTGCCAGGCTGTGCCACCCCCATGCGCTGCTGTGGCATGAATTAAACCACTTTTCCGTTCCCCTCCTGGCTATATTTCGGCCTTTGGAAACCTGATTATGGGGAAGAAACTCAAATTCACTCATTGATATGGCTGCACCTGGGCATCCCTTCCATATTCCCCAGCCCACGCCGTGGGATCGGGGATCAGCACATCCTTGTCCCCCAGCCGGTGTCCCGCGGATGTACCATCCCATGGCTGTTCCCATGGGGACCACTCAACCCGCACAGCATCTCCCAAACGTTTTGGAGCAGCCACCCCACAGCTCTGTCCGGTTACAGTGACTCGTTGTCTGGGGGCTTGGGGACACACTTTCTGGAGAGGGTTAGTCTCACATTTCCCATCTCTCCTGGTCAGATTGAAGAGCAGCCAGTGTATGAGATCAACCTCTACATGTACATCTACTTCGTCATCTTCATCATCTTCGGTGCCTTCTTCACCCTGAACCTCTTCATTGGCGTCATCATCGACAACTTCAATCAGCAGAAGAAAAAGATAAGTATTTTCTGTGTCCTGCAGCCACTGCTGCCTCCTGGGGCGCTGGTCTAGGATGGGGGGGGGGACCAGCGCGGTCGGGGGGCAAGGGGACCAAGGCTACCGTGTCCAGGGCTTTTGGGGAACCCAGGGTCCCTCTGCAACCTGAGTGGCTTCCCGTAGAGTGAAAAAGTAAGGAGAGCTGGACAAAAAACAGCACATGGGGCTTTGTGTTCTGGCCATCGCATTTATAGAGGATTTCACTTACGGACGCAGAGGAAGGAGGTGGGGGGGGGGGTGTTTTCTCCTGCCCATGCCACAGCAGCACGGCTGTACACCTGTGCCGTCGCTTTTATTTTCTTTTCCCAACCCATGACCCTTTCTCACCATTTTTCCCTGCATCGTGGAAAGACACAACTTGTGGTTTCAAGCGAACAGCACAGGACTAATACCCCAGGGCTGCCGGAGAGGGGTGTGGGCGGCGGGTGGGTAACACGGACCACGTTGTTTGTGCCAAGTGAGGTCTGAAGCATGCCAAGATGCTGCCTCGGTCCCAGCAGCATCTGGCCAGCAAGGAGGGTGTGAGCCCCGGCAGGACATGGGGTGCCTCACCTGCTGTAGTGTGCTGGGAGGCAGCATCTCACCTCCGCAGGAGGAAACCGCAGCACTGAGGTGAGCACCCATGGGTGCTGTGAATTGGGGGAAGCAGCACAGAAAAGGGCAAGAAGGGAGGAAACAGGTTTCACCAAGTCAGTGCAGCAAGTGATGCCTGGTAGGAGCTTGGCTGGAGATGCTTGGTGGTAAGAGGTGAGTTCCCAAGTCTAACAGTGCTGATTCCCTCTATACTTTGGAGGCAAAGACATCTTCATGACGGAAGAGCAGAAGAAATACTATAATGCCATGAAGAAGCTCGGCTCCAAGAAACCCCAGAAGCCCATCCCCAGGCCATCGGTACGTTGGGTTAATCACCCTGGAGAGCAGCGGGAAGGGAGCACTTCAAGCCACCAGCTGTCCCAAAGTGAATGAGAAGGGTCTAGGGAAAGGGTTTGCCAGGGCAAGGAGACAAATCCTGGTTCCCCATTGCTACTCTTCCAGCAGGACTTTGCTAACAGCTGGGGCTTCAGAAGAGGTTCACATCAGGCAACCTCCTTTGGATCTGCTCCTCAGCCCTGGGTCCACTGGCAAGGGAGGGGGTCCCATTTGCAGGGATTAGGGTTTTCTCCTAGCTCAGCTCCCAGCTCCTCTCTTGAAAGGAGTTACTCAGGGAAAGCTCAGTTTTCAACACTCCTAGAAGGGACATTGCCAATACACATGCAGTGGTGGCTTGAGTTTGGTTTTGATAGCGCAGCTCAAGCGAGGCCTTTTCCCATGTGTTTATTTTTGCCCTGAGACATCAGCTGTGGATATAATTAGTAAGCAACTGTCCCTGTGCCCACACCTTCTGGCCATGGTGGGTTTCATCCTGCAAGGTTCTGAGTATCCTCCTCCCATAGCTTTTGGGGCCATGAGACCTGTGTGCTGGCCACAAACCTGAGGTTTCCTGCACTCTTTTAAATATGATTCCTTCTTCTTTTTCTGTTGTGTTTTTGTTTTGTGTGTGTCTGTCCCATGTTCCCACCTCACATCTGGTTCTCCATCATCACCCATGTGGCCCTAATGGCAGAACAAGTTTCAAGGGATGGTGTTTGACTTGGTTACCAAGCAAGTGTTCGATATAATCATCATGATCCTGATTTGTCTTAACATGGTGACTATGATGGTTGAAACAGATGATCAAAGTGAACTCAAAACATCTGTCCTCTATAAGATCAACCTGATCTTCATTGTTATCTTCACCGGAGAGTGTGTGCTCAAAATGTTCGCCTTGCGCTACTACTACTTCACTATTGGCTGGAACATCTTTGACTTTGTGGTGGTCATCCTCTCCATCTTAGGTGAGTCCTGCTGGTTTCACTGGTTCCTGAGGGGTCCCACTGGATAACAAAGGGTGGAAATGGTCTGGCCAGTCCACAGCCAGCCCCTGTCACCGGCCACCCCCTTACACCCACCCTTTGAGCAGGGCCAAGCCAACAGGACAAGTCAGATGTGAGGCCACCAGGATTCTGTCCCAGTCCTCCTTGGTGTTGTGTTCCCCTTGCCATGCAGCCAGCATTTAACCTTTGGGTCTGTACTCAGAGATATTTTGGAATACATTCCCTTTGCCACCAGCAGAGCAGAGTGCTGTGTGCCATTGGGGGTGGCCTTATCTGCCTCTGTCTCCCCAGCCCTAGCAGATGAAGTGGAATAGCTCCACTTCACCTCTCTATGCTAGCTGTAGACCATGGCAAACTCACCTCTTCTTCATCCCTTCACAGGTATCGTCCTCTCGGACATCATAGAGAAGTACTTCGTATCACCCACCCTCTTCAGGGTCATCAGGCTGGCAAGGATTGGCCGTGTCCTCCGGCTGATCCGAGGGGCGAAAGGCATCCGGACTCTCCTGTTTGCTCTGATGATGTCCCTGCCTGCCCTGTTCAACATCGGCCTCCTGCTTTTCCTCGTCATGTTCATCTACTCCATCTTCGGGATGTCCAACTTCGCCTATGTAAAGAAGGAGGCAGGGATCGATGACATCTTCAACTTTGAAACTTTTGGGAACAGCATGATCTGCCTCTTCCAGATCACCACGTCGGCTGGATGGGATGGCCTCCTCAGCCCAATCCTGAACAGCAGCCCCCCAGACTGCGACCCCGACGTGGAAAACCCTGGCAGTTCGGTAAAAGGGAACTGTGGCAATCCATCCATCGGCATCTTCTTCTTCTGCAGCTACATCATCATTTCCTTTCTCATCGTGGTGAACATGTACATTGCCATCATCCTGGAGAACTTCAACGTGGCCACAGAGGAGAGCAGCGAACCTCTCTGTGAAGACGATTTTGAAATGTTTTATGAAACTTGGGAGAAGTTTGACCCAGATGCCACCCAGTTCATTGCATACAGCACCTTGTCTGACTTTGTAGACACCTTACAGGAGCCACTCAAAATTCCCAAGCCAAACAAGATCAAGCTAATCACCATGGATCTACCAATGGTTGCTGGGGATAAAATTCACTGTCTGGATATCCTTTTTGCCCTGACTAAGGAAGTGCTGGGAGACTCGGGAGAGATGGATGCCTTGAAGGCCACCATGGAGGAGAAGTTCATGGCCGCAAACCCCTCAAAGGTTTCCTATGAACCCATCACCACCACTCTGAAAAGGAAACATGAGGAAGTCTGTGCTACAAAAATCCAGAGGGCTTTCCGGAGGTACCTCCTAAGACGCTCGGTGAAGCAGGCATCCTACATGTACAGGCACAGTAAGGACGAGGATTCCCTGAGAGAGGACGCACCTGAGAAGGAAGGTCTGATCGCCACCAAAATGCATGAGATGTTTGGGAACAGTGGGACAGATGTGGAGACAGCCCCTGCCTTTGGTCTTGCACCCGTTCCCAGCTCAGAGACTCAAGATGCTCCTGGCAAAGCAAAAGCATGGGACAAGGAACGCGTTGTGAAAGAGTCGCTGGTATAACAGGAGGAGGATTCCATATCTCGCCCAGCCTTAAAAGACTTCATTTTTATCTCCTTTTCCAGAGCTCTTCCACACACAGATCAATAGATCTTAGATATTGAGCTAATTTCAGATATTTCAAGTAGACACCTTAACTTTCAAAGCAGGGTCTCTTACCGATCCTGGTTTTTACAGCTCACTGCACTTGCAAAGAGTTTAATATTTTTCTTATGAGAATTAAATGTGAAATCTATTGTTGGTGAAAGAGAAACATCTTAGTTTTGAAATGAGCTCATTGTGGCAACGATGTTTTTCAGACATTAACAAATGAGTATGGCTGTCCTTTTACTTAATTATTTATTAATGTTATTTCACAATTAAGAGGTTTTTCTCATATATTATTCTTCCAGAGTGCAGCCAAGTAGCCAGTGAAAGATGAGCCAAGTGAAATAATATTAAGAATAATTATAGAAAAGACAAGGTTTTGTGAACAAAAATCTCCAATGTCTTAAAGTAGCACCTTTCTTTTGAATATATGAATAAGCTTTATGGATTATTTTTTTTGTTATATACAGAGAAAGTGCAATTATGTCTTAAAGATTCATTTGCATAGCCAAAACAAAGCATCTGCAGATATGTTCTCAGGGTTAAATATCAGGTTTTAAAGGTCTCTGAATATGCATTGAACTCATAAATCATTCAGGTCTCTACGGTACGAATGTAAACGGTATTTATATTCATGCTTCTTCTCTGTTTTCCCATTTCATCCAGATTTTGTGGCAGGAAAGCAATGGACAAAGGTAGGCTTTGGAGAACGTCCTCCGAGAATCCCCAGTCTCTGTAACAAAACCACTTCTAGGGTTTTTTTCAAGCCTGCTAGCAAGTGGAACTGTCCCGCTGGAGTGCTCTTGGTTGGTGTTAATTAACGAGACGCATCCCCAGGTATCGGGGCAAGTCTTTGAATAGTCCTTGCAATGAGCTGCTTCAACGGGGTCCCTTAAATCCCACCGGCCACCCAGCGTTGGGGGGCCTTAATGCAATGAATGCTCCCACCGGGGTGTAAATCCCAAAATATTCAGGCAGAGCATCCTTCCCTTGGCTGGGGCTCTGGAGATGACCCGGTGGTACATGCCAGGGCCAGGTAGGTCCTCAGCAGGAAACCTCCCGGCAGAGGAGGGTTTTCCCAGGGAAAAGGGGTTTGCTGCTCTTTACACAGGTGGGCAAAAGGAAAGTAAATCAAGAAAAATGTGCAAAAGGCCCCGAGTTCATCTCTGGACTGCTTTCTGCCTTCAAAAGGGAAAAAAAAAGACCTCTTGAGATCAAAACAAACATGAACCAAAACCTCTTCCAGTTAAAACAAGGGCTGCTTCTTGAAGCCAAAGGTCTGTCTTTTTTTTATTATAATTTTTTTTTTCTTTTTTTTTCTCTTGGGCTGATTTTGGTGCCGAGCTGTTACGGATGCCCCATGTTCAGGCAGGCCAGGAGCGGTGCTGAGCTTGCTTGCATCCACGTACTGTCAGCCAGGCGTCAGAGCCAGGATCGCTCTGCTCATCCCGCAGCATTGTGCTTTCATTTCCATGTTGTGTAGGGCAATGCTCCCTGGAACAGGAGCCTGAGCTACTTTAAATGGCGTTTGCGTGGGAAGCATTCATGGCACAGCGGTTTCCAGCCCGGATTGTGGTTCACAATCAATGCTGCTTGTACGTATGTGTTGTCGGTGATGGAAAAAATGCCAAAGAGCAGGATTCGTGTGAGCTAAAGCCATTTTTCTTTGTACATTTCTTAAAATAAACAATTGTAAATGGTCTATTATTACGATACCTAATGTGTTGGCGTGTGTTAGAGGGAGAAACATTTGCCCTGCTCTGGGAGGGGTAAATGCCCCCTCCCTCTGCTCCAGGACAGATATGGGGAGCCCTTTTGCGTGGCCTTGGGTGGACCTGCCATCCTCAGAAGGACCTGGTGGTCCCATCCTGCACAAGAGACCCCCTGGGCTGCCTCCTCCTGGCACCATCCTCTGCAGCCCTTGGTGCCCCACAGCAATGAGCCCCAACCCTAGGAGCTATAGGAGATGCTGCTGCAGGTTCCACCAAGGAGAGATGTGGGCTCGGAGGAGGCGCAGACCCCCTGAGCTGCCCCACGCCAGGCTCTGTGGGGCCAAACCTGTCCCACCAGCCACGTAGGAGCAGTTCAGCATCATGGGGAGAAAGCAGTGGTGGGCGAAGGAGGTTTCTGCGTCAACGTGTGACTAGAGGAGGAGCCACCTCCGGGACCTGCTGACGTCCCCGAGGACTATGGTATGGCGTCGCTACTGTGTTTTTGTTCTGGCTGGAACAGCTCGTCCCAATGCTGGTGTAATTCAAGTTGAGCATCGTGCTACCCGTGCAGGCAGGGGGCTGGAGGGAGGATGTGGTGTGACCCACCATCCCTGTCCTGCGGCAGGGGAAAGGACGGTGGTGAAACCCAAGCCCTGATGAATAGGAATGGGCTGGGAAGGGCGCAGCTGCCTGGCAGCGGATCTGCTCTGCCCACAGGGCACGGTCTGGCCATGTGCTGTGGGCTGGGCAGCCAGGGTGGCCCAGGGGAAGAGATGTGGGGAACATCAGGTCTCCCTACATGTCACTGGGTACTGCAAGCACAGGGGACTTCAAGGGGAGACCAAGCCCCTCTGGACCAGGTCTGTGCCTGTTTGAGGGTGCCAAGGAGCCTGCAGGCAGGGTAATTTGGCCACCGTTGCTGCAAACCATCTTTATTTTGTTCCCTGCTCCCCATTTTGTCCCACGGGGCTTTCTCAGGCACCTCCAGCATCCCCGCCTCATTCGTCATAGCTCCTGTCTCCAAACCCAGGGCTTGATAAAAATCCCCTCAGTGCCGGCCGAGCACATGGGCATCCCCCATCGCTTTTGCCTTGCTGGGATGTCACGCCAGGCTGTGCTGTACCGGGGGTGCCGGCAGCAGGGACTTGTGAGCACGGCATGGCCTGCCTGCTCTACCAGGAGAAGGCACCTCTCCCATCGTCTCTCTTTCCCTCCTAGGGTCAGACATTCTCTGGAAACCTTTATTTCTCTTCTTTCTTGCTTCATGTGCCCTCACGTACAAGGTGAGGCTCCGACCGGTTCCCAGCAGCCACCGGATGCTCAGAACCGGTAAAAAAAAAAAACCACCAAACCTGCAGAAGGTGAAGGTCTGGGGAGGCCCCAGGCAGAGAAACCCGGGCTCTGGGGACCAACACGGCTGGCAAAAGTACCCAAAGGTGTTTTTCACATGGAGTTACAGTTCAGTGCTTGCCCACAGCTGGTAAAGCACAGCAGAGGGCACGGCATGGAAGGAAACCGTATGTCGACGACAGAGCTCACCTTGGGGTGCCGCATTGCGCTTCCCTACGGAGCGGTTGTCTCCAAAGGACTCATGGAGAAGGGTCTTGGTCATGGCAAATGGGGTGAGGAGAAAGAGCAAGCATGGCTGGCACGTGGGGAGGTCACACCGTGGTTTGGCCACCTCGTTCCTCTTCTGGATTTCACCCTTCCCTGGACGGGCAGCTGCGGGGGATGCTGGGAATGGGAACTGAGGGACCGATCCCACAGCACCCCTCAATGAGCAGAGATTAGGAGCCCCACAAACATCCCCTCTTCCCACCCTGTTCCCGCTCCAACTCTTGCAGCTGGTCCAGCACCAACCCTGCCCACCACCCACAGGGCTCAACTGGGGGGGGGATCTGTCCGCGCTGCCATGGAGCTGGGGTACAACCCTGGGGGTAACCCCCATCCTTTACCCCCCCAGGGATGTCGCACCCCACTCCCTGGGTACACCCCCTGAGCTCAGTCGAGGTTTTGCATGGCCGAACACTTTGCGGATGGGTTCCTCTCCAGTTCTGGTGCAGACCCACACCAGTCGTGGCCACCTCCATCAAATAACACCACCATGACGAGCACGGCCTGGGGACACGAGGCTGGAGGGTGCCCAGGGCGCAGGCACCAATGCCCCAGCGTCTGCGTCGCATTCAAAACCGGCCCCGAGGGGAAAGTCCCCACTGAGGAGGATTTACATGAGCAGGAAAGAGGCCGTCTCGTGTAGCGGCAGCTTTGCCATTTTTAGGTACAGAGGCCAAGCCGGTCGGAGCAGCCGCTGTGTTTTGCAGAAGCAAGGGCCGGCGACTGGATGTTTCCCTGCCGCTTGCAGTGAAAGATGGCTGATCTCTGCATGAGGTTCTGGGTCCTCCAGGCAAACCTCTGGCTGATGGCTCTGGTCACAGGTAGGCGTCAAACACAGGCTTTGCACTTGAGAGCAAGGAAACGTGCACCCAGGTGATGCGTCGGCATGCATCCCCTGCTTGGTGCAATGAGGGATTTCACCCGGGGCTGGCTATAAATTCGTTAGTTTTAAACTTTGCAATTGCCGCTCCCAGTCCTGCTTTGTGCAGGAAGCCAGCCCCGGGCGCCGTGCCACCAGGGAGGACCCGCGGGGGGCCGGGGCTCAATGCCTGCCTCCGGTTTTGGGTTTTGTTTCCCACTGGGGTGCAGGGACGGGATGCGTCTGTCTAACACCGCAGCGCAGGAGCTTTCTGGGGCGGCCGGCTGGTCTCGGTGGGAGCCCAGTGCAGAGCGGGTGCGGAGCCTGGCCGGTTGTGGTTGCAGGTGGCAGGAAAGAAGGGTTGTTGGGGGTTTTTTTATCATTTATTGCTCTCGGAGGCCTGAGGACGGGGCTGGCACATCGCTGAGGCCATGGCCAAGCCACATCCCTTTCCTTCGTGGGGTTTGGTACCCAGGAGCAGAGGAGAAATGGGAGGAAAAAGGCTTTTGGGGGTGTTTTGTGGGTCCTGTGTGAACATCGCTGTGCTGTTTGTTCCCCTTTGCATCCCCACGGAGAAGCAGCAGCTAAACCCAGCACACAGCTCCTGACCCATTCCAGCCCCTCTTGCTTGGTGCAGGGACACCCACCAAAACCTGCAGCAGATCCCACCCTCGGGTGGGGAAACCTGTGCCCTCAGGAGAAAGGGCACTTAAAGGGTTTCTGTTGGGTGGCCACCAAGTCCAGCATGGATTTGAGGTCTCAGGGTTTCATCCTGGCTCTCATGGTGGCTTCTAGGCAGGACAGGGGAAGCTCAGCCCACCCGTGGTTGCAATGGAAATCTTGGCTTTGAGGGGTGTGAGGGCTTTCAGGGTGAGGGACTAGCCTGGTCTTCATTTAGAAACAGCAACCAAAGACGGAGAGCAAAGCCCTCTGTCCCAGCTGGCTGGCAGGACCGCAGGTGGCAGGGACACATGCCCAACACACAGCCCGGACAAGGCGCATCTCCTTGTCTCAGGAAAAAAAAAACATGAAATGGGGCTGGAAGGGAGAGTTTGCCTGCAGAGATGTAGGTGCTGGAGGTGAACAGGGCAGCACGGACCTGGAAGAGGCTCTGGGGCAGGGAGGGGAGCCCACGGCTGAGCCGGAGGTCCCTGCCGAGCCGGGCAGGAAGGTCTGCAGCAGGGTGGGAAGGCTCGGGACAAAGATCAGGGTAAGGAATTGAACCTTCCTTCTTCTTCATCTTCGTCTTCGTCTTCTTCTTCGTCTTCGTCTTCATCTTCGTCATCTTTGTCATCTTCTTCTTCTTCTGGGGGGGTGTTGCAGCTGCCCCAATGTACTGGGAGGTGGTGCAGCCCCCACCTCCGTGCCAGCCTCCCCACGGCGGGGTTTGGCGAGTATTCATCAGGCGGATGGAGCTGGGCACTGAAGCAGTGCGGTAAACAGGGCTGGTGCTTCCTGCCCAGCTGCAGCAAGAGGAACCGAGGCACAGGGGCACAGGAGCTGTGGGCAGGGGCACCCATGGGTGCTGGGGGGGGGGTGTCCCTGCCTCACCCTACTTCCTGCACTGCATCGCAGGTCCCACAGCTCCATCCAGCCCTTGGTGCGGGGGGCTGCATGGTCCCGCGGTCTGAGAAACCCCCCGGCCATCACAGAGCTCCAAGCCCAGAGAAACCACGTCAGGGAAAGTGTTTCTGATTGATTCAGAAAATGGAGAGTGTAAATAAAGAGGCGTGAGCCTGTCTGGACCCTTTCTGAGTGGTGCCAGCCTGGGGGATATTAATAGCAAAGGCAGGTTTCACTGGGATGTCAACCAGAAAGTAACTTGCTAGAGAAGATTCAGGAGATGGGATGGAAATAGAAGGGTTTGTACCCAAATTTGTGCTGCCCCGTGTCCTCTGAGCAGGGCTCTGGTTGATGCTGCCAAGCACTCCATCCCCATACGGAATGCGCACAAAGGACCCACGGTACGTGCCATCCCACGTGGGACGTCGTACATGGGCTTGTCCTACGTGGGCTGTTGGCCACTATCTCAGGGCCCTTCTCCTGTCTTGTAGGTGTGATCTCAGCAGACAACAACAGCACCAGGAACAGCACAGGTAACCTCTCAGACCCTACGCGTGTCCCCAGGGTCCCTCTCGTCCCCACTGGCTATGCCACAAGGGTGTCAGTGGATGTCCCATCACCCACAGACCTTCTCCAACACAAAGGCCATTCCCAGCCTGTGACCTCGTCCATGGCATTTCCCCAGCCCTGCACCTTGCTCTCCCTCTGCAAAACCGAATCCGTTTTGTCTTTCCCAAGCACACACGTGTTTTTTTTTTCCTCTGCGTTTGCAGAGCACGTTGCACAAACAAGCCGTGCCTTGGGGTCAGGCGCTGGGCTCGCGCACACAACGCTTGTGCCATTCCCACCCATGGAGTATTAAGTGTGAACTCCACAACCCAAATGAGCCCTCAAACTCGCCAGCTCTGGGACCAAAACACAGGCAAAAATACAAAATACAGCAAAACGCAAAAAATGTGGAAGCGTGAGAGAAGCCAACTGGGGAGATGGGTCCGTCCTCACAAAGGCTCCGTGGTGCGTGTCAGCGCAGGGCGTAATTTTGGAGCTGGGGCTAACAAAATGTACATAGAGGGGGTGGGAGCAGCAAACAAGTATTGGAGTGAAGCCATTCCCACAGAAAACTGGAGTTTCCATTAAAAGCATGTTTTCACCAAAAGTCTCCGATTTCCACCCCCAGACGATGATGATTCACCAAAACAAAGCTGAACACTCAAAAGCAGTATAATCCATGAAAATGGAAAACTCTTGATTTGGGAGATGCCGGGGGGGGTCTCGTGGGAGCGCGTTTTTTTTTTTTCCTGATGCTCCCCAGGTGCCGGGTCCTTGCTCGCCATGACCACCCTTGTCCCCTGGCAGGCGGTGGGTGCTCTGTGGTGCAGCAGCACCCGCGCTACATAGCAGCCAAGAAGAACATGCCCGTCCACTTCATCTGCTACTCTCAGGAGCCCCACAACATGCAGTGGTACAAAACGTCGGAGGACAGTGATGAACTCTATGAGTTGGACCACAGCACCTCCCGCTACAGCATTGAGAGGAAACACAACCTCATCAACTTCACCATCTTCAGGATCAAATATGAGGACAACGGCATCTACGTGTGTGATAGCAAGAACCTCACGGCAGAGAAGAAGTGGCCGCGCCTGTGCGGGACGGAGCTCAGAGTCATGGGTGAGTAGGAGCTCCCCATCCTCCATGCACCCCAGGAGATGCTCTTTCTCCTTCTCTCACCCTTTCCATATGAACCCCACATCACGCTCCTATGCACCCACCACTCCCCATGCTGGTGGGACCCCTTCGGATACAACTGGAGATGCTCCATGGCACCACAGAGGTTTCTTTGCTCATTACCAGCCACCAAGCAGCAGGACAACCTCCCCTGGTTTGCCCCGGCATGTCCATCCCACAGAAACACATCCCAGGGACTGCATCCCCTAACAGATCAGATTTTTCCTGGTCCTGGCTAGTGGTGGGTCCTGCCCAAGGTGTCTGATGCCAACCCCAGGGGCAGTTTGCAATGCTCTGGTCTCTCCCTAGGAGGAGGGCATGTCACCCATGTCTCCCCCATCCGCTCTGCTGACACACAAACCTGTGGCCATGCCAAGCTCATCCCAGTTCCCCGGGAGCCTGGCATGGAGGTGGGACCTGGGGCTCACACTCTGCTGCTGCTCCCAGGTCACAGCAACATCCAGCAGATCCAGAGCAGGAACACCCTGAAAGACGCCATCATCATCATCCAGTCCATCCTGCTGGTCATCTTCATCAGCGTCCCCATGCTCCTCTTCCTAGATAAAGTAAGTGACAGCATCTCCAGCACTGGGGCTGTCCCCAGCTTCATCACTGTGGTGCTAGCGATGGGGATTGGCAGGCACTGAGTTTGGGGCTGTTGCAAGGGAGCATGGCTGGCTGAAATGAGAAAATAAGCACCTAAAACGGTGCGTGGGACTGTGTGGATTCGCCTGTGGAAGCTGTGGGACCTGGCCTGGTGGGGGGGAGGCCGGAGGCAGGGGATGGGGGATCCTGGTGGGTGCTGACACCCAACCTGTGATGCTCCTCTCCATAGGGTGAAGGCAAGGAAAGCCCGGAGGAGGACCACACCTATGAGGTAATGCTGCATTCATTATAGAAATACCTCTGTAATATCAACCTGCGCCTGGAAATAGTCAGCTGTGCCCTGGCTGGGTGTCTGCCAGGCACCACCAGCTCTTGCAGGTTGCATCAGGGCATCTTCCTCCCAAGTGCCTGTTGCACATCAGCCATCAAGAGCTGCTCATAAAATCAAACCAAGCTCTGAGCATGCCCAGCCATCTATCTCCATCTTCTCCCCTCTCAGAAGCTGCCCCAGTCTCCAGGGGGATAGCCTAGAGACGGGTCCCTGCTTGAAGGTCCCAAGGAGGGACGGGTTGTGGCCAAAGCCATGGTCCCCTTCCCATGTCTCAACCTCCTTCTTCTCGGTGCAGGGCCTGGAGGTGGAGCAGATGGCCACCTATGAGGACATCACTCCTTTCCGGGACGTGAAGGCCAAGTGGACAGTTGGGGAACACCCCGGCGAAGAGTGAGGGGGTCCTGCACCCACCACCAGGCTGGCACCGGCGGCACGGCTCCGTGCCAGCACCCTGCTGGCACCCGTGGGGACGGGCCCCTGGCTCCTGCCCTGGACCACAGCTCTGACAGGCACCTGGATCCCGGGCTGCAAGCCACCTCCGGCAGCCTTGTGCGGAGCTCGGGTCCTGCTGCCCTTGGGTGCTCGCTTTGCCATGTCCGGGCTGTGGCCACCAAGGCTGCTCTACCCCGGCTGTCGCTCTTACCTCCCCGCTGATGAACCTCGAAAGCCTATGTAGAAATTAGGAGTCACCTGCAGTCCCCCCCCCCGGTAGCAAACTGGCCCCAAACCCCAGGCAACCCCACCCCACGGTGCTGAGCTCCTGCATGGTTAATGCAATGGAAGTACCGGGGTGGGTGGTGGGTCTCTTCCAAGCCCACCTGGGATGGAGAGGACCAGGCATGCTCACTCTCCATGCTGTAAGGACCCTCCTGGGCTGTGAGAAACCGCTGCAGCCCTGGCAGAGGAGCCAAGGTGAGCAGCACCACATGGGTGCTATGAGAAGCAGATTTTTGGGCCACTGTTTAGCTCTCAAGCCAGAGGCGTGCCCAGCAGGCCGAGCTGGCAGTTGTCTGAGACGGAGGATCCTCCAAAAGCACCTCTTTCTCCCCAAAGACTACAGGAAAAGCTGGGAAGACAGCTCTCGCCCAGAGGGTCTTGCGCAAGTCTTGCTCCTCTCCAGGCAAGAGCTGGCCTGTGTCATGAGGACGTCCCCTTGGTGAGGGACATGTCCAACCTCAGAACCTACGGGAAGGATGTAAATTGTGGGACATAAATGTCCAACCGCTTTTAGAAGTTCTAATAAAAGTAATGGGTAAATTCACATCCCACTCCGTCCTGCCGTGCCTGCTCTGGGAGTGTCCCATAACTCCGGTCCCAGGGTCAGTGGGATGCCCTGGGAATGAGGAGCAGCTTTTCATGGGTCCAGCTTAGCTGGAAACCAAAGTCCGCCCCGCCAGGGCCCCGAGTGCAGGCAGGGACGTGAAGCCAAGAGTGGCCATGGGGCTATCCTGGAAGCTCTCGCTGAGCACGCATCAGGGGACCTCACAGTCCCAAGATGTCAGCTTGGGATGAGAGACAAAGACCATCACCAGGAAGCGAAGCAGGAGAACAGGGCCCAGGGCCAGGAACTCCGCTCTCAGCTACATCTGGTCTTGCAAGAGAAGCTAAAAAAAACATCTGGAGAGGAACAGAGCGACGCTAATTGGTTTTGTGAATAAAAACTATCTTGGGACAGCAGCAGCAGCTGGGTGGGTGATGGGGCTCGGGGCTGGCTGGGCACCCAACGCCGGGGCTCGAGGGGTGCGGGGAAGCACAGCTAGCACAGCGCCGTGGGTTTGGGGGTTTGGCAGGATGAGGGGGGGACAAGGACTGTGGGGCTGAAAGTCTTCTCCCCCTCAGAGAACCCCTACAACTTGCGACGTTTTGGGCCCCAAGACAGGACCGCTCCACTTCCCAAAACAGCCGGCAGAAAAGGGAGGGTAAAATCACGAGCAAACAGCTTTTCAGCAGGGAACAGGATGGTTCTTGTTTACCAGTAAACCACCTTCATGGAAAACTGGAATTCAATCTAAATAGCACAAAACTGGCATTTTAAGGTTGATTTTTACTAGTTAAATAAAACTATCCCAAATTAGTTGCATGCACATGTATATAAATGTTACTTACACATGTTTTACTTATAAAATTAATTAAAGAAAAGAGCATTCACAGTGAGACAAGTGAACTGGCTGTTCCCGGTTTCCATCTCTGCCAAGATTTTAGGACTAGCAGAGCTCATCCCTCCATGCCTTGTTTGCAGTTACGAAATGGAAGAGGAAGGCAAATTTTCTGGCCTTCCCAGCTCCCAACCACTTTCTCAGCTCCGCATAAACAACTCACTCAACTGACTTAACCGAATCACGTGAAAATAAGGAGAATCTGCTGTTTGCACCTGGAGAGGAAGCCACTGATGTCAAAAGCAGTTTCGGCAACCCCAGTTCCGCTCTGCCGCTTGGCTACACTCTTAGCCCAGGGCTTTGGCTTCCTTTAAAATGCCAGAAGCAAATAAATATTTCTGTAGTGTTTTATTTTAAATGCTTAGACTAGTTTCTAGGGAGCCTAAAGATAGGGTTTGTTGTAATTTTATACTCAGACAGGTTTGTATTTAAAATGCGTTTAATGTAAATAAATATATTTCAGTATATATAGTCCAGGCTCTGTATTTTGTCCTGATTTGTATCCCCACCATCAGCAGGGCAGTCAGGCAGACAGACCGGGTTGCAGACCTGGACCTCTTCAGCCTCATCTTTAGAAACGGATTCAGTGAAACTGAGCAGTTCTAGCTCTAGTAAATAAAACCCATCAATTCAATCTGAAAAGGACTATTTACCTTCCGAGCAGCGAGGCTAGCAGAGGTAGTCAACTGTCACTTAAAATCTCTGTCAACCATGTCGTTGCCCACCGAAGTGCAGAGCCTGGGCTGCGGGCCAGCAGCTGGTTTCTCCATCAGGATTCCCTGGTTGCAGCTCACTCGTCAGGCTGGGAAGGTCCTCTCCCAGCTGGGGGGTCAGGAGGACCCAAGGAGCGTACATGTCTGCAAGGAGAGTTGCTTCACTTGTTTAGATGCTGCTGGTGATGCTCAGGGTAAGACAGGTGGACGTGGGACCACCCTGAAGAGAACTGAGGGTGGTTTTTTTCTCTTTCTCAAAAGAAAAGGAAATTACAGTGTCACGCTGCTTTATGAGATGCTACTTTGGGTCGCAAATGCAGGCATTTGAAAGCTAGAAAAATGCCACACTGATATTTGAAAGCTGCTTATGCAACTGTAATTCTGCCAGTGGTGTGTGTTTGCCCAGCCCAGCATTTCACAGTCACGCACTGCCTTCTCCACGACGCTTCTGCCTCATTTAATGCCCAAAGATGATCGGGGACAAACCAAGCCCCAGGGGCACCACACAGTCTGGATCATCCTGGTATCGCCATGCTTGGCTGCAACATAAAAAATGCTGATTTACCACCATGCTTTTACTAACAGAGCTAGAGAGGCAGCGGGGCAGCAAGCGATGGGCAGGACCGGGGTGCAAGGTGCTGTACCAATCTAGCTGCAGCGGTACGGCATCATCGTTAACAGGCAGCAGAGCCTGTGCTGGGCTGGGGTGACTGCTGCTCTGCTCATCTCCAACAAATATTGACATATTTAAACACAATCTGGAATAGAAAAACACACCCAGATGTTGCTGGCTATTGGGTGACGAGATACCTGATAGCTGCAGGACCCACTGTTCCCTCTTCTCTAGGGACTGACATTTATTCTGCGACACCACCACGTCTCCGTGAAGCAAACAACCGGGGGCTTCTCGGAACAGATCGCGCTCTCCCTGGCATGTTTATTAACGAGCTCTCGCACCCTCTGCTCCAGCCACCCCGGTGATGATGCTGCCTCTCAGAAACCGGAGCCACACCAAGGGGGGCCCAGGGGAGCCAAATCACCACCCCTGACCGGGGAGCAGTACCCGAACCCCAGACAAAGGGCCAAACCAGGGTGGTCTGGGGCAACTGGTGCCTTATGGGGAGTAAAAGTCCTTTAAGCTCCCCCTGGAGTTGCCCATCCCAGGTTCTGTCTTGTTTTGCTCAAATGCACGCATAGGCGTGCTGCAACCTCTCCTCTCCCTCCTTTCCACACCAGCCCTCTGCTTAATCCTGAGATATTTCACATTTGCATCTCAGGCAAGAGCAGGAAGATGCTCATAACCCTCCAGCTGAGGACGTAAGAAACTGCAGCAGGATTTGCAGCCGGCAGGCTGGTACCTGAACAAGCACCTGGGTATGCTGGTAACAAACCAGCTCACCAAAACTATTTGCTGAAATTTTGGTAGCAAGAAAGAAATTTCTTGGCAGAAATGGGATTCATCTGACAACATCCATCCAGCTCTATCCCCGCTAACAATAAAGGGGAAAACATCTCACTTGATATTAAGTCAGAAGTCTCCCAAACCGGCCAGTCAGCCTTGTTAAGTGTGGGCCAAGGCTGCAGAGCCAGGCAGGAAAATCAGGTGGACACAGCAAATTCCGCTGTGTAAAAGCACTGATCTGATTTGGATGGGTCTTCCAATGATGATAAAACCTTTATTTGTAATAAACAACAGAATATGGGGAAATCACTCAGCATTGATTTCATCCCTAGGTAAATAACCTCCCTAACCTTTACATCTATGTATAAATGACTACAATTAGGTAGCACCATTGCGAACACTTGTGCATTTATGCACGGAGAAGATATAGAGATGTTGTTGTGATCATGAACACATATATGCATTTTAAACAGACCCCCTGCTATATAAGGGGTGGCTCAAGGGTTACCTTCACCAGCCTAGATGAAAGAAGGAAACATTCACTGTCAAGCAACACCTGAGCAACTCACCGGGCAGAAATGGCTACAGGTACTTTTCTTTATTTCAGTTTTAAAAGATTGCCAGTGCTGCAGATGGGAGATGATGACAGGGTGGGGCTGTGGTGGGCTATACACACTTAGTGCCAGCCCTGGATCAAATTGTGGCAACTTCTAAATCAATGAAAAAGAATCTCTTTCCCTACAGTGTGACTAAATCGTGAATTAACTTACATAGTCTTTAGCCTAAACTTGGCAAGGAGAGGGTGAAGCACATGAAGAACAAGGTCAAGCCACAGTTATTACTAACATAAATGTTGGCAGGGATATTAAAACTCATATTTAAAGCTTAAGACAGGAATCAGGATGATGTCTAATGCATATGTCCAAGTCCTACAGGCTCCGTGGCACTCCTCCACTGAAGGGTATTTGTCTGAGATTAACTTTGTGGATGCTTGCGTGGGTTAGATGTCATGGGTTGAAAACCTTTAGGCTTGGCAAAGATCACCAAATGCTACAGGTATGTCCCAGAGAGAAAAAGTAGCTGGTCACAGCACAGGTAACGTCATCAGCTCTCATCCTAGTGAGGGCAGACAGCCGATTTCACATCAGCAGCATGGCGTAAACCTAGGCTAAAGTGAGGTAGAGGTACTCCCAGGCCCTCACCTGGTACTCACATCCCCTGCTTGCTCACTGTGCTCTCCTCATGAGGGCAAGGCCTATGGAAAAACTTGAGTTGTTAGGGAAAAACATAGGGACACACTCTAGTTTTCATGGAGGAACAACAGCTCTTCAGCCCGGAAGACACAGCTTATAACACTGGAAGCAGTGTAAGCCTCAAGGGCACGTCTAGTGAAAGGAGACAGGGTTTCCTTTGATTTTGGGGAGGGTTAAACTCACCCCCAGAGTCAAACAAGACATTCAGAAAGGTGAGCCCTCAGCCAGCATGGACAGAAGAGGCTGGGAATTAAGTCCCAGGTGCCGCCCCCCTCCTCAGCACGGTTGCTAACACCTCTCCCGCTTTGCTGCAGGGTCATGGTTTTCTCCCCTCTTCATCGCTGTGATCACTCTGGGACTGCAGTGGCCACAGGAAGCTGCCACCTTCCCGGCCATGCCCCTTTCCAACCTGTTTGCCAACGCCGTGCTGAGGGCTCAGCACCTTCACCTCCTGGCTGCTGAGACATACAAAGAGTTTGTAAGTGTTGTGGCCTCCGGGCACCTCCTCTGCATTACCTTGATGGTTTCAGGACCACGCCACAGCTTCCCACCCAGTGTAACTTCCTAGAAACAGAGACTTTTCAATGATTAGTGTCTTCCTGATGAGGCGAAAGGGTCTTAATAGGATAGGACAGGTTATGTCCCACCAGCCTGGACCCCATCTCCTCCCCGCATCTCTCCGTCTCCACCTCTGATCACACAGTCTCCTCCTCAGGGCCATCACTGCCCGTGTCCAAACCTACCGCACAGGGCCAGCTGTCTCAGAGAGAAACCTGGTTCTGCGAGCAGTGCGAGACAGCACAGGTATTTTGCAAGACTTTCCTGTGACGGTCACCTACAGCCCTGACTGATTCCAAGTGCCTAAACCTATCCAGTTTCTGATGTTGCCAGGAGCTGGCATGAGCTGTCACTTTGGGGTCATCTACTCCTTGGGAAAACCCAGTCCAAGTGTGTTTCGTTCTCACCTTAGCACTTTGGCTTAGTGAGAAGACGACCTTTAGGCCCAGAAGCTACCATGCCAACATACAAACTCCTGTTCCTACCTGTACAGACACCTCATGTCTCACAGTTATTTCTTGCAAAGAGTAACCATTCAGGACAGCTTGGGAAAGTGTCTGTGGTTTTGTCCCAGCACATGGGCAACAGATCTGAGTGTATTTGGGATGTCTCCACAGGAACGCACCTATATTCCAGAGGACCAGAGACATGCCAACAAAAACTCTCAGGGAGCATTTTGTTACTCCGAAACCATTCCTGCTCCCACGGGGAAGGATGATGCCCAGCAGAAATCGGTAAGTTCTCTCCAAGCACAGACCTGTTTGAAGAGCTCTGCTGTGCTTCACCACAGGAACAGAGGGTTTCCACCTGTGAGTACTTCAGCACCTCACGAGGTGTCATTCCTCCTCTCCCTTCTTTACTATTTAAACCCTGCATGAAGAAAGAAAGATTCTTCTGGGTTAGACTATAAATCATATTCCCACTCCAAGGAGGAGAAAAGCTATTGTCTGTGCAGGACATATGCCTGGGTGGTGCCCCTCAGCTTACAAACTTGTCTGCGTCTGCTGAAGCTGCAGAGGCAGTGGCACATCTCTGGGTCACCTCCAGGCTGTTCCAGAGGGAGCAGGACACACAGGTAACTCTACTGAAGTAGAGCTTTGACCCTTTCTTTTTTTAATTTCAGGATATGGAGCTTCTTCGGTTTTCCCTGGTTCTCATCCAGTCCTGGTTGAACCCAGTGCAATACCTAAGCAAGGTGTTCACAAACAATCTGGTTTTTGGCACCTCAGACAGAGTGTATGAAAAACTAAAGGACCTGGAAGAAGGGATCCAAGCTTTGATGAGGGTAAGTTGTGGCATGTAGCGTGATTACAGAATAACAGAGATCTCAACACAGGGAGCTGAGTTCTCAGGGTCTTCCACATGATCCAAAGACCATGAGAAATCTTCACATCATCTACTCTGAGGACCAGTGGCATCCTTTGCACTCTGCTTACCTTACAATAATGAGATCATGACACCCCATTGCACGTTTCATCCCTGGGGAGTGTAAGAAAACACATAACAAGTGTTAATAGCACTGCCATAACCACTCAGCATCACCGTGTAGCTAGAGGTCTGAGACCTATATCTGTAAGAAATGTGTCTGGACAATTATTTACATCATCTAGCATCTAAATAACTCTGAAAGCCAGGCCCTGAGAGTAAACGGAGATCTTCTGTCCTGGCACTTCAGCTGGCGTAAGTAGGTGTATGTATCAGTACCATTTCCAGGTTTTGTTCTCCATTTGATCTCTGCTTGGGCATTGGGAAGCGGTACACAGAAACTAGACAAATAATCACATTTCATCCATTTACGACACTATTTACTTAACCAAAACTATCCTGTTTGCTGTGCCAGCTGGTGAGCAAAGCAGGGCACGTGGAGTGGCGGACTGCAGACCTCTCAGCTCCAGATGCATGCGGCTTGGGTCTGGGTTAGAGCTTTGTTCACTGGGAAAGTGGGAGAAAAGAGAATTAATTCTCTCCTTGGCTAGAGTACCTACGAAGAGACCCTGCTACTTTTCCCCCTATTTTAAGACCCCAAAAGACACACTCCTCCCTCCTGCAGCCTTGTGTCCAGCTCCCTGCTTGCTGGCAACAATCTGTGTAGCATTACCCCTGCATAATTACCTTTCCTGTAAGCCCATAAACTCAAAAGTACGTTTGAAAGACGATTAAAGGGTGTTTAAAAAAAAAATCAAAAACCAACCTCCTCTAAAGCTAGATGGGAGCCCCAGCAATGGGCCTCTCGGGGAGGATGCTCACCCCTAGGCCCTGCCGCCTCCCCCAGCATCTCTCCATCCTCAAGCAGGAGCTGGAGGACCGGAGCCCGAGGGGTCCCCAAATCCTCAAACCTACCTACGATAAATTCGACATCCACCTGCGCAACGAGGACGCCCTGCTGAAGAACTACAGCTTGCTCTCCTGCTTCAAGAAGGACCTGCATAAGGTGGAGACCTACCTGAAGGTGATGAAGTGCCGGCGCTACGGAGAGGGAAACTGCACCGTTTGATGATGGGGATGGCTCCCCAACCGCTCCGGCCCCTCGCTGGCCATGGCTGCCCCGCTCATTGTGAAGAAAATTGGAGAATAAACCCGCTACCTGCCGACCTGTCTCTGGCTTTTGGGGGGCCGGGAGGGACGAGCCGCTGCCTAGGCAGGGCGGGTGTGGGGCTGGGGGGTGGATTTGGGGGGCTTTTCCTTCACGCTCACGGCCTGGGGCTGGAGGCCGCGGCTGAGGCGGGAGAGCGGGGCCGGGCAGAGGGCGGGCCGGGGGCCGGGCGATGGCAGGGCGGGAAGCCGGGCGGCTCGGGGGCGGAGGGGCATGGCGGAGGTGGTGGAGTTCCGGGTGCCCACGGGGAGTGCCCAGACGCTGCTGGTCTGGGGGCTGGAGCCGCGGCCGGGCCTGGAGGTGAGGAGAGGCCTCGGGCTGGCCGGAGGACCGGGGACCCCCCACCCCGGGCTGGGGTGCGGGGCCCTGGATCCTCCCGGGCTGAGGAGCAGGACCCGGGACCCCCCAGCGTCCCTCTCCCCCCTGGAGCTAAGGCCCCCATCCCCCCCATCTGTACTGATGGCTTCACCTGTAGCTAATAACATATTTTAAAATCTCTCCTTTTTATTTTGTTATTTTAAGTAATTTTTTTTAGTTTCCTTCTCTCCCTAAGGCATGCTGGGCGCAGGGCAACCCCGAGGGGGTGATTTCTGCCCCTGTGCCACGGCCGCTTTTGTGGTCTGCACAGCAAAACTACTAAGAGAGCAGCAAAAAGTGGGAAGGCTGGGACAAAACCCTGTTAGTCTGCCTGCAAAATATTGGGCTAATGTTTCACGGAAAGCGTCGGCCAAGTGTTGCGCCCACACAAAGCGGGATGGCAGGGAGCAAGAGGCAGCCTGGGATGAGGATGTCTTCGCTCTCCTCCCAGTGCAGAGGCTGGGTGGTGATGGAGATGAGAAGTCCTCACGGTCAGAGGTCCAGCCAGGTCGAGCTTATTTTTATGGAGAAATACTCATCTTCAGTCTCACTGCTTATTCCAGGCATTATTGCCATTAAACAGTACTAAAAACTTTCCTCGTTTTCTAGGTAATCAGGTCTGTGAGTAGTTCTCTCTCTATCGCTGTTGCTCAGCCCCTAGAGCACCCATAGATATTTCTAAAGACCTTTTTTTCCTCTTGTTTTTTCCTCAGCATTCCCTGTTTTTAGCCTTTTCCAAATTTGGGCCGCTCTACTCGGTGCGAGCGCACAGAAATGCTGCCGTGGCAGGACCTGGGTGTTACGCCGTCATCAAGTTTTATTCAGCCGGAGATGCTGGCAGAGCCCAGCGTACGTGCAATGGGCAAAGGCTGTTTCAGAAATCTCCCTTGAAGGTAAGCGAAACAGCCCCAGGAGTGAAACTCAGCACCGTGACTTCCAGCAGCAGGATGGGATCACGTTAAATATTTATTGATCTCAGTGATGCTTCCTGTGCAAAAAGTTTACTAACTTGTGGCTGCATGCTACCACTGTGTTGACATCCCTCACTGCTGGCTCCCAGGTAGCATTTAAGCAGTAAAATGGCACCATCCTTCCTCTGGAATAATTTACAGGGCCTACTCTTGGGTAAAACATATTTAACCCATCTCGGTAGCGCACATGTAGTCAGGGATTAGGTTACCTTCAGGTGACTCTCCTGGAGCCATCAACGGTGTGTCTGCAGTGGGAACCTTGCAAGCAAAGCTTGGCTAACCCGGGTTCTTCTTTCCTGGACAGGTTTGTGTTTGCACCAAGCAGAAAGGGTTTCAGCAACAAGTCCTTGCTCTCAACAGCAACAAGTGCCAGGAGTTGGCAAACCACTACCTTGGCTTCAACGGCTGGTCCAGTCGTATCATCACGGTAAGAGGCCCTTTGTATTCATCCATCATCCTTCCCCTCATTCTCTTCCCACCCCATATTCTCAATTAGAGCTGTCAGTGGAATGAGAAGAATTATCCTCAAATCAGCAAATAATAGCTACAAAAGCTGCATTTTGGACCACAAATGGCTATTTTGAAAGCTTAGAGAGAGAAGATTGCTATGGGTGAGGGCACTGGCTGGGCTTCTGTTTCTACAACTGAGGGCGGCTGTGATTAAAGCAGTGCCAGGATTTGACAGTAGTCTTTGTGTGCTGAAAGTGTCCAAGATGACTGAGGCTTAAAGGATGGAGACTGTGAGGTATTTCTAAAATAGGGTCAAAACAGTAAACGTCCCTGCTCTGCTTCCACCATGTGCTACTGCTGTGAAGTCAGACGCTGTGCAGAGAAGGTCCGTGCTATGCAGGCATAAGCCTAAGTGGTCATAACATCACCTTCCTGTTTAATCACAATTAATTATCTTCTTCCAACAGCTGCAGAATGTATCTGGCTTTGATGGTGAGAACGAAGAACTGGGAAAGACGTTACAGAAGCGATCCGTGAAATATCTGTGTGCTGTAGAGGTGACACTGCCCAACCATGGGGTGCACACCAGGGGAGTTGCCCTCAGCGAGACAGATGTAGAAAACAGTGAAGGTATGTTTTGGATGCAGCTGGAAGCCTCTCTTAGCAGCTGGCACAGACACTGGTCAACCTTGTGTTCGCACAGTTTGCGAGTCCGATGTTTTATCTGAATTTAGCTGGAGGCAAGGATCTGTGCAGGGCCTTGCGAGCTGCTGTGCTGTGCGGCAAGGGATCCTGAGCGTGCCTTGTCCCTCCCTGCTTCACACCAGTATCGCTTTCCTACCCTCTGTCCTCTCCCTCTCGCCTGCAGGGTTATTCATTCCCCATGGCTGACACTTTTAGTGTGAACATGCCGTTTGAGTCTTAATACTGTGTCTGTGGCCCAGCCCCTGCGAGGGTGCTGCGACTCCTGAAATATCAGCAGGCTTTCTGATCAGATCCATAAGGCTGTGTTTGGTTACGTTTCCTAGCATGATGCAGCTGGTGTGCTTCATGTGCAGAGTGTCGTCTTGATATCAATAATACGCTGCTTGTTGTGTTCAGATCCTCTGGAGTTCGTCACAGCCTCAAGAAGAGTTCAGAAACTCGCAGTCGGGAAGGCTTTGTCTAGCGCCTTTCAGAAGATACTCCTTGTAGTCTTAGGTAAGACCTGTTTTTGTGTTAAACACTGGGGTATTTGGGCTAACGATATTATAACTTTCATGATAATTGATAGAAATTCTTATTCTCTGAACCTTTCTTGGGTTTCATTGAGGCTCGAGGGGGCTCGGGTAAAATTAAACTTGTGTTGTGGTCTGTAATGATTTAACAGGGTGGTTTCACCCTATGAACTATGTGAGTGAAAGGAAAATCTGACAGAAGGTCAGATTTTTTTATGATAAATAAGTCACCGAAACTTCAAACTCCAAGAGTGTAAAGGCTGGCAGGGAGAGCTTTTTAACTCTACATGTGCAAACTGAATAGGCATGCGGGGAACTTCTGGTTCCAGGGTGACCATGAACTGGATTGCAGCACTCGGCGCATTCCTGTCCTGGTTCCAAGCCAACCAGGTGCCGCCAAAGGCCCATGCCCCAGTGTTGCATCTTTGGGGCTACTATCTCCTTGAGTTTTTCATCATAGAAGCTGGCTCTGTGCCTATCCAGGAGCTGCTAGATCTGTTTTCTTTGGGTTTCAGGGCTCTCTGACCTTTTAGGTGACGCCCGTTTATGTGGTATCAGAGTACTTTAGTTTTTTGTGCTTATCAGGACTGACCCTGACGGGAGCGCCGCTATCATCGTTTTACAGAGATGGGCCTTCCATCTGCCAGATTCCTCCCCTGGATTCTTTACGATATTCTTTTGAAAAGCAGGTCTCAGGATTCAGCTGTTTTGCAGAGCTTCCTGCCTTCTGGTCCATAATGTACACAGAGACCAACAATTAACATGCTCCATCCTCTCCATAGATTTCTGCTTCCTCAATTTCAGTTTCCACTCCATTTAGTAGGAGCCTTTTGGTTTTCTGCAGAGAAGACAGGCAAGTAGGCCAGAGAAAGCAGCACGCTCGTTCAGACCAACCAGCCGCCTGCTCTGAAAGCCATTATGAAGCAGAATTGTCCCATCTGGAGTTTAGCGTGGGCTTATTGTCAGTGCACATGACAATAACTAACTGTGTCTCTGGCTGTTTATTCTGTGGGCTTGTTTCAGAGAATGGGAAAGTGGCCGTGGAGTACAATTCCACCCAAGAGGAGCTCGCAGACACCTTAACAGAGGAAGAACTGAAGGGGCTTGTTCAGGTAAAACCGGTGGATATTTAGCTTTTGCACAGGACCTGTATGTTCCATCTAAGGTTTGGGATACAGTTAACAGTTACAGCCTCTGACACCTTCCTTTTCTGCAGCAATTACCTTAACTTAAATCTCAGAAAGTAATTGCATCTTGGAATCCTACGGCATGCTAAGGTTTTAAAACTCCCACTTTTTGGGGTACTCTTGTGCAGAAATGCATGCATATTTTAGAGGGCGCAGGAAAGCGAGCAGTTAGGGTACAGGAATGTTACGGTGCAGGTTGACAAGTCTGACACATGACAGTGTCCAGGACTGCTTCTCATAGAATCTGTGAGAGTGAAAATCCCCGTAAAGTCACAGTAGGTTAAATCAAATGATTTTTTAATAAGTTCTTAAATAAATCAAACTCCCCATCTAGAAATGCACTTCATAAACTTATCCGTACACCAGAGGGAATGATTGTTAAAAGCTTTGGCGAAATCCCTGCAGATAATTGTGGGATCTGTTAGCATGCACCGAACAAAAATACCCAGGTACAATAGTAAAACTTTAATCATCGTGCTCAGTGAGGTGAGTTCTGCGTGCACGCAGTCCTGAGCAAAGGATTTTCATCTCGCTTAGTTTGAAAACCCTGTTACTTACTGAGGTCACTGATCTGGCAGTCTTTGGAAAGCGAGCATCACTCTGGTGTGATGCATCAGCACCGCGCAGCGTCTGACTGCTGCAGCTTGGATGGAGGAAGTGTCTAACGAACCTTGTGACACGTTACTCCGTTTGATGACACTGAGTCACCTAGTGTCCATGGGCAGAACTCTCTTCCTTTCTTACCGAAGATTAAAATAGGAAGTATTTTGGTGTGGGAAGTAACTCATGTCCACCAGATTATTTTTTTTTATCAGTCGAGAAGATGAAATTTCTGCTGGTTTGTTCTCTCTCTGCATTTTCCTCTGTACAGCACCTTCTATCTGACGTCTTTTAAACCCGCAGAGAACTGACCTAACACACAGTGACCGTAAGAGAAGTGTGTAGCAAAGTCAAACAGAAAGCTTGCTGCTTCTCAAACCTCCGTTTTACCAGAAGTCATCCCTCACCTCCCCTGCCATCTCGCTTCCCTTGTGTTGGTGTGTGGGAGGTAATTCGGTGCTCTCTCTCCGCAAGGCACCTTCCAGCCTGATGGGCAGAGGCACAGACAGGAATTCGGAAGGATTTGCTTGGGAGGTGGAGCTGCTGAGTGTCCTTTTGGTTCATTGCCTTGCGATGTCAGTCAGTCTTTCCAAAACAGAAATGTTCCTGAGTTGGTAAATTCTAGGCTCTTGTACACGGTAAAAACATATTTTTTCCAGGTGCAGAGGGATGAAGCTAAAATATGTTGTAGAGAAAGAAATTTACTCTCGATTTCTCTTCCCAGGTCAGTGAATTGTCCTCGGAACAGTTTGACCTCGAAGAAGAAGTTTTGTCTGATCTCAGTTTTGATGACGAGCTCCCTAGCTGGGACATGCCATCTAATTAGTGCAGCTCTGTCTTCACATTGTTTCCAGAAGTTCTGCAGTGTTTGATTAAGAATGAAAGCCTAACGCTGTGAAATGACATGTGCGTCATATGCAATGTTTTCTTTTTCTCTGAATACGTAACAGCAAAAGAAATGGGCAATAAACCTAGTGTTACTAAAATTAAGCCCAAAAATATATGCTGTTTTTGGAGAGGAAGTGTTTTCCTATCAACTTATCCAGGTCAGCTATATATGGAAGCCAGTGTAACTGCATGATTATTATTTAGACAGCAGAACAGATGTGCAGAGCACTTACAGAAAAATAAAAGGAATGAGCCCTCCATGCAAGAGCCTGCGGTGCAGGTTCGCTCTGCTCTGCAGGAAAAGCCGGGGACGGCAGAAGGAGACGCTTTACCAGCAGGAGTAGCTGTGGTACAGGCACAGGAAAAAGTATTTCTCTAAATGAAATTTCTTTAAAAGAAATAAACCTGTCCTATGATAATGTCTTGTGCCGCATGTGTTGAGCCCTAACTACAAGTAGTTGGGATGTTATCACGCTGTAAAGGAAAGATTCTTTCTAATTTTGAACAGGATTTTCATTAAATTAAGTAAAATTTGGTAAACCTGTGTGATGAATGAATCTCAGGAAGGGGCATCAAGGTCCCCCGATCACAAGGTTGTGTGGTGGGAGGGGGATGCTTATTTGATAACAGACCCCCGCTCAGATTTTTTGGCTTTGTCTTTGAAAAAAAGATGATTGGAAAACGAGAGAGCTTAGGGAAGAGCCACAGGAATGATTTGAGATCCCTCTTGAAATGAGAGGCCTGTTTAATTTAACAAAAAATTGAGGAAAAGGGTGATTTGCTCCAGCAAAAGACACCTGACACCGAGTGAGCTTTTTAACCGGGAAGGTGAAACAAGATCCGGTGGCTGGATGCTGAATTTGGAGCAGTCCAAACGGGAAGCGAGATGCAGGTTTTACAAGGGGGAATGCTGACGGGAGGCAACGGCCCTCCGTGGGGTGCAGTAAATCCTCAACCACACGCTCTCGGAGACTGTATTTATATTATATTACACATTCTCTGAGACTGTATTTATATTATATTACACATTCTCTTGATGGCAGAGATGCCCGAAGCCACAGTGGCGAGGCCTGTGCCCAGCCCCAGGCCTGCAGCCCCCCGCGTTGCCTGGCGACCCCCCCGGCCGGGCCTGCTCCGCCATGGGCCTGCCCCTGCCTGGCCGCCCGCCTGTCCTGCTGGCCCTGCTGCTGCTGGCGGCAGCCCCCTGCCCCGGCGGGCTCTGCCCGCTCCCCTGCCGCTGCCGACGGCGGCTGCTGGACTGCAGCCATGCTACCCTGGCCGGCGTGCCCCCAGCCAGCCGCCACCAGGCCCTCTCTGTCCTGTGAGTACAGACCCCTCCATCTTCCCCTCCCTGGCTTCTTATTCCAGGAGAGAGTCGCTGGCAGGAGACATCTCAGTTTTGGGGGGCTCATGCTGCAGCGCTGAGGGGTGAAGCCGGGCTGGCCATGCTGTTGCATCTCGAGGGGAACCCCACTTCTACCTCAGCAGCCAAATTTGCAGGGGAAGGGGTTTTCCCAAGGGGTGACAGTGTCAATCATTTCTTTGCAGAGATTTCACTGGCAACTCAATTTCTTCCATTGAAAAACAAGTATGGAGGGAATACCCATGGGCTGAGTACTTGTAAGTACCATCTAGCATCTAAAATATCAGGAGTTCAGGTATTTTCAACCCTTTCGGTCTGGTTTTTGAGCCAAGGGTATGAAGAGCACGAGCACCCACGCAAACCGTTTCCATTTGAATTCAAAGCTGAGCTGCTCAGCAAGGAGGGGTGTGAATCCCCAGGGCTTCCTGGGATGGCAAGAAATGTTGGGAGCTGCGTCCCTTCCATCCTACGGGACCATCCCTGTGCCTATTTAATCTGTGATCAGGCTACAGCTAGCTTCAGCGGCCCAAAGCAAGTGCCTGCTCCTGCGATGAGCGGTGATGATCCCTGTAGTGGCTCGAAGAGATGTTTTAATAAAGCCAGGTATTTTCCCCTGAAAATCCCATTTCCTCCTGGAGAGCAGCTGGTGTAACAGTAAATGTCCATGTGTCTCATTGCAGACTCTTCCAGGACAACAATCTGCGGGCAGTGAAGAGGCATTCACTGGAGGGACTGCTCCTGCTGAAGCACCTGTAGGTACCATCTGTCCCCTGCCTCACCCTCCCTTGGACCCCTGCTCCTCGACCCACCCCCACGCACATGTGCTTTGTTCCTCCTCCGTCTCAGACTACAGCCAGAGCAGTGCAGGGTGTTTCGGTGCTGCAACAGTATTTCCGTAGGGGCTTGGTGCAGCTTTCATTTCCCCACATTCAACCGAGAGAAGGAGGCTGCCTCGTTTTCCCACAGATACTGGATGACTTGTAGTCAACCCCAAGCTAACAGTGACCTCCTATGCCCTGGGAGATTGCCTCTGGTTCTGTTTATCTGAGGACCAACGTTTTAGGGGGTTAGAACCACCCAGAGCAAGGCAAAACCCATGTGTGCCTTGCTTCTGCTAGGATTTGGGTGGAAAAACCTCTGTTGGGTTGAAGATGGAGCCCCATATTGCTGATCACTCTTGGGATAGCCTTTATGGTGGGAAGCCCGCACTACCCCTTCCTCTGCTGCAATCCCAGGTGGACTGGGGTTGGGAGGTCTCTGCTTCAACCTCCAGCTTCAAGCAGAGCTAACCTCAAAGCTAGCACAGGATTTTTTTCTATTAAAAAAAAAATCAGTGAAGTTGCTCAGGGCCGTATCCAGCTGAGTCCCCTCTCTTCTTGGAGAAGAAACAAATGTGCGTCTATGTCCACACAATGTCATGCGAAATTGCAACAAGCGCTCTAACACTGTCTAGAAGGGAGCAGAGGAGCATTAGGTTTTTTTCTCCTGGAAGTTTAGTTTTTTACATATTTTAGGGTTTCTTGCGGGCAAAGGAAGTGCGAAACAAAAATGGCAAAATCTTGCCCTGTTCTTTGTCCTCTGTTTGGCTGCTGTCACACTCTTTTCTTATCTTAAAGGCTAAGGGGCAGAAATAAATCCCCCTGTGGAGGGTCAGAGCTTTAGTGCCCAGAGCCCAGATTACCTGAGCCTCAGAGGAGACAGAGGTACAGTCATTTCTCAACACAAACCTCATGTCAAAGGTAAAACTACTACTCATGTAACAAAGCTGACAGCAAGGGAAACCCTGGCTTGGAGTTGGCTCGTAAGGATCATGGTTTGGGTCCCGTTCTTCTGTTGTTAGAGTAGCTGAAATGAGGACACAGAGAGGTGTCCCAAAATCCCCTCTGTTCCTCATATTTGTAGATCATTGCAAGTATCTCGGCTCCATCGCCACTTGCAGTAGCATTTATTGAACGGGGCCCTTACACGCTTGCATTTTTCCCACAAAAAGGGAGTTTTTGTATTTCCTCGTATGCACGTTGGCTTGGAAGGAGCAAAGTCCGGGGTGGTCTTGGCCTTTCTGGAGCTGCTCCTGCGGTGAGCCAGCCCTAGGGCTGCGTCTAAGCCTTGTCTTAGTGCTGGGGAATGGTGGAAAACAAGGTGGTGCCAGCGCTGGGGCCCACTGCCCACACTAGTTCCCCCTCCCCGTGTCTTTTTAGCAGGTATGTGTGCCCTACATTGTCGAAAAGAAGGATCCAAGAACTTCAAAGCAGAAAGCATGTTCTGCAGGATGTGGGTTGCAGGCTAAATGAGTCAGGTTGGGAAGAAACAGGCTTCCAGCCACGCTCCCCTTCCGCAAGGCTGAAAACTGAACTCTCCAAAGCACTTCTGCGATTGCACGTGCAAAGACCTTCCTCCCACTGCCCGGCTGCCTCCCTGGGAGGTCCAGACCCTGCGGGCGAGAGCTGCAGTCGCTCCCTGACGCTCTCCCTGAACACCCTCTCCAGCAGTGAGGCCATCTCCTACAGAAGAAACCTTGCACATTCATCTCCTCTAAATTTAGATGCCTAATAATTGCGCAGGATTAAGCTAATTGTTCAGGCTCTCTTTATTTTCTGTGGAGAGGAACAGGCACTTCCCATTCACCCAAACGATCTTGGGAACCTGTCTGAAGAGGGGATGAATCACTCCCCAAAAATATTTATCTCGCTGTTTGCTGCAGAACAAGCCTGGGCAGCTAATTCAGGCTGAGACAAGGAACCCTTTGATTTCTAAAGCCAGGCCGGGTGAATCTGGCAGCAGCTGAGTGTCTACACACATCTCACAGTAGAGCTGTGCAGGAAAGCGGAGTTTAGGTTTCCCCTTCATTGTGCCCTTTCCAGACTTCCATGTTCTTGATTTTACATCTTTAATAGGATGCCTTTAACATAACTTTTTCACCAAATGTGGTGCAGGAGGGAGGGATTAAGAGAAAAATAACCATTTTCATCACACCTGTGGTTACCAACCCGTCCCTGAGCCCTCAAAGAGGTGCTGATCAGGCTTTTCCAGCTGCTTTCAGCAAGCAAAGCACTGATGGGACCAGGGGAAGGCAGGCTGTGGCACATCCAGAGGGTCACGCATCGGTGTGGACTCTGCAAATGCATCCTCAGCTGCTGAACTGTGCCTGCGTAAAGAATTATGTTATCAGAGAAGAAAGTCAAGCCCTAAAATAATTCTGGTGGGATCAGAGCTAGAAAAAAAATAACCACGGAGATGAAAGCCACCTCCGGGCAGGAGGGTTATCACAGGTTACACATCACCACGAGCTAATATCAGATATAAACATCGCGTGAAATCAGAGCCATGTAACATATATGCTGCCAGTGTCAAAGCAAGTGAAAGTAAACATGACAGTGCAAATGTAGTTAACATTTTGTTTTCTAATTTTAACAGGGATTTATCTTGCAATAAAATCTTGTCGATTGAGGAACATGCTTTTGAGCCACTTCCTTTTTTGCAGCTTATGTGAGTTATAAAAGTTTCTTTCTAGTGTATTTAGTGAAGCCTGTTTGCATTTATAACCCTTTCGGCTAGAAATATTCCTGCTATTTTTAGAACAATGACTAAATTTCTCCTGCTCAAAGACTAACTGAGCTAAAGAGATCAATGCAGATGGCTGGATGACCCACAACAGGATGAGAGATCACAGCGTGGTTGTCCAAACGCAGCCATAATAGAAGCCATTTCTTGAAGGCTTGCTGTATCCTGAAACAGAAATATATTAAGCACATGTGCACTTCACTTCCTCTCCTTGACAGGTTAAAAAAAAAAAAAAAGAGAAAACAGCAGTTTCCTCCCTAATCTACCTTAGATTTGCCTATTTCCTACAAATCAATACCACTTCGCTCCAGCTTCCTGTAGGACAGACCCGATTCATTTCTGTGATCTCCTTTTTTCCCCCAGAAACCTCAGTGGAAATCTCATCACGCAGATCCAGAACAGCACTTTCCAGGCATGGCACGGGATGCAGTTTTTACAGAAGCTGTGAGTGTAACAAGGTCTAAAGGTAGATCAGAGCAGTGACGGTGGGGAAGAGCAGATTTGCTCTCTGTAAAGAACTGAATCCCACTATAGATGTCATCCAGGGTCCACCAAGAGTCTGCAGCCTGAAAGGCACCTTCTCCTGGCCTGCCCATCTTCTCCGTGGCTTCCCTGAACCAGCAGCAGTGGAGGGAAGCCATGGGAATGGATAACAAAGAAATGCTGGTGGGAAGGGAGAAGAGGCAGGGGGATGAGGCATATGAGATGGGACCCAGACTTCTAGCCAGAAATTTCAGTTTGCATATTTGCATTTAAAAGCAAAGGGTCTCAAAAACATCCACAAAAAGGAAATGTTGTTCTTTTGGTGTCTTAAGAAAATGTGACTTAATCCATAGTCACGTTTCCATCTGGACGTGAAGTAAGTGGGAAGCCAGGGCGTTGTTCCCACCAAGGGTTCATACACGTAAGGAAAAGACCACAGACTCCTTGCTCTCCTGAAAAGTGCAATGCTTCTCACTTGATACACAAAACAGGGTGGGAGAATAAATTATGAACGACAGTTCTCGTAGGACTAGGCCACAGCTTTGCCTGACTGGATGCAGTAATAGAGTAAAAGTTTATGGACAGTGGAAATGTAAGAAAACATGGAAAGTTAGACTCCAAAATAACCTCAAAGTCCTGGTCAAGGGAAGCAAAGGGAAGGTGTGAGCCGAGGAGGAAAGAAAGAGATGTTGTGTTTTCCAGAAGAAGCACTTCTGGGCTTTTACTCTTTTAGCTGGAGATAATCAGGACCTGATGTATTTTGTGAATCAGCCCATCCACATCTGTTCCTGCCTCTAGCCTTCATCCCAGGCCCTTCCTCACACGCGTAGCGCTGAGCCAATTTTTTATCTTCAGGCTGAAATTTCCTATGTTTGTTCTCCACTTGAAAGGAAATTCTTTGGGGAGGTTTGCGTAAAAATTGTTCAGCCAAATCCACATCTGCCATCCATAAAAAAGTGGGCTGGATCCTGACCAACCATAAACCTCTTTACACCACTCGCACAGTAGAGAGGAGCCTGGAAAAGGGGGATTTTGGTGTAATTCCACATCAGATCCAATAGGCATAACTCTCTTTGGGCCTCTCTGATATTCAAAGGGTAGAAATGTGAAGCCTGGCAAAGAGAGAAAAACTCCTTGATCACAGAAATACTTTGCAATGCTCTAGTGGAAATTCACTTTGATTTAGCTGCATTTATACAGTTCAGGAACCACTGGGGTTAGTTTTTTTTTTTTACTCTACAGCAAGTGTTTTAACCATCTCCCATTTCTCCAGTGCCTGTTGCATACAGCCAGTTGATCTTGGCTTTCCAGACTCGTGTGTCTACGTCGGTAAGAGGACACGTGGACAGGCCATCCCCACGTGTCCCTACCCACACAGCTCACGTCCCTCCCATCACCCACTCACAGCCATGTGTTGGGGTTGGTTTTTTTTTTTTCAGGATCCTAAGTCATAACCCCCTGTCCGTTATTGCTGACACATCGTTTTTCAAGCTGCCTTCAGTCAAATATCTGTAAGTATTGACTCGTTTTTACCAGATTAATATAGATCTTTGTCTCTCTCGAGTGCCCTGTTGTCAGGAGAGCAGAGATCCAGTAGCAAATCTCACTCTTTTCCCAGTCTTATTCTGCTAGAGGCACAAATAACCCCAACACCAGCAGAGCCAGGCAAAGGCCAGGCAGTTCTGGTGTGTCGCCAGTTGTAAAGCAACCAAGGAGCTGGGACACAAACTGTAAAAACTGAGAGGCTGGCCAGGTCTGGGGCCGTGGAGTGGCCTGAAGGGTCTGGGAATGCCCCAACTCCTGCTTGAGCACTGAGAAGGTGGGATCCAGCAGTTCCCGGTCACTGGGGCACTCGTGTCAGCATTCTGGGGCTCCTGCCCACCCCGCATCCCCACCCCACTGCCTCGGCACAGCTTGGGGCAGGTGATGCTCTGTGGTGATCACCATTCACAGCATCCTATGGCTCCGGCTCACGTCTGTGTGACTCCTCAGGGAGGAAGACGTCTGGGTTTTTTGCAGAGGTCCTTCCTGCTCGCAGCCCTGCTGTCCTACAGATACCCTTTGCTTTCTGCTCAGCACATTGTTCTCTTTTCACTGAGATAATCTCTCCTTTCAAGGCCACTGTGGATTTGTCCTCTTGGGCAAGAAGCGTCTCCCATCAAGGACTGGAGCTGCACTCAGGGGAGAGCCAGGGAATCCTTTCTGCTTGCATCCGTCTCCCACGGGATCTGCAGGATGCCCTCCTGATTCAGATCCCATGGTTAGGAATGGGTCAAAGCAGAAATATGATAGGGTTTTGAATCATTTTTGTGTGATTAGGCAGAAGTGGATCCCTCTGCAAACACCACCACAATCATCAGGGATCTGGGCTTGTTCTCAGAGCGGGGTTCCGGTAATGCCGCCTGAAAATTTAATGTGGTTTTTCAAATCCGTTCAGGGACCTGGGTGCAACCCAAGTGACTCAGCAGACGTTGCTCACGCTCCTCCTGACAACAGTCCGCTTGGAAACGCTGTGAGTATGCAAGGACTCAGTCCCAGCCACCAGCAGATCATAATTGCTGAAACAAGGGGTCTGCTTGGGAAGCAAACCAGCTCACCACGAAATCAGAATAACCCCAGTAAGCCTAAGGTTTGCCATTTGCTTTTGAGAACCCCAAACTCCCCTGCTTAGAAAGAGAATTTCACCTGTTAGATTACATTTTCCAGGTTTTTCAAAGGGAAGTTTTAAATCAAAGTGGGGTGCGTTTCTGTTTCAAACTGCATTTTGGGATTAGTTCCATTTTCAAAGGTAAAATCAACAGTTTGATGTTGGAGAAGCCTATCTTCTATTTGAAACCTCTCGTACAAATTTGGAGAACATACTCGTCCATCGGAATCAGGGGGTGGGAAGTTTTCCAGAGCTGTAGAAGAGATTGAAGCAAACCCATGATGCGTTATCTGTACGTTACCTGAGTTGGACTCAGAGACATGGATTGAGATGCTGGCTTTTTCTCCAGTAACCTCTTATCTTTAGCAAACTACCCCGTGATACGGCCTGCTGCCTCTGCCAGGAGAAACACACCACCGAAACCCCGTGCAGGACCATCGAGTTCCACTGTGAGGACCTGTGTGCCATCAGTGCTCCCCAGTGCGGTAGGCTTCCCGATGATGTCAACGTAGACATCAAATCTGCCCAGTTTCCTCTAGCTTTAGGAGATGCCGTAGCACGGCCCGCTTTGTGTGGGTTCCCAGGCAGCATTGGCCACCTCAATGGCATCAGTCCAGCCTGGTGGCTCCTGGCCAGACCCGGGGACACTGAATTTGGGCAGACTCTCTAGAGGAGCTTCATCCATGCGAAGCCTTTAAATCAGCCCAGAGGCCAGTGCAGGCAGCTCAGGTGAGACCTGGGAGCCTCTGACTGTGCTCCCCAAGCCACGGGCACAGATAGTTCCCCTTTGAGCACATGACTTGGAAAAAACAAGGGTTGAAAAGTCACTAGTGATTGCACATATCTTCTGTGTCAAATACTATCTTGAGAAGAAATAGCTCACTGGGCTAAACAAACACACAAGCTTCCAATCCACACAGCACATCTAGCCAAGGAAATCATGCATGGCCAGTGCCGTTCCCAAGCGCTGGAAGGCACCTTCTGTTCATAATCCCCCCAAAATTTCCCCTGACAACCTCCTGAGCCTTTCCAGTGCCACCATACCTTGGCTAGTCACAGCTCAGTGGCGAGAGGGGTCCCAGACACAGCACAGACACGGCCAAAGTGTCCGGCAATGTTTGCGTTGCTGCACCTCAAACCTGTCACCCACACTGGAAACCCCAAGACCCATAACCAAGCATGGATGCCCCTAGACAAGCTTTGCAGAAACCTCCCGTAATGCATAGCGTGTTAGAGGGGCTCTGGGCTATACAAGCCCCCAGACTTGCCCCGGTGACCTTGGAAAATTGCCTGGTCTCTCTGCCACCTTCCTCCCCATGTGCAGGAGAAGACAGCAACCCCCATCTCCTTTGCGGGGCGTTAGGCGAACACCAAGCATCATTATTCTCTCGTTAGCCTGTGCAGCGTGAGCAGTGCACTGTCCTGCTTAATCGTTGCGCAGGGTAAATAACCATCCTAGCCAAAGCCGAGGCAAGCTGGACTTCTGCAAATAGATACAGTGAGGTTTCCAAGGTCCCCAAGTAACTCATCTTCAAGCTGGATGCGGACAAGTGAGCCTAACCTCGTCGCAAGTCTAGGGAAAACAGGCTGCTAAGCCATTTAGGGCTAGATACCTCAAAGGTCTTTATGTGTCCAATTTCCTATCGTTTTAACAGGAAAAAAAAGGCCTAAATACCTTTGTAATCTGTAAATATTCTTGACCGTGTCACCCTGCCTCTGGCATTAAGCTATCTGCAAAGCAGGATTAGAGATAAGGTTGTGTTTGCAGCCTTGGAGTAGGACTCTTGAAGACTTACCCTAGCTCTGCGGATGCAGCGTGTGCCCTTTGCACGCCAGGGCAGGAGCTCTCCCGGGCCGTTCGCATCGCTCTGGGTCCAATGCCCACGTCTTCCACTTCTTCTAAGCCTGGGTGATGGGAGCTGCATCCATCGGCGGAGAAACAGCTCTCCGTTATCGGGGGACTCGCTCTGACTGCAGATTGTTGCAGACAACAACGCAGAGGCATTTTAATGTGAAATATCCCCGGTTTTCCTGGCTGCAGGGAGAAGGTAGTTGGGATAAGCGATCAGGGACAAGCACCATGTCTTTGGGTATGCTGCTTTCCAGGCTGCAAAACTGCGAGTTTAAAAGCTTTATGGTGATTTTAGCAACTCAACACTGGCTCGTATCAAGCTGTGGGAAACTCTCCAACAGCAAACCCATTCCCACCAGGATGTTTCACACCGATCCAAACAGAGCCCTGGGAGACACCAGAGAAAAAAAAAATCTGTTTTGCCCCGATGAGATAATCTGACTGATTTAACAAAACTTCTCCCATCTGTAACACACCCACCATCCAGTTCACACACTCCCTTGTCTTAAAGACGAGCGCCTGCTGCTCAGGGTAAACCTTTGACCCTGCATTTTGGCAGAAAGCTTCTCGTGACGCCAAGTCACTGATCTGCTCTCTTGGTGTTTTACAGCTTGCACAGATCCTCTGGCAGAGACACAAGGAGAAATAATGGAAGCGGTACAATCCAGAAAACTCAACACCAGCACGGTGTTAAACCTCAAGCCCAAGGAGCCTTCGCTTGGAGACCATAAAACTGTAACGCTTGCGGTTATCCTGAGCCTGACCGGCACTGATGGTGATCTCAGTAACCCGAATGATCGCGTTTCCAGAACAAATTCAGATTCCCCTCAGCACCTATCCAAGCAGGAAGGCAAAACCAGTAAGGAGCTGATGCTGATGCTGCACAGCATTCAGCACGTGGGCTGGACCAGTGAAAGTGATAGAAGGGAACTCTATTTTCTAGCAAAGGCGCTAGTGGCCGAGCTCAGGAAGAAGCTGCACAAGGCTAAAAGTGTCGTGACCGTGAAAAACACCGTCTCACCCCTGCCAGCGCCTGCCACGCAGAAACACGAGGTACACGAGATCCCAGCAGTGGAGGGAGAGACAACCACGCACTGGGTGCAAAAGCAGCGTGAGTTAGGTTTGAACCAGGCGGTATTAAACCTCTGGGAAGCAGCTGGCAGGTTAAACCCCACCGACAACATCCCTGACTTCAGACATCACAAAATATCCACACCCCCTTCAAAACATTCCCTTTCACGCTTCCCAGCAGAGGCTCCTCATTTGTCTGGGTCTTTTAAGATTCAAAATTACTATGATGCTGTGGAACAGACCAAAAAATCTCACGGGATAGAGGATGTGGAGGATGCAGAAGATGGAACGGGAGCACCATCTCCAAGGCAGGCCTATGTTTGGACTTACAGAAAGCACAAGCAGGGGGACAGCCCGTATCTGAATAAAAGTAATCAGCTTTTCTACAAGATGTTTGACAATGCGAATCCAGAGGAAGAGCCCACACCAACAGAAAGTAAAGCAGAGCAGAGACTAAACACAAAACAGCGTTTTTTCTACAACCTGTTGGTTAACGACAGCCCCCCCGCTGCGAGCAGCATGCTAGAGGACGTGGCTGAAGAAAAGGGTTCGTCTCCAGGTGGGTATTTACCGGCCGTCCCACGAACAGCAGAAACGCACTGGAGGCAACAGAAGGAAGGATCCAGTTTCCTCAATAAACCAGATAACCCTGACAGCCCAGATGATGCGTCGGTTCAAGGAGACCTCTTTGAAACCAACCTCCATCGTCACCTGCGCTTGCTCGTCCCAGACGAAGCCCTGCGGACGTTCATCGCCCACGTGGCGCAAGCCCTGAGGAAGGACTGTGGCCTGCCCAAGCTCCAGCTGGCCTGCGCAAAGATGGTCTCGAACACGGGGCTGCTCATAAAGCTGCTCGGCGAGAAGCAAGATGAGCAAGGAGCCTCTGCTCTCGTGGGCCGGTGTCTCCTGGAGGGGAACGTTTCCGATGGCATGGTCACGGGCAGGAAACCTGCAGGGAAGGTAGGAGAGATGCTGGGCGTTGCTGATGTGTCCTTCTGCACAACAAGGAACGGAGGGAGCAACCCTCTCTCCCCTCCTGATTTTCTTCTCCTTTTCTCCCAGTAGAAACCAGAGTACACCTCCAGCGACAGGCTTCTGTTAGCGATATCGGTGTCTGTCGTCATCATGATTAACATCACGGTGATTTGTCTCGTCGAGGTAAGCCGATTTGACAGGCAGCTGTCAGTCAAGCCTTGTAGCTGGAGCGCACGGGGCAGGGTGGTGGCTCCCCACACAGTTTACGAGCCCCGCGGATGCCCGTGGGTAGCACAGGAGATGTTTTTCCAACCCTGGAGCTTGTCACAGCATCCATACAGCTCCACATGGGTTCAGGCCTGCCCGGGGGGGATTGTCCTGGCATGTGTCATGGCCTGTCCGCAGCTCTGCCTTCCAGCTTCCCCAGCAGCTTCCCTGAGCGGGGATGTGGCTCCCTCCCAACACAGCCTCCCCCATCAGCCCATCGCCAACTTTTATCCCGCAATCCCTAGCCCTGTAGAGTCACCTCCCGGGCTCTTCTCCTGACCCTGTTCTGCTCTCCTGCCCGCACCGAATTTTTCATCCATGCGGCAATTCCGCGGCTACCTTCCCTCCTGCCAAATTCAAGTCCTTCTGCAGGGTGCAAGGGCTCCGCGTGGATCTGGGCAGTGTGAGACGGGCAGGGGTGAGGACCCAGCGTGCCCACCGAGTTTCAGCCCCCCTTTGGGACCCTTCTCTTTGGGGGGGCGCGAGGGAAAGCAGCTTTTCTTTCTTTAAAATCCTACCCGCATGTTTCAGACTGGAGTTAAACAGGAGGGGAGTACCCCGCAAAGCGCAGCGCAGATAAGAAAGGCAGACATAAACATTGCTGGGATTAGGAGAGCTCTGGGAGTTCAGGTCATTCCGGAGGCAGGGAAAAACGGGGATGGGCTCTTTGTAAAAATGTGGCTGCTGGCACAGGCTTGCACGTGTACATAACGGGCTCGGTTGGGGAAAAAACCTTTTGGCCTCCCTTGTTTTGCAGAGTATGACGAGAAACTCCTGATGTTACCAGTCTCTTTCTCTCCTTCGCCAGGTTTGCTCCCAAAAACCTGCAGCCGCTTCCCAACCCCAAAGCACCAGCAAATCATGCCCAAGACGGTAATTACTCCCTGCGCCACGCCGCTGCTTTACCACAAACGGCTTTTACTCCCAATGTTGTCCCTTTACATCGGGTTCGTTAACCCGGTGTGCAACGAGCCCATCTCGCACCCAGAGATGAGATATTGTTTATTCCATATTTGCACAAAGATGGGCGCGAGGTAGTTTCCCACGAAGCTAGCACGCGGTTACAGCTCCATCGTGTATTTATACAGTCCAGGCGTTAGTTCTGCCTGCTATTCACACCTTCCTAGCTACAACTGGGGAACTCAGTACCTCCTAAATTCACAATGCATGCTCGGTGAGTAGGGGTCTTTATCTGGGAGGGGGTGTTTTTAGCACTGGAGGTGTGGTTTTCATATTATAATGAGACAATTCACTCTAGGGACACCAATTTGAGGAATTTCGCTTTTGGCTCTCGAGGATGTACATCTCCTTGTCTTTACCAAGTGTTCCTCTATTCAAGATACCTTTGCTACATCTTATTGAAGTATACCTCATTCTAATTAAACACATACAAGTTTACATATTTTTCCAGGATGTCCTATCTCTTAAGCCCCTTATTTAATCTTTTTGACAGTTCCAAGATGGTCCTCCTGTTCTCAAATCCCTCCTTATCTCGTTCTCAAGCAACAAACAATAATGAATACACAGCTCAGAACACACGGTTCAAACGTTAACTCCTTCTTTCACGTTTCAGACAACACAAACGGCACCTAATCCCCGAGCTCCCCAGCCACGCGGGCGCGGGGGACCCAGAAAAGGGACCCCTCATTCCCAGCCGCGTCGGCCAGCACCGTCCCTTCCTTCTGGGGCTCCTCATCTTCCTTAGGGTCGGCTGAAACATCACCCCGAGCGGGTAGAGGCTTCTGCCCTGGCAGGGTGCTGGCACCCGCTGTGGCCATCCCTGGCCGAGCCCCCCTGCCGACGGACCGGGAACGGTGAATTCCAGGCAGACAATGCACAAACGCCTTTTTTCTCCTCCTTTAACCCGCTAAATCCAGATGTTTTGCAGCGGTTTAAGTGCCGCTTGCCTGAATCTCACAACAGCTGCTTCCCTGGCAGGGCAGGGTGCGGGTAACCTTCCTGCCAATACCTGCCATCACCGGCTGCCTCCACTTTTTTACCCTTCTTGTCCTTTTTTTTTTGTTCAGATTCTTTCAAAAACTCCTGCCATGGGGATGGAGCAAGAAGAAGAACGGCGTTAGAGCGCAGGTAAGGGCACAGAGCACGTGCCAGCTCTCCCCTCTGCCCGCTACCTGCACCGCTGGCTGTTTCTCACCCTTTCCGAAACATTCCCTTTGCAGGGCTCGCACGTACGGGATCTGAGCAAACCCAGCCCGCAGTGGCTGAGAGACCTGTACCAACCCCTCGATGCCCGGCAGAAAAAATCCCTGGCTGAGCTCTACGACGAAGAGTCCTCGGCCGAGGAGGAGATTTTCAACGAGTCCGAGCTAAAGTAAGTGGGATGGCCACGACGCCCGCACTCATTTATCAGCTCTCGTTCTGATGTAGGAACTGCTGAGGCTTTCCTCAAGTGCTATTTCCTCGGGTGTTATGTCCTCGGGTGTTACGTCCTCAGGTGTTATTTCCTCGGGTGTTATGTCCTCGAGTGCTATTTCCTCGAGTGCTATTTCCTCAGGTGTTATTTCCTCAGGTGTTACTTCCTCGGGTGCTATATCCTCGAATGCTATTTCCTCTGGTGCTATTTCTTGGGTGTTATTTCTTGGGTGCTGTTTCCTCGGGCGTTATTTATTTCCTCGAGTGCTATTTCTTTCCTCGCTGTTGTATCCTCGCTGTTGTATCCTCGCTGTTGTATCCTTGCTGTTATTTCCTCGCTGTTATTTCCTCGCTGTTGTTACCTTGCTGTTATTTCCTCGCTGTTGTTACCTCGCTGTTATTTCCTCGCTGTTGTATCCTCGCTGTTGTTTCCTCGCTGTTGTATCCTCGCTGTTATATTTCCTTGCTGTTGTATCCTCGCTCTTGTTTCAGCTGGATGCCCACCGCCCCCCAGAAAAGCTGCGACGGTGAGGAAACGCAGTTACCCAGAGCCCCGCTGCCTCTGCCTGGTAGCTCCGCTGCACCCCAAGAGCTGGAGCAAGGGTCCCTCTCCCCAGAGGAGGCTGCTACGGGCGGCCGCGTGCTCGGGGCACCCCAACGCTCATCCCAGCGGGATGGGACCGGGATGGCTACGGGGGACCGGCAGCTCTCGTAGGGCTCCGGCGGCAGCGGGCGCAGCCAGACCGGGTGCAGCATCGGGGTGCCGAGAGCCACGGCCACGCGGCCGCTCCCCGCGCGTGGGATGCGCTGCCCGCGGGAGGGGAGGGGACGTGCCTGCGGGGGAAGGCGCGGGCCGGGGGCTGCTCCGCTCTGCAGGAAGGGAGCGAGGGGCTGCCCGGCGTGCTGGGGTGCGGCTGCGCGCCCTGGGTTGCGTGAGGTCGGCAGGGAAGGGCTTCTGAAATTATCATTAAAACTTGGCTGATTTTTCACCCAGAGAGACCTGTGCGGGGATGGAAGCGTGCACGCGTGCGTTGAGCGTCTGGGCCTGTGCACACGTGCACACACATGCGTTACGGCAACGGGAGGGCCGTGGGGAGGAGCGAGCACCGTGCCCTGCAGAGCCCAGCTGCCTGCCGGTCCCTGCCTGCACCCGCCGCCCCGTCAGCGGCACCCGCCTGTGAGCGTGCGTGCTTGTGCACGCGTGTGAGTACACGCGTGTAACACCCGTGTGTGCGCATGTAGGGGCCTGCCTGCCTGTGCTCGTGTCTGTGCGCGTTTGCCCCACGCGCGTGCACACCCCGCCCGCTTGAGCATGCGCCTGTGCACGTGTGCCTGCCGTGTCTGTGCCTTGCACGCCTGCGTGTGGGCGTGCACGTGCGTGCACGGCTGTGCTTGTGCACGTGTGCGCGTGCGCACGTAGCGCACGCGCGCGCGCGCCCATGTGCGCACATAAGCGCGAGCCTGCGCGAGCCTGCAGCCCCGCCCCGTGCCCGGGGGTGGGCGTGGCCCGGGGAGCCTCGGCCCCGCCCCGGCCCCGCCCCGCTGCGCGGTGGCGTCAGGAGGGGCGGGGCCTGCGTGCTCCCGGCAAGGCCGCCACTTCCGGGTTCCCCGGCCGGAGGCGCGGAGCCGGTGAGGGAGGTGCGGGGGGGGTGTGCAGGTTGTGGGGGTCCCTGGGGTGCGGGGTGGTGGGGGTGCAGGTGTCAGGGGGTGCGGGGTGATGGGGGTGCAGGCAGGAGGCGCAGGGCGGGGGGGTCAGGGGGTGCAGGTTGCGGGGGTCCCTGGGGTGCAGGCAGGGGGTGCAGGGCGGGGGGGTCAGGAGGTGCAGGGTGCTGAGGGTGCAGACACGGGGTGCCCCCCCCCCGCACCCCCCCATGGGTGCTGGCCCTTCCCCAGGCAGGCTCTGCCTGCACCGCCCCAGCAGGCAGCATGGGCAGGGGCCCGATCCATCCCCACCCACCTGGGTGCCCCCCACAGCCGTGACCCCCCTCCCCGAGGACCCCAGCACCACGGCCCCCACGCTGACCCGTGCCAGGCCCCTGCCCCCCCCGCCCCACGCCGTGGGTCAGATGTTCCTTTCCGTGGGGTCCTGGGGGGGGTTCCTGGTCCTCGACCCGCTCCCCCCACCGCTGACACCCCAAATCTCTCGGCCCAGTTCCCCCCCTACAGACCCGAGGCACGGGGCCTTCGCAGCTTTCTCTGACCGAGCACGCGCTATGTTCTCTATAAACGGCATTTTCTCACTTAAAATGAGCGATTGTTCTCATATCCAGCAGCAAACTCAGAATTTACAGAGCCGTGTCGCCTTATTTCCAGTGACACCCCCCCCCCCCGGTTCCGCCCCCGCCAAGGTATGCGAGCTGCCCGCCGTGTCAGATGGCCACCGGACCAACTGGGAAACTCCAGCGCTGCGAATCCGAAGCGACGCGGAAATCGGGAGTATAAATACAGGAACGTCTTGCCGCACCACACTCGGCCCTTGTACGGTGGCTCTGTCAACTCCAACGCTGGGGAAAATCAACCCCCAGCTTTACCCGCGGCTCCGGCAAATTGTAGCCTGGTTCAGGAGAAGACAAGAGGCTAAAATTAATTCTCATTTTTGAGTATTTGAGAAACACAATCTTGCCATCAAGGCCAGCGCTGGGAGCTGAGCGGCTGCTTTGCCTCCCCCGGCCGTTCCTGGGTGTCCTGCTCGGCGCGGCGGGGGCAGAAGTTGGAGGGGTTCATCAGCAGTGACTCTTCTCCGTCCTCTGTCAGGTTTGTCAGCTGCAAGGAGGACGTTTCCGCAGGGAAGAGGGTGGCGTGTTGGGCCCCGTCCCTCGCGCGATGCCCCTGTTCCCGTAGTGGGAATCGCGGTGGCGCTGAATAGCGCCGGGCTGGTCGCAGAGAAGGAGCTGAAGTGGGACCACGAGGGTCTGGCCACCATCGCAAGCCGGGGCTGTGCTCTAACCCTGCCCTAATCCTTGCCGAATTATTTCCGAGAGGTTTTATCCTCCAGCAAGCCAATCCAGTTGCCGCGCCAGCTGCCTTTCCTGCTCCCGGGCTGCCTCCGCTCGGGCTCGGCTTGTATTTTAAGCGTGGCTGGGTGTGCACGGGCTCTGGGGGGAGGAAGGCAGGAGCTTTCCTGGCTGCGTAGGAGGAGAGGGCTGTCCTCGCACCGGCCCTTGGACCCACGCTCCCATCAAAGGCCTCGTTGCCCCGAGGTGGGGGGTGACTGGTGCAGCAACTCGTGTTTGGAAAATGACTGGCTCCGCGTCCAGGCCTTGAGTCACCGGTTCACGCCGTTGTGGGTTGTTGTTTTCCGTTCGCAAAGCGCGAGTGGTGACCTGCTGTTTATTTATAACTCGGGGAGCGTCGCTCGTTAGGAGACCGAAGAGCCGAGCTCTGGGATGGGGTCTCTGCTTCTGCTGGCACGAGGCTTGATTTGAACAAGCTGTTCTCAAAGAATTTGGCTGTTTTGCAGCAGTTTGGTAAATAAACAGCTCTGCTCTCTCACCGGCAGCTCTCTTCCTCGGTAGGTTTAACCGCGCTGGCTTGCTGGCTGGTTTTATTTCTCACTTGTTTTATTTTCTTTGTTTTACTTGAGCTGTTGTGCTCTGCCTGCGTTGTGGTCACTGCTGGGAAACCATGTGGGGTTTTTTCTGCTGTAGATGTGTTTGTCTCTGCGTTTCCACATCCGTCCCGTCCCTTATCCTTTCAAGATCACAAGGAACAGTCGTGACTTTCCAGGATCTGCCTGGAAGCACTTCGTTGCCCACCGGTTCCTTCTAGAGCCGGCTAGCCCAGCGCCAGCGTTGCCGGTCCGATTTTCCCTGTGTTTCACCGAAGACTTGCGTTAGGTGAAATCCGCCTCAGAGCTGGTTCGTTGCACTTGTTATTCAGGAAAATGCTGTCCCAACAGAAGCCGTGCCGTGTGGATTCGCCGCACTGGAACAAACTGGTCGGACTGGTCGTGGTGGGAGTGGAGAGCCCCGTGGTGAAGGCGGTGGGTGTCCTCAGCGTCTCGCCTCCTGCATACACTGGGAGAGGCAATGCTGGCGAAGGAGCGTGTGTTTTGGGGGAATACCGCTGACTCAGTAAAACCTGGATGAAATCTTTGCGAAAACACGGGTCGCCCCCTCCCCTGCGACTGGCTGGGGACACCAGGGTGGCCGACACCGAGAGCGGAGACAGCGGGTGCAGTCCTGGAGCTGAAACACCCACGCTGCCTCTCCGGACGTGAGAAATGCCGCCCTGTGCCCACGGCTTGTTTCTCCCACCCCTGGGGCTCTCTGCCCCCAGCTCTTACACCTTGAATTTGTCTTGGGTGGGACGTGGTGCTTGTTTGCAGGGTGTGTGCAGGATGTGGTGGGGAAGGGGCAGCGGCTGCCCAGCCCCAGGGAGCCTGATGCTGCCTGAACCCCCCATGTGGAGGGCAGAGATGGGGACAGCTCTCTGTGGTCCTTATCAACCGCTGCTGTTGCTTAGGTGTCCCCTCGCACCCTCCAACCCCCCGCCTCCCCTCCAGCAGCGCCTGGAGCCTCTGAGCCAGAGGTTAACGTTCCTGTAATCACTGCGCTCCCCCATTTCTGTGTTGCAACCCAAAGAGAGGAAATCTCATGACAAGTCATGGCGAAAACGGTTTCCTTTTCTATGAAACTGCGTGTGAACTCTGGAAACACTGAGGATCGATCCGAGGTTCATCCCCAAAGAGCTCTCGACTCGCTGCTCCAAGCGGGACTGACTGGTGTGGTATGTGCACGGGCTGCTCTGGGTCTGGGATGCTCCGGATTTGGTCTGCTCCAGGTTTAGGCTGCTCCGGATTTGGACCACCCTGGATTTGGACCACCGTTGTCTTTGGCCATGGCTGTGTAGGAGCTGCTCTGCAAACCGCGTTTCTGCCCTGGTCTGACAGCTCGCAGTGGAGGGGAGGGGCAGGTTGAGGCTGTCAGCTCTGTTTGGGGGAAAGCTGTGGGGTTTTTGTGTTGGCTGGAAAATAAAACCTGAAGTGTCGATGCCATATGAAGGCCGTTGTCTGCCATGGACATGCCCAAACGCTGCTGTCAGCTGCTGGGCTCTGTCCTCCTCCACCTGGACGGCAAGCGCTTCCGACTCAAGGGAATAAATTTCTTCTCCAACGTCTCGCATCCTTAGAAAGCTGTACGGTGGTAGCTGGTGGTAGAGTGGCTCTCAGACCCTTTCCAGCACCAGGATGCTGTGTTTGAGCTGGGATGCAGCCGTACGGCGGGCGTCTCGCTGACAGCGGCGTGCTTTGCTCGCAGAGCTTCCAGGCACAGCTTGGTTTCGGCAGACTGCTCCCGAGAACAGGGCAGGAGGCCAAAAGTCTGAAGTCAAAGGTCCCTTGTTGTCTGCAAACACCCTGCAGTTGAAGATGACCCCAGCGAGGCTGCCGCTGCCTGCTCAGCTCCGGTTTTGCCAGGATTTTCCATAGCGGGAGGGCACCGATTTTCCTCTCTTTGCCACCAAAGGCAGCTGCAGCAGAGCAGCCCTCCCGTCTGCAATCCCCAGGAGCAGGGAGATCCTGGGCGGTCCGGCATCTGCCTCTGAACAGAGCAACCGTAAACCTGATGGAGAACCACCGTCCTTCCTTCCTGGCTTCCCAGACAGCTCCGTGCCATCGTGGCGAGTGCCCGCACACCTCCGAGAGGGTCTGTCCCGACCGGGTTCGGCAGCAGCATCGCTCCTCCGGCGAGTACCAGCGGGATGAGCTGCTGTCACCTCTGCCCAGGGTTTGCTGGGGGGTGTCACCCCTCTGTCTGGGCCACCTTGATGCCATTGGCGTGGTTTTTGGGTGCCGTCGTCCAGGCTCTCTCGCTAAGTGCCTAGTTTGGTGCCCTTGCTGGCACCTGGGTGTTGCGGGCGATGGAGAAACAGAAGGGAAGCAGTCCCCGGCCCTGTGTGCATCACTGCTGGCTTGACTGGCCCGGCATCTTGCCTAGGTTTAGGGCAGCTTGCAAGGGTTAATTACTCCCTCTTGCAAGGGTTAATTATTCCCTCTCGGTCTCTTGGCTGTGCTCTGTTTTGCCTGAAACTCCCTGGGAAGCGTGGCGTGTTTCGATGCGGTCGTGGGTCCATCCCAGCGTGAATCCGGCAGCGGTCTGGCTGCGAGCGCTTGCGAAATGCCTCGGTGCATGATCCCTTTGTGTGGCAGGTGAGTTAGATGTAAACCAAACGGGTACTCAGACGTGCTCCTCCTCCTTGTCCCAAAGGTGACATGTGAAGGCAGCGCCCGGCGTGGGGAGCGGCAGCAGCTGAGATGCATTCGAGCCACGCCGATGACCCCAAGGAAGCCATACAGGTGAGCGAGACGCCCCAATGCTCCCTAAATAGTTCCAGTTACTCCCCAGTGCAACTCCAGTTACTGGTGGGGATGCGGGCAAGACCCAGTGTGGGGCAGGAGAAGGTGCTCAGCCCCGATACCAGGCTGAAGGAGCGTCACTGCTCTGTATATTTGGGGTTTCCTTACCCAGCTTTGGGAGTCTAAACATGTTTAACGAGCAAAATTCAAACCCAGCGGTTCAAACCGGGTGTTTAATTCATCCCACAGCAGTATTAATTCATGCATGACAGATAAAATCATTTGCACTCTTTAATCCTGTTAGCTCACGGTTGCTGCTTGCAGGCAGGTTGCTTGTGCTAGCAGATCCACGGGGCAGCTGGAAAGCAGCTCCTGCTGCAAGGAGTATCCCCTGATACAGGCAGGGTGAAGGTGCTGTTGTCCTTGAACTACAGCTGCTGGAAATCTTATTTAAATGCTGAAAAAATATCCCGGGCTAGAAATTTAATAGGGGTTTGTGCAGCCAACCCAGGCTCGAGCCAAAATCTGCCTTGCCCCAGTCGCAGCAGCTGATGCCGTTCAGCGTTCGTCTTGAACGCTGCGTGATTGACGCCAAAACATGAATCGTTTGATCAAGTCCCGGCTGAATTTGCAGTATTTGCCAAATGCCTGCTGGGAAGTGCAACTTTCATTTTAAATAAGGTTGATTGAGACATCTGGGCTCAGCTGCGTTAGGAAATAAAAAAGAAAATCCTCTCCACCGGCGTAAAATTGTTAAAGTCACTGAATTTGCTGCTTTTCAGCTGGTGTGAGAAAGGGAAGCGAAGCCGCTGGGTGGTAAAATTCCCGTGTTCCTGCTTCAAAGCCCACCAAGTCTGTCCGAAGGCAGCAGCTAAACCCCAGCCGTCCTTCCGAAAGCATCTTTTTGGGGGTGGCCCCATCCCCAGCAGTGCCTGTGGGTTAATCGACACAGCCGAGCTGCCGAGAGCGAGATCGATGCCTTTGATTTCTGCCGGCGGGGCTCGTTAGTGCGTCACATGCTGCTCGGGCTGATCTGCACGAGTTCAAGTGGTATCGCAGCCCTCGTTACGGGTTACCTCCTTCCAGTTTCTCGTTTATCACCCGTGCTTAATTAATCCCTGTGTTTTCCCCGAGCAAGCGCCTGGAAAGAGCCGATTCCTTTTTTCCCCCCATCCTCTTAAGCCATTTGGTGTCTGCGGAGGAAACACCGCATGCTGTAAAGGCAACCCCAGCAGGCCCCGAAACGCTGGCTAAAATGGCATAAATTACTCATTTAAAAGAAAAAAGCCAGATGAACCATGACGCCAAGAGCGTGAGTCCCCAGTTTGACCAGTTCAGCTGTAATGCTCCCCAACAGCCATCGTGAAGCACGTGGATGAAGCAGGAGTTGCGTGGCACTTTGCTCTGCGCGAGCCTTCCAGTTTTTGAACCCTTTTCTATGAAATCTTTCCTAATACGTATTTTTTTATCATGCAAACGTGTGCCTCCTGTCTTGCAGCTGATCAAGAAGCAACTGGTGAACGCCATCAAGGCGTTGCAGAAGCAGTACGTGACCTCGGATGCCGTTGTAACCAGCGACGATGGGAACGCCAACAGCCTCTGCAGCGCCCTGGAAGCTGTCTTTGTGCACGGGCTGAAGGCGAAGCACATAAAGACGGAGAGTGGGGGGAAAGGAAAGAAAGGAGGAGGTCGGGGACCGCTTCCCCAGCCGGTCTTCTGGGGGCTGCTGAAGAGCATCACGCATCGGTGAGTGCCCAAAAGGTGTTTGCACGCTCGGGTTTATCCCTTCTCTTTGGTGCAAAAGCCGCAAAATTCAGGGAATGGCGAACAGGAGGATGGCTCAATGGGAAGATGAATCTCTACTCTGTCCCGTGTGCTTGATCCATTCAGTTGGAGGGAGAGATGCTCTCGCAGGGTGTCTCAGGGGGCTGCCGAGAGATGCGGGTAGGGAAGCGAAACCCCTGCGATGCCGGGCTGGGCACCCGGTGCTGGCAGCACGGCCGCTGGCAGCGTGCACGAGTGGTAAAGTGCCATTTAGGCGTGTCCCCAGACAATTCAGGAATGAAACGCTGCTGCCAGCTTAGGGCACACCCCTTTCTCATTTATTTTTGGGTGCCACGTTATATACGGGGACTCGGTGTCATCAGTGGGACCCTGGTGACCGCACGGTGTGGGGGTCTGGTCTCTCTTCTGACCCTGGGCATGGCTGGTTTTTCCATTTCCCCACGTCCCAACCAGGGTGAACATCGCTGACCTGAGCTTTGAGGAGGTCTCTCACCTGGGTAACTATTGCTATTTCCTGGGGTTTTTCTAAACCACTCCCGAAGCAGAGTCCTCCCACGCTAAATAACAGCCCACGCATAAATAGTTTTGAAAGTCTCATCTGACTCCATCACCGACTCTTAAATTATGAAAAAGCAGATGAAAATAACACTTTCACATGCTAGGGGGGATATTTTTGTGCCCTTTGAAGGTTTTTTTTCTTCTTTCATGAGAGACAGATTAAAAAGAATAAAAGCAAAACTTTTGCTCTGGTTTTTGTAGCGTCTACGGCGCTGACGTGAGCTGGGGCCAGGGAGGATTAGGGAGCGTGGTGTCGCTGTTGGATTTTAGGGGAGAACGGTTGAAGTCAGGAGGCTGAGATTGTTGGGATTTTTTTTTTGGGCTGCCGTACAGTTTTCACTGTGGTTTTGGCCGATTTTAAATTTGAAGATGGGATTTAAACGTGCAGTTGTCACCAAGGAGTATCCAGCCAGAACAAGCCCCACCAACATGCAGGGACAGTGGGAATTTCCCCCTCTGCATCCTTGGTCCAGGGCACGTGGGAGATGCCTCCAACCAGAGAGTGGAGGAGCACCCAGAGGCACCCCAGGGATACCTGGGGTCATTGCCAATATATTTAGCTTTGGGGCATTCAGGAGCTCTTTTTTCTCCGTCAGAAACCACATTTTCCATGGAGGAAAGAGATCTTCCACAGCCTTTTTTGACCCAACTCCCAAACTCCCCGCAGCAGAGCAGGTTGGGCAGTTCCTGATGGAGGATCTGCCTCTCCTGCACCCCATGACGGACTGAAAACGGAGCCGCTCACATTCTTTTCTGTTCTTTCTCTCCCTTTCCCCAGAAATATTGTCTCGGAGCTGGAACAACTCATCTTTATCAATACGGACGTCGGCCGGTGCCGAGCCTGGCTGAGGCTGGCTTTGAACGATGGCCTCGTGGAGTGTTACTTGAAGCTGCTGCTGCGGGAGAGGTCCCGGCTGCCCGAATACTACCAGGCGACCGCTCTGCTCTTAGATGCTGAAGAGTGTGAGTTTCTCCTTAGCTACTTGCAGGGCTTAACCTCCTTAACATTCGAGCTCTCCTATAAATCGGCGGTTTTGAACGAGTGGACCATCACCCCTCTGTCCCTGTCCGGTCTGTGTCCTGTTTCGGAGCTGCTGGAGCCCCTCACGTCCTCGACATCTGAACCCTGCAGAAAAGCATCGCTGGGTTCGATTTCCCAATCATCGGGGTCAGATGAAATCGAGATTCAACCCTCCGTCCTACCCATCGGCAAAGCCAGCAGCAAAATCAAGCTCACTTCGTCCTCGTTGAGCCTTAACACCACGAGCTCATCTCAGCTCTCCTCCAGCCTGGGCTCCGACAGCATCCTGCCACCTCACTGCGCCCGCAGTCCCGAGCGGAGCGAGGAGCCGCTCTCCTGTGACTCCGACCTGGGGACAGCCACCGCCGAGGACCTGGACAGGTCGCTGCAAGAGTGAGTCTTTTCCCAGATCTCCTCTTCAAAGGGATTTTTAACCCCTTCCTGGGCTCTTATTTATTTTCCTGCTATAGGCAGGAAGGCTTTCTCCTCTCTTTTTCTGTAACAAGCTGGTTTTTTCCCCTTGGAAAGAGCCTGAAAGATAAAAAGAAACGCTCAGCACGGCTTGCTGGGACCCTGCTGCCACAGCAAATGAGCTCCTGGCTGCTGAAGTGTGTGTCTGTCCTCTTTACTGGGGCAGAAACGTCAGAAAAATGCTGCTCCTTGGCTTAAGGAAAGTCACATCTCCCTGGCGCGCGCTGGGGGATGCTCCGGGGCTTTCTGTGGGGGAAAAAGAAATGAGTTTGCTCACAGGAAAAGGGTTATAATTTGCAGCTTCGGCAGATAATTTAGAGGAGGGAGGTTGTTAGTTTGTCATCCTCGTGATTTGTTGCTGCCAAACACCCAGCACAAAGATTTCCAGCAGGTTATATAAGCTCTGAGTAATCAGTAAATATTTTCCCTGCCACCCTTAAAGCCTGGCTCTGAAGGAACCTGGCCTCGGGGTGCTGGTTGGCGACAGCACCCTCATCGCAATAAGGGTCTTCAAGAGGGTTTAGAGCTGCGGTCTGTTCTTCCCTGTCAACAACGGCATCGTTACCTGCTTCTAGGATTTTTGCATCTTACGCCAATCCTGGAAGAACCTGCCTTGATTGGATTAAACTCGTGATGGAAAGACGTCGTTTTGAATTTTAATCTCGGGCTGGTTTAATTCGACCTAGCTGGTGGCGAAGCAGGGGCATGGGAACAGCATCTCGTCTGGCTGGGCTCCACTAATAATTGCTTATTAACGGTTATGAAAACATTTGAAATTTGGCACATGGTCTGTGGCTGGGTACGTGTCCGGGAGCTGTACGTGGGGCTGTGGGGAGCACCCAGCGCTCTCCCTCCCTTCCGAAGTGTCCCTCAGAAGCGAATTAAACCCCGTTAACAGGCGTAGTTAGGGAACGCATCCTTTGCAGGCAGGGTCCTTGCCTGCAGTGGGGTCGACTGCTGCTCTGAGGGCACAAATCACACATTTTTCTGTTAGCCAGACCGATGCCACGGGGGTTTTTGCAGCCATACAGTGTTGCCGGCCCGCAGGAGACGAACAGTGATGCTGAGCCTTTTTTCCCCGGTATTAATAATTTGCAATAACTGGGGTTTTTTATAGGTCCTGGTTAATGTAGCTATGTTCAAACTGGTCACTTTTCTGTTTCCAGGGTGTTGTCTGAGTTCAGTAAAGCCAAGCCAAGCCTGGAAGCCCCGGAGGGAGTGCTGCTCCCCAGCGTGCTGAGCTGCTCCCCACAGCAGCCCGCCTGCCCCCCAGCCGCATCGCCGCCCGTCCCCCCGGCACCGTGTCACGGAGCTCACCGGCAACCACCCCCCGACACCGAAACTCCAGGCTCCGCTCGGACGGGCGATGCGGTGGCCGCCGGCGACGGGGATGGAGATGCAGCACCACAAGCCGGCGGCGCGGCCAGCATTTCAACCACGCGGCGTGGCGGTCCGAGCAGAGGAGAGATGGGCAGAAATGGCACGGTTGGCGGCAGCGAGACAAGCCAGGCCGTCCACAGCCCAACAGCCGAATACCTCCTTTCTCCGCTGCGGGGTTGTCCAGTAGGTGTTAGAGCTCATTTGCTGTCCATCTCCTTGTTTTTTTGACCAGCAGATCTAATGGAAAAGGAAAACAAAACTGGTGACAGCTTCTGAGTAGGCACCGGTTTCTCCAAACTCCCATCTTCTGTGCTGCTTCCAGTCTCCCGACAGCAAGTTGGGTGTAAGTGGTGCTCCCCTCTCCATGAGCATCTTCCCAGACCCCGTGGAGCTGTGTGCGTGCAGCTGCCCTGGGAAAAATTGGGTTGAAGTCGATATTCCCTGGTAGAAGAGGTACCAAAGCTTTTGAAACCCTGCCTGGCCAGCCAGTCATTCCTCTCCAAGAGCGGCTACAACAGGAAGTTTTTGGTTTTGTTAACGATATCTGGAAAGTGATGAGCTCTTGCACAAATCTGGCCGTAGGCTGTGTGCAAGCCGATAAAACAGCCTCAGAGTCGAGCTGCTCACGGGGACTTTTCTTTGTTTATGGTCCACGTAAGAGAGGGGAAAAGGGAAACAAATTACAGTTTTTCAGTGGAAGAATATTTAGGCAGCACATCTGTTCCCAGAGCAGGATGGCATTCTCTGGTGCTTAGGCAAGCTTAAACAGCGGCGGATTTCCCCTGCTGCCGACAAGGAGATGTGCTTGCTTTTGCTTTTAGTAAACTCTTTGAACAACCCTGTCTTCTGTCTAATTTGTTACTGATTTTTCCATCCCGGTTCCCATCATTTCCATCCTGGTTCCCATCATTTCCATCCTGGTGAGGTTAGGATATACTTCATACCCCCCTAAACAATTTCTCTTTTCGATCCCTGCTCCTTTCAGCTCCCTCTTAGTTATCCCGTTTCCACTGCTTCCTTGTGGCGTTGGGCCAGTTTGACCTAATCTATGTATAACATACGGTGTCAACAGGAAATTCCCCCCCTGCTTTCGCATGACTCACGGAGCAACCTGCGTTCCTGGTCTGGGACTAAGCCGAGCCTGCCTGGACATTGGGAGCTGCACCGCAAAACACTCGTGATCCTCGCTGCAGGGTGGTGATGGCTCTTCTGCTGTCATTTAGTTCGTTGTTCAGAATAAAAGGCTCTTGGAAAGCAGGGTAGGGTAGTTGAGAGGTCGTTCCTGGTGGGATGCAGCCCTGGAAGGGATGCACTGCGTCTAGGGAAGCTGCTGCCTTTTGCACTGAGCTGGGTCGTGTTTTGCTCCTGGTGTTTGTTCGGAGACCTCATCCCAGAATCTCGACGTGTTCTTGTAGCCAGAAACACTCCTGGAGAAGTTACAGCCGTATTTTATTTCAGCTTATCAAGCTTTCTTCCGCTTGTGGGTCTCATCCCCTCCTGACCTACGGAGGCAGAGGTTTCCTCTGCCTTCCCTGCCTTACTTTTTCCCTGTGCTGATCAGGCCTGTGTTTGTAGCATCAGCTTGTACGCCGTAGGTCTCTATTTCATCCTAGACATCATCTCTGTACCTCTCCCCCGCTCTGTTCTTCCTGGAACAAGGATGTCCATACCCTTCCAGGGCAGGGCTGGTTTCTCACTTTCTATCAGAAATACTTCCAGGACCAAATATCTTGTATGTGGTCGCTGCAGGGAATGTGCTCTCCCTCTGTGTCCCTTGATGATTTCAGAGGGAGAGAACTGATCAGTTTGGGACTTTATAATCCCACCGGTCTATAATCCCGACGTTTGCCAGCTGCCGGCACAGTCCCACAGCGTTCCGTGATGGGAGGGAGCTGGGGAGCCATCCCCGTGGGATTTGGTCTGCGTGGGAGCAGCCCCTGTGGAGGGGTCACGGTGGGCATGCGTGTTTGAGGGGCACAGGGTGTTCAGTAAGTCAATAATTAATATATTTATTAATTTTTTTGAACAGAAAAGAAAGAGCTGGATCTCGGAAGATGATTTCTACAGACCTTCTCCAGGAGACAGCAGCGAAAACACGGCCAACGCCAACGGCTTTGGGCCGGAGGGGGCTGGCGAGGGTCCGGCCCCAGGGCTGATTAGCGCTCTTGATTTGGAAAGGCTGTCGGTGCCGTCTTCAGAGAGCAGGAAGCCCAAAACGTCGCCCGAACGGGAACGAAAGGGCTTCAGTGTTGTGCATCGCAGGCAGATGGGTACGTGCTGCTCTCCCCTCTCCTGCTTTCCTCAAGCTTCTACAGTGGGCAGTGCCGAGGGGCTGGGGGGGGTGGATTTTCGGGCGATGAGCTGTTTGGGAAGCATGGTTTGCCGTCGCTGAGCTTACGCAGCAGTGGCAGCTCCCCTTGGCGTTGCTGAGCCCACAATGGGCTGGTGGGAAGCGTTTCAGGAGGAGAGGAGGTATGCTGGGGGTCTCTGTCCACCCTGTGGGACATGTTTCTTTATGCCACCCCACTTGTTCTGAGCCTCAGAACCCAAATACATGTGGAGAGATGATGGAGACGAAGAAGGAGGTCCTGTAAATTCCTGTCCCATCCCACCGTCCACCAGGACCGGTTCTCAAAGCTGTGATGCCTCTGGTTGCTTGCTGTGAGCCACCCGTTGGCTTTTCTCTCTCCACCAGCTTCCCCTTTTTCAGTTAAACTAAGACATCTGCTTTTACCCCAGGTCTTTCCAATCCTTTCCGAGGGCTCCTGAAGCTGGGCAGCCTGGAGCGGCGAGGAGCCATGGGGATATGGAAGGAGTTTTCCTGCGAGCTGTCACCACTGGAGCTCCGGCTCTTCCTGGACCACGAGGACCGCATCTGCGTCGAGAGCTACTCCCTGCTGCGGTGCGAGTCGCTGGCGCTGACGCACTCGGATGGCCGTTTCGAGCTGGTTTTCCTGGGGAAAAAACTCTACCTACGAGCTCCTTCTCGAGACGAGGCTGAGGACTGGTTGGACAGGATCCGTGAGGCGCTGCAGAAGTGCCGGCCTCAGGTGGAGGAGGAGGAGGAGTGGGAGACGCTGGAGTATCCAGAAGATGATGGCGAAGGCCAGCCCATCCAGAGCGACTCCACTGCTCTTCTCCAGTACAGCGACGTGCCTGGGAACAGCTTTGACTGGACTCCAGCTCATGAACCGGAGCTGGATGCAATAAAAGAGGCTGTTCTGTACATGGACGTAGACAAAACCTGGGTCCCCTTTATTTTTTCCCTGTCTCTAGAAACTTTAAAGTGTTTTAAAGTCAGAAACAATGACAAAATTTTAAGCAACAGTTACGGTATAGAGACGATCCAGGACATCCTTCCAGACACCAGCCTTGGGGGACCCGCGTTCTTCAAGGTGATCACCTCCAAAGCTGTCCTGAAGCTGCAGGCTGAGAATGCAGAAGAAGCTGCCCTGTGGAGGGACCTGGTCCGAGAGGTGCTCATGTCCTACCTGGAGGGCGCGGAGGAGGCGTTGACACTGGGCGGCAGCTTGGACGGACACTCCCAGGTCATCCTGAAGAACATCGTGAAGGAAAACAGCTTCTTGTTGCAATACCTGGTGGCCATCCCCGTGGAGAAGGGCCTGGACTCGCAGAGCTTCATCTGTGCAGGTATACGTTGGCGCGTCCACAGACAAGAAAGCCAGCTCCGTCTTGGAGGATGATGATGTGTTAATGAGGTGACATCAAATTAAAGAGATGCCCTGAGTCCTGCCAACCCGTTGCAGGTCAGCTGCTGGTTTCCCCATTCAAACCCCAGGTAGCACCAAAGCCCCTTGGTGGGGTTTCACGTCCCCAATCAGCGGCACCTTTGGTGGTCCATGTGCACTGGGTGATCACCCCCACGCTGAATCCCCATCCCAGCACTGATCCAACTGGGCTGCTACTGGGCTTCTCTTTAAGATGCGTATGGTATAGACAGTGGTGGTTCTTGGCTTGAAGGCGACCTTAGATGGACGACTTCGTGGCCCCAGCCTGCAGGGAAAGTGCAATCAAGAGCAAATGCTGTTTTTCCAGTAACGCAGCACAGGAGCAAATATTGCAATGGGTGTGACAAGCCGATTTTGCGAAACATTCGTTGAACCTTGCGCTGACGCCTCTCGGCAGGCGAGGTGACACTGGTTTCACAGGGTAACACTCGCTGATCTCCACGGGACGTATAATTTGCTCTTTACCTTGGCGAGTTAATTAAACTTCAGATTTCTCTCCTGCTTTGATTATATTTCTCGTACCCTCCAGCAGGTTTGGTTTTTTTAATTTTAATCTCTCTTGGTTTTTTGGTGGTGTTTTTAAAATTTTTATATATATATATATTTTCCATTCTATTTGATCTCTGCCTTCCCCTCCAGGCTCTGTCCTGCATCTTTCACCTACCAACAGATGGAAGCAGCAAGCCAAAAAGACAAATTCCCAGTTTTTATGTATAGGTTTTTCTTAGGGGCCTGGCTGCCGTGCTTTCACCTTCCTCCCAGCCTGACCACCCTGGCGCAGGAGTGGTTTCCTTACCTCTCGGAGTAATGAGCAATAAAACCTTTTTTTTTAATTATTAATTCAGAGAGGAACGACTGATCTCCATGAATATTTCTTTGGGCATGCGCTCCAGCTAGCCCAAAGTACGAAGGATGGGGTGGTAAAGCCTTCCCCAAGGTTTGCTTATGCTTGGTCAGTTATTTTAGAGAACCGAACTCATTAAAAATAGCGCGAAGGGTTTTCCTGCCTTCGCAACTCTGAGTGAGATGCGCTCGCTCTTCAAGTCGCTATAAAAACCCTGCACGTTTCCCCCGAGACACGAGCTGGGTTCCTCCTGGTTACCCACCACTATAATAAAGGCTTTTTTTTTTTTTTGGCTTAATCCATCCTGACCTCATCCCTTGCAGATGAGCGTCTCTTGCGGATGTGGTTTTGGTACCCAGCAGCGGGAAGGAGAAGGGCTGAGTGAAGGCAAAGCTGCCGGTGGAGGTGATGGGGCAGGCAGGTGGGATTTAGGTTCTTCTGTAAACCGCTGGGATGTTCCCAGAATTCACTTTCCCTAAAAAAAAAAAAAAAAAAAAAATTGAACCACTTGATGGATAAAAGTGGGTTTAGGGATAGTCCAGAGTCCTTTTTTTATGGAGGAAAAAATGAAGCGGCTCCTGTTGGACCATCATGACCTTAAATCCACAGGGAAGGGGCTGGGGACCTCTCACCAAGTGTCCTACAAGTGCTTTAGCTGCTCTGCAACCCTGCCAAAAACTTTCTTGCTCCATTCCTCCCTCCCAAAAGTTTCTCCCCCCATCCTGGCAGTGAGGGGAACGGGCTCTCGGGGCAGAGGCGTCCCCTCTCATCACTTCATCCCTGCTCCCTGCAGGCTGCTCCAGGCAGATTGGTTTCTCCTTCGCAAAGCCCAAGCTCTGTGCCTTCTCCGGTCTCTACTATTGCGACAGCTGCCACCGGGATGACGAGACAGTGATTCCCTCGCGCCTCATCCACAACTGGGATCTGACAAAACGAGGGGTAAGTCTGGGTTCGGTCGGTGCGGGCAGCAGGACAATGCTCCTGCATGTGCCTGTGCTTCCTGAAGGTCCATCTGAACATTTCCACCACCAGCAGAGGTGGAGATGTCCACCCTACACCTCCCTCTGAGCCTCCTGGGCTGCTCCTTGGTGCATACCCACCTCTTGCCCCTCTCTCTGCCCCAGGTTTGCCGTCAGGCTTTGAAGTTCCTCACCCAGATCCGTAACCAGCCGCTGATCGACCTGAAGCTGGTCAACGAGAGCCTCTACGACCACGTGGAGAGGATGGGACGGATCCGGCAGAGCAGGGAACAGCTGAAGCTGCTGGGAGATTATCTCATCATGTGCCGCAGCGGGGCCCTGAAGGAGCTGAGCAAGCGGTGAGGTCCCTCTCTGGGTGACGTTACCCCGTTCATCCCCCTCTTTGCACCCCAGTGGTCTCCTGGTCCTCCTCCTGGTGCACTGTTGGAGTGGTGAGCGATGCTGCCAAGGCGTGGGCTGGTTTTTACCTCCATATCATCTGCTCGGAGGAGTTACCCGTCTGTTGGCTGGGTCAGCACGTTGAGATGTGACTCAGGAAACACCTTCCTGACTGAGGAGCTTCTGGCTGGACAGGAAACACCTGGGAAAATAGATGAGATATTTATTTTCTTTTTCCCCCGCTTTGAAATGCTTTCACACGATTTCCACCGGCAGGGTTTGGGATGTGTGGCATGATGTGAAAATCAGGTCTGCAGTGATTTTCTTCAAGAATCTGCATCGTCCAGGCTCCCCCTTGCTCCAAAGCCATTGGAGATGTGGTGGAAACCATCTACCGTCTTCCTCTCTGTGCTTCTTTGCAGGCTTGATCACAGGCACTACCTCTTGGAGTGTCCCCACAAATACAGCGTCACTGATCTGAGGCAGGTGAGAGCTTTTGGCGTGGTCGCAGGGGTTTTGCTGGTGAAAACATCCCAGTTTCTGTCGAGCGTGGCACTTCATCATCATCAGTAGAAGGTTTCATCCAGCTTCGTTTTCTTTTTGCCTTGCTCTCATCTGTCACGTGCGCTCTGCAAGCTTGCACGTCAGCTTAAAGGCAAATAATCGCCTTTATTTTAATTTGCCAAAATAATTGGCACAAGCTTGTATCCTTTGAGAACTATGGCGATCACACCTGATAAATTGTTTCGCCTCTATTTAAGCCAGCGTTGCTGCCAATGTGTCTCCATACAAACTGGGATCTATAGCAGATAATGTTGGAGGGGATGGGTGGTTGGATTTCTCATCGACTCCAAGCCCGGGATCCCCATCCCGGCAGGTTGTGGGTGCCGCTGTCTGCTCTCTGGGGTCCTGGTGCGACCCCGGCGCCTGTGTTTGGGGTTGGGTTTGGAGGACGACCTTGTCTTCATGTAGCAGCTCAAAGAATGGGCGTAATGTGGATTTTGCGTGGTGCAAACCTGGTGGGAGACGGGCTCTGCTCCTGCTGACCTGTCTCTGCCCTGCAGATAGCCGACGGCGTCTTTGAGACCTTCCTGCAGTCTCTGCTCCAGTTTGCTTCCCATCACGTCTACAACTGTGACCTGTGCACCCAGCGCGGCTTCATCTGCCAGATCTGCAACAGCAGTGACATCATTTTTCCCTTCGAATTTGAGACTACCACCAGGTGAGCAATATCTCCGTCACGTCCCGCTGCTGCGAGGCCACCCGAGCTGCTGGCCTGGAGCCTGGACCATCCCCTGGGTCCCTCTCTGGGGTTTTCTCCACTTTCTGGGCACGTGGCCCCGGGGTGGCCTGGAAATAGCTCTGAGCTGGTTGTGCGTCCCCATGGTCCCCACGTCCTCGTGGTCCCCGTCAGCTCCGAGCTGTTTCCAACCAAAACTGGGCTGTTTGTGGCAGGAGGGGACCATCCTTGCAGAGCCGAGGTGTCGCTCAGTCCAGCCCCTTCCAGGGGTTGCAGGAGGGAAGGAGAAGCAGCAGTGGGACTGTTCGTACACCCCTCCGCAACTGAGGAGGGGAGGAAGGACGGACGGACGCAGATTTGGAGATAAATGGCGGGCAGCCCTGTGGGATGTGCCGGGGAGAGGCTGGGGACGTTCCCAGCAGGACGAGGGGACACTGGCTTCCATCTGGGTTTTTCTCCTGCCCGCAGAGCTCGCAGTCTTTGCAGGCAGGGCCTTGCCTGCAGCGGGGTCAGCTGCTGCACAGGGTTCGGATGTTGACATCGGATAGTCTTCTATGATGGCATCGTCGGCTGGGTGGATGAGGGGAGAGCAGTGGAGTTGTCTACCTTGACTTCAGCAAGGCTTTTGACACCATTTCCCATAACAACCTCATTAGCAAGCTTAGGGAGCGTGGGCTGGACGAGTGGACGGTGAGGTGGGCTGAGAACTGGCTGAATGGCAGAGCCCAGAGGGTTGTGATCAGCGGCGCAGAGTCCAGCTGGAGGCCTGTAGCTTGTGGTGTGCCCCAAGGGTCAGTGCTGGGTCCGGTCTTGTTCAACGTATTCATCACTGACCTGGACAGGGGACAGAGTGTACCCTCAGCAAGTTCGCCGATTCTAAACTGGGAGGAGTGGCCAACACACCAGCTGCACTGCCATTCAGCGAGACCTGGACAGGCTGGAGAGGAACCCAGTGAAGTTCAACAAGGGCAAGCACAGGGTCCTGCACCCAGGGAGGAATAACCCCAGCACCAGGACAGGTTGGGGGTGACCTGCTGGGAAGCAGCGCTGCGGAGAAGGACCTGGGAGTCCTGGTGGACACCAAGCTCTCCATGACCAGCAGTGTGCCCTCGTGGCCAAGAAGGCCAATGGTACCTGGGGAGCATTGAGAAGAGCGTGGCCAGCAGGTCAAGGCCAGTTCTCCTCCCCCTCTGCTCTGCCCTGCTGAGGCCACATCTGGAGTTCTGTGTCCAGGTCTGGGCTCCCCAGTTCAAGACAGACAGGGAACTACTGGGGAGAGTCCAGCCGAGGGCTGTGAGGATGATGAGGGGACTGGAGCATCTCTGGTATGAGGAAAGGCTGAGAGAGCTGGGGCTGGTTAGCCTGGAGAAGAGAAGGCTGAGAGGGGATCTCATCAACGCTTATCAATATCTAAAGGGTGAATGTCAAGAGGATGGGGCCAGACTCTTCTCCGTGGTGCCCAGTGACAGGACAAGGGGCAACGGGCACAAACTGGAACACAGGAAGTTCCATCTGAACAGGAGGAAAAACTTCTTCCCTCTGAGGGTGACTGAGCGCTGGGACAGGCTGCCCAGAGAGGTTGTGGAGTCTCCTTCTCTGGAGAGATTCCAAACCCTCCTGGACGCCGTCCTGTGCAACCTGCTCTGGGTGATCCTGCTCTGGCAGGGGGTTGGATGAGATGATCTCCAGAGGTCCCTTCCAGTCCCTGCCAGTCTGGGGTTCTGTGAAGGGGTGTGTCAGCCGGGGTGGTTGGTCCGCACTGGCAGGGTTTTCTGAAGGAATCGATACCAAACCCTTCCAGCCCAGGAGCCTGCTCCACCGTAGGAGGACAGAGATCCACATCTCCATGGTTAGCTGGCAATGAGTTTAGTCCTGGCGGAGGAGTTTAACCGGCCGATGGTCTGCGTGGTCTTGCTTTGCCCGGCAGTTCCTAAAAGCAATCAGTGACATCCAGAAGCTGCAGAAAACTCCAAGAAGACCAGGATCCTTGGGTACCCCACGCTTTACGTGGTTCCGAATATTTCCAGGGCGGCTGAGCAGGATTGCTCTCTCTCCCTCCTTGCCGCAGGGACACCATCGTGCTCATTATCGAGGACAACATCCCCAGGGAACTGATTTTTCCCTAGAAAATGAGCGTATGGGCTCTGGAAAGAGCAGGCACGCGGGGCTGAGCTCTGCTGGCAGCCGGCTGGAGGTCTCGTGTCCTGTAAAGCTGGGCCCTGAAGTTTGTTGACTTTTTTATTTTTTTTTTTTTTCCTGGTGGAGGAGGTTGTGCAGCAGGAAAGCGGCTCGACCGACATCCTCGCCAAGCTAAACCCGGCTTCCTGCCCCTCTGCCCGCCCCGGGGGGGGGACAGCCAGCTGCCGGGGTCACGCCGTCACTCGCTACAGGATGCGTCTGAAACACCTCTTAACAATAAACCCGGCCAGGCACGGGACCTTCTCCTTTTCACAGCAGCGGTGGCTGCTTCCTGCAGCCATTGCTCTGGCAGGTGGAGGCAGGAGATGCCACCTTTCGGCTGCTGCTCGCTCAGAAACACGCGGGGTAAAAACCACCCCCCCGGCTTTGCAAATCCTCCCGCGCTCGGGGAGGAGCCGCCGCTGCTAATCCGGAGAAGCCGCCTAAAAAAAATATTCCGCTGGGAAAATGCACGGCGCCGGGCAGCCCCCCGCCCCGTCCCGTCTATCTGCGCACAACCCTTTTCCGTATCCCGAGTAACTCGGGGATTGCAGCCGCCTGTCGGGAGCAGGATTTGACCCAGGCTGCGATATTTCACTGGCCCACTGCTGGGTGTTTCTCCGCTCCCCTCGTCCTTTGGGGAATTAAAGGTATTCGGTGGTATTCACACATGGATTGCGCACCGGGTATTTGCACTTGAGGGCGTTTAGGAATAATCCGGCTGACCCGCTGGCATGCGGACGGGCCGCATTTCGCTGCTGCCGGCGAGGCGGGGGATCGCGAGAGGGGGGGAAAAAGCGAGCTCAGCCTTCGCGGCACAGACTTTTCTTCTGTTGACTCAAGATAAGTAGTGAACGCCCCTCGCAGAGCTGGGTGTCTCCTCCCCGCCGGCCCCGCACAAGGTAGAAATTTCTGGCTGTTTACATTCCTGCCGCGGCGCTGAGCCAGAGCGGGGAGGTCCCAGGCGGGTGCTGGTGAAACCTCTCCGGAGCCGGCCGGCTCAAAGGCAACGCCGTCCCGGCTGCCCGTCCCCTTCCCCGCACCCCCGCTGTCCCCAAGCAGTGTCCCTGCTGCGTGCGGGTCCCGCGGTCAGGGTTTTGGGGGGGGGGGGTGGGTGTCTCCCGGCTGCGCCCCAGCCCCGGCGAGCGGAGGGTCCGCGCTCCCCCGCCAGCGTTGCATCTCGCCGCCGAGGCGCCGTCACAGGGTTTGGGGTCTCAGCCTGGAAACTTTGCTCGAGTTGTCACTGCGCGGAAGGTGAGGTGCGAACCTCAATCAACCTCTCCCTCTCTCATCTGCAAAAAAACCGGCAGTGTGCTGGCAGCTGCCCGCAGCGCTCTTTCCGGGTGAGCTGCTGCTTTTGCTCTGAGCTTGCTGGAGGTGGATCTTTAGCTCGAGTAGTTTCTGCTCCTGCTAGCAAGGTTCGCCTTGAGCTAGAGCTGGCTCTCGCTGGGGCCGGGGCTCTTTGCTCAGCAAACGCTTGGAGGAAACGGAGACGAGGAAGTGTCCCCAGGTCTGGTTTGGTTCGATCTTTGCTCTGATGTTACCAACAGGGTGGTTTGGGTTTGTTTTTTATTTTTCTTTTTTCCTCCTTGGTTTCTCCTAGGTGCAGCAAATGCAAAACCGTCTTCCACCGGGACTGCCAAGCCAGCGCCAAGTCGTGCCCCCGCTGCGAGCGCCGGCAGAGGTACCAGCGAAAGCTGGAGGCGGAGGCCAGCGCGGAGCCATTAGCACCTGGGGACCGACCGTGACGCTGCCCTCGGCTTCTCGTCCAGCCGGGCTAGTGCCGAGGGGCTGGCAGGAGGGGCAGAGAAAGAGACCCCCCCTGCCCAGGAGCTGATCCTGCGCCCGGCCCTTCCCCGGGGACAGGGGTGCTGGGCGATGCAGCGTGGGTGCTCCCGCCCCGTGGAGGGACCCTCTGCCCCCCCTCCCCAGGGCTGAGCAAAGGGGGGCTGGAGAGGTGCGTGTCCCCCGCTCACGCCAACCCGGTGCTGCTGGGGGATGCTCCCAGTCACCCCCCCCCGGTGCCAACCTGATACGTCCCCTCCCGGTGGAAACCCAGGGGCTGTCCGGGGTGTAAATCAGGATTTCCAGTCGAGGTTGTGGATAACTGACATTGATTAAAACTCTAGTTTTTTAGGATGTTCGATACTGAAAAACCGGTATTTTTTTACGTGGGGGTTTTGCACAAGCTGGCCTGCTCCGGGGGCGGGGGGGGTGACGGTAGCCACGCAGGGAGGGGGCGAAGTGACACTTGTGCCTTTAGGGACCCTACGTGCCCTGGGGGGGCCGGGGGAGCACCTCCTGCTCGGAGAGCCCACCCATCACCGCAGCCCCCCAGGAAAAGAAGGGAGAGAAGAGCCGGGCTGCTCCTCCCCGCCTGCTGCTCTTCATCCTCGGAATAAATTTTATTTTCCTTTCACCCTTCCCCATGTAAAAATAATTAAAGTTTATTTAATGACGAGCGAAGACGTCTCCAGGGTTTGCTTCTCCGCAGCGGGGCACTGCAGTCCCCCGTCCGACCTGATGTTGCGTCTCCGTGGGAGGAGGGTTGGGGAGGGGGGTGCTGCCTCTCCTCCATCTTCCTGGGTTTTGGGGGGCGACTGGGGGACACTGCCCCATTTTCCTTCCCAACTGTTCCCCACCCCTGTCGGCATCTCCGCTTGTTCATTCCCCCTTTTTTTCCTTGCCGCCCCGCTCCTGGGGCCAGGAGGATTTGGGGTGCACCCACCGCCACGGGGACCCCAGTGGGACTCCCTGGGTGGGGGGGGCAAAAGCCAGGGCAAGGTGGGGGGGGTCCCATCCCCCTGCCCTGGGGAGGCCATGCCGGATCCGGCAGCGGTGCAGATCCCGGCTCAGCCGCGGGGCAGGGCCCTTCCTGCGGCAGGAACCTCCTGAGGAGCCGTTTCCTCGGCCGGGCGGCAGCGGGTCCCCTCCGCCATCGCCCCTTCCCTCCCGCCCCGTGGGGAGGAAACAGGCCGGGCCCCCACCGCCCCTCTCCTCCGCCTGGGGGGCCGGGCACCCAACACCGGCGTGGAGCCCGGCCCCGTCTTTCGGCGAGGCGCCGGCAGGAAACCGGGGCGAGTCGGGACCAGCCCAACGCGGGCACGAGCAGCACCCGCCTCGCGCCCCACCGCCCCCGCCTGCACCCCAACACCAGCCGGAGGTGAGATTTGGGGGGGGGTCAGTGGCTTTGGGGGCTCGGGGACTTGGGGCTCGGTGGCTTCGGGGGCTTGAGGACGGCGGTGGCGACCCCGGGGCTGTTTCAGGCGGGTTTGGGTGGTTTGGGGAACATCCATGTGGGCCTGGGGCTCAACGGGGACCCCCTCACTCGGCTCCCCCAGGGTCCCCGCGCACCCCAAGAGGGGTCGGGAGCTGCCGTCAGCCCCTTCCCTGTCCCGTGTCCCGCAGGCGGAGGTGCCGGGGCAGCCATGGAGGCGGCGGTGCCGGCGGAGGAGGCGTTGGTGCTGGTGGAGTACGGCTTCGAGTACCGAGCCAAGGACGGGACCTTGGTCTCCATCAAGCCCAACGAGCGCTACGTCCTGCTGAAACGAACCAACCACCACTGGTGGCACGTCAAGAGGAGCGGGGACGCCCGGCCCTTCTACATCCCTGCCCAGTACGTGAAGGAGCTGCCCCCCATCGCCACCCCGGCCCCGCTCGACCCCCCACTGCCGGGGCATGCCGGGACGGATCCGGCCACGCTCGCTCCCCCGCCGCTGCCAGCCTACGAGTATCGGTTCATCGGTGCCGCCGAGACGGAGGAGCCGGCCGGAGGATGCTCGGTGCCCAGGAGGGACTCGGTGCCCAGGAGGGAGTCGCCGCCCAGGAGGGAGTCACCACCGGCGCTCAGCTCTTTTCGGGCCCCCCCAGGACTGAGCCCCCACGCCGCCGAGCCCGTGCGCCCCTCGCACTCCCTGGATGACCTGGCACGGGCGATGCCGGTGTCACGCAGTGCCGCCACTGTGGGGTCGCATGGAGACCCCCCGGGACATGCTCGCCCGCTCGGCAAGAGCCGCTCCGAGACGCTCTGTGCCCCTGGCAAGGACAGGGACGCAGCGAGGAGGCAGCCGGGGTCCGGCCATGCAGCTCAGGTACGGTGACATCCCCGGTGCTGTCCCCAAAGGCGGCACTGGGGGGATCGGGGGCAGGGGGGGGGGGCAGGATGCCTGGGTCCCCCGGCTGAGTCAATGTCCCATGTCCCGTCCCCCCCCCCCCACGACCCCCCATCCCCCGGCAGAGGGTGGGATGGTCCCCAGGAGCTCCCCGGCACGGCTGCCACCGCCGGGACCCCCCCACGTCCCCCCAGCAAGCCGACCCCATGGGGGAAACCTGCTGGGCAGCCCCCCCATACAGGTTTGCCAGCGAGTACTGCCTCGGGGGGGGCAAGTTAGCGACCCCCCGACCGGGCACCCACCCTGAGCACCTCGCCCTGCACCGTGCCTCAGTTTCCCCACCCCCATGGGCACCCCGTGCCCTGCCCCCGCAGCAGCGGCCCTCCAGGGTGCAGAGCCCAGCGATGCCGGCGGAACCGAGGTCGGGGGGGGGGGCGGGTCGGTGCCAGCTGGGGTCCCTCAGGGGGTCCCGCACCCCGTCCCTGCAGCGTTCCCGGGACCAGGGGAGGCAGAAAGGGGTTAACAGGGAAGCGCAGCAGCTCCTCCCTGCCGGGGCGGGTGTCTCACCTGGGTGCAGCACCCAGTGCCGGAGGTGGGTGCTGGGTGCACCCCGGCTAACGTGGGCACCCCGCCACCCCAAAACCCACGCTCGCCCCATGCCAGTAAGTAGCGAGGGGCCCTTCCTGGGCCCCCAGCAGGGCTCCCTGCAGCACCCCTCTTATGGGGGGCACCCGAGGGTGGGGGGCTGCCCCCTGGCCCTCACCTGCCACCGACACCGGCTGGGGCACAGCGGGGCGAGAGGGCAATGGTGGGGGGGGTCCCACGTACTTGTCCCCCCCACGTCACCCCACCCCAGCACCTTTCTTTGGGGTAACCCGCAGCACCCCGAGCCCTGGCGACGCCCAGTTCAAGGGGGGCTCGAGGGGTTGTGCTGCCCGGGGGGGTTGTGTTTTGCTGGAAGAAAGGGGGTGTCGGTGGCAGGGGGGGCTGGGTTTTACAGCCTGTTTTACACCCCGTGACCCCCGCTGTCACACGGTAACCCCCGGCGCTCTTTGCACACCCAAACTATCGATTCCCCCCCCCGGCCCGGAGGGACCCAGCGCGATCCCCAGCCCCGGTGCCATGACCGGAGCTTTCCCGGCACCAAAACCAACCGGCAGCAGCGGCAGGCTGCACCGGCCTCAGCCCCGCCACCACGTGCATCCACCGCCTCAGCTGCCGGGATGGGGCGATCCCAGTGTTTGGGGGGGGACGCAGCTCCCCCCTCCCACCCCCGGTTCGTCCCCGTGCAGTTGCTGGTGGAGCAGCACGATGCCGGATGAGTCCAACTAAATTTGGGGGGCAGTTTTCCTGGTTAGCACCAGCTGTCATCGCTGGCACGGCACCGTCCCGGTGCGATTGGGGCTCGGTCGGCCTTGGCTTTGGCGGAGCGGGTGGCGGGTGACGGGGTGACAACAACCCCAAAAAAAGCCAATTCCGCTCTGGGGCCAAGCGCCGGTGCTTGGAGGCGGCTCTTCCGCTCCCCGAACCCCAGCAGGAAGCACGACGGCGCGGGGCCCGGCACAGGGCGCCATCGGCATTACCGGAGCCTCTCGGTGTCCCCACGGGCTCTGTGTGTGTCCCCCAAGATGGGTGATCGGGCATCGGGTGCTCTGCAGCGGTCCCGCAGCAGGGTATCGCGGCTGCTGCATTTGGGGAAGGTAGGCAGCACCCATGGGTGCACCCAGGCAGGGTGGGGAGGGGGGTGTTGTGGGGTCATCCCGCCCCTCCCAGCTGCCTCCCGAATTTCCCCCAGTGTGTTTACGCTGAGGAGGTGGCACCGGGCACCGGTGGGTGCCAAGATGCCCATCCCGAAGTGGCGAGGGGCACCCAGCCCCCTCCCTGGGGGGGAGAGGAACCCCCTGGAGATGCACCCATGGGAGGGAGGTGCTGGGGGGGGCTCCGTGCTGGGGGTCGCCCATCGTCACCCCCATGTCCCTTGTCCCCAGGACGACGGCGGCCTCTCGCACTGGGCTTCCGGCTCCGCTTGCCACCGCGGGGAGGTCGGGGGGTGGCGGGGGGCAGGGTGAGGGGCTGTCCCTGGGAACACTCGGCCCGCTGCCCCCCTCTGCTCCAAGGTGTCCCCAGGGACACCCCATCCCCTGCGCGTGCGTCCCCCCGGGCCCCGGGGCGATGGGCAGGGCTGCGGTTGGGAAACTTTGTCCCCACGGGCGCTGGAGGGAGGCGCAGGGGCTGTAAAGCTGGGGAGATCAAAGGGTGCCAGGAGCACATTCCCCACGGCAGCCACCCGCCCGCGGCCGCCCCGGCCCCGGGGACACGGCCCCCCACCCCGGCAGCCCTGCGGAGAGAGGGGGGCAGCCACGCCGGGGTGCTCGGAGCCTTGTTTTGGGATGCGGTGATGAGGAGTGCCGGCACCAGGGTGCTCGGGTGGGTGGCAGGGGCCGTGGGTGCTGGCGGTGTGGGTGCCGGCGATGTGGGTGCTGGTGCCGGTGATGTGGGTGCTGGTGCCGGTGATGTGGGTGCTGGCGGTGCAGGTGCAGACGGTCAGGGTGCTGGCGATGTGGGTGCAGGTGATGTGGGTGTTGGAGATCTCCCAGGGTGCTGATGATGTGGGTGCTGATGTGTGGGTGCCGGTGATGTGGGTGCTGGCGGTGCGGGTGCAGACGGTCAGGGTGCTGGCGATGTGGGGGCAGAGGCTGGGGGTGCAGGTGATGTGGGTGCAGGTGTTGTGGGTGTTGGAGATGTCCCAGGGTGCTGATGACATGGGTGCTGATGTTGAGGGTGCTGATGTGTGGGTGCAGGTGGTGTGGGTGCAAGCACAGGGGGTGCCGATGCCAGTGATGTGGGTGCAGGTGATGGGCGTGGTGGTGGGGCTGCAGATGTTGGTGCAGATGTTGGGGATCTTCATGGTTTGGGTGCTGATGTGTGGGTGCTGATGATGCGGGTGCAAGTGCTGGGTGCTGGTGCCAGTGATGTGGGTGCAGACGGTGTGGATACGAGATGCCGATGCCCTGGGAGCAGATGCCCGTGGTGGGTGACGCGGGTGCTGACGCCGGGGACACGATGCCCCGAGCCCAGACTCTCTCCACGTGCCGCTGCCAGCCGGGCGCTCCCTGCCCTGCCGTGGGTGCCGTGGGTGCCCTCCTCCACCACCCGGCCATCCGCATCCCATCACTCGCGGCTCCAGCCCCACGCGAGGGGGTGTCGGGGCAGGAGGGATGTCCCAGCACCCTGGGCAGGGCAGGATCCGGCTCCTCGGCCCCTCACCCAGCCACCAGCCCGGGTACCACGGCAGGGACGTCCCAGGCGCGCCGTCGCCAGCGTCCCTCACCGCACCCATCGCCGACTGCGACACCCGAGTGACCCGGCCGTGTGTGTCCCCCCCTCCAGGCACGCAAGGAACCGGAGGAGCCGCCCGCCCCCATCTACCTCAACATCCAGGAGGCGCGGGAAGAAGCCGCAGCTGCCAGCTCGGCCCTGGAGGAACCCGGCAGCTCCGTGTCGGACTGGGAAACCCACACGGATACGGACAGTGGACATTTGTTTTATTATAACCCGGTGACGGGCGAGACCACGTGGGATTGTCCCTTTGGGCAGGCAGAAGATGGAGTGAGTCCCGTCGCCTCTCCCGCCTCCTCGCTCGCCCACAGCCCGGAGTTTCCCGAGTGGGAACAGTACGTGGACGAAGCCAGCGGACAGGCCTTTTTCTATAATTCGGTAACAGGTGAGACGTCGTGGGACCCCCCCCACGCGGGAGACGGAGGCAGCTCCCAGGATATGTACCCTGGGGTGACGCGGTACGGTCCCATGGAGCAGAGGGTGAGCACTCAGCGAGGCGTGGGGATGATGGGGTGGAGATGGAGATGGAGACAGGAATGGAGACAGGGATGGAGACGGAGGTGGAGATGGAGGTGGGGATGGGGATGGGGATGGAGGTGATGGAGATGGAGACAGGGATGGAGATAGAGATGGAGATGGAGACAGGGATGGAGATGAAGATAGAGACAGAGGTGGAGACAGGAATGGAGACAGGGATGGAGATGGAGGTGGAGATGGAGATGGGGATGGGGATGGGTATGGAGATGGGGATGGAGATGGAGATGGAGACAGAGATGGAGATGGAGATAGAGACAGAGACGGAGACAGGAATGGAGATGGAGATGGGGATGGAGATGGAGATGGGGATGGAGATGGAGACAGGGATGGAGACAGGAACGGAGATGGAGATGGAGACAGAGATGGAGATGGAGATAGAGACAGAGATGGAGACAGGAATGGAGATGGAGATGGACACAGAGATGGAGATGGAGATGGAGATGGAGACAGGGATGGAGACAGGAATGTAGACAGGGATGGAGATGGAGATGAAGATGGAAATGGGGATGCAGATGGTGACGGAGGTGGAGATGGAGACAGGGATGGAGATGGGGATGGAGATGGAGCAGCCCACACCTGGGCTGGCCGCAGCTTGGGGATGTGGATGCTCTTGGTGGGGCACAAGATCTTGACCTGGGTCTTTTCTCCAGCCACCCACTCCAGAAACGGACTATCCCGACCTGTCTCCAGATGAGCTGGAGTGTTATCCCGAGGAGGACTACTCGCCCGTGGGCTCCTATGAGCAGGGGGCCACACTGTCTCTGTCCCCGAGGCGCCCTGAGGAGCTGGGCTCACCCCCGGGCTGGTACGGGTACAGCCACCCTGAGGGAGCCGCATTCTGCCCCGAGCACTTGGCCTCCGACACGGTACGGGGATGGGGACGGGGATGGGATGGGATGGGGAAAGGGATGGGGATGGGGACAGGGAGAAGAATGGAGATCAGGACATGGATGGGAATGGAGACAGGGACATGGATGGGGACAGAGATCGGGACAGGGGCAGGGATGGGGACAGGGATGTCTGGCAGGGGATGAGCACCCTCATGGAGCCCCAAAAGTGGAGGGAGGGGCTCTGGGAGCGGCGGGCGCGAGGCCCAGCACCCATCCGGCACGGGCACCCCGAGCATCACCCGCTCGCTCCCCCCAGGTGCCGAGGGGCGGCCGCCACGACCGGGCCAGCAGCAGCTCCAGCCAGGACAGCGGGCTCTTCGCCTGGCACAGCGCGGCGCCGCCGGCGCTGGGGCTCAAGGAGGAGAAGGTGAGCGCCCGGGGGAGGGACACCAGCCCTAACCCACCCCGGCACCGGGGCAGGGGGACAGGGGGCGAACCTGACCCCCCCCCCGACACGCTTTGTCTTCCAGTTTAAAAGCCTCGAAAAAGCCGGGGTGCTCAACCGGACCAAGATGGTGGACAGAGGGAAGCGGCTCCGGTAAGCGCAGCCCGGTGTCCCCCGCCACCGGCAAAGGGACCCCCGGGGGGGCGGAGGGGCCAGGGGCCGTGCTGTCCCCCTGCGTGACCCCCCCTCTGCTCCCCAGGAAGAACTGGAACTCCTCCTGGACGGTGCTGGAGGGGGGGATCCTCACCTTCTTCAAGGACTCCAAGCACTCAACGGGCAGTGGCTTGGTAAGACCCCCACCGGCCTTGGTGGGGCCAGCACCCACGGGATGGGGCCAGCACCCACAAGATGGGGCCAGCACCTATGGGATGGGACCAGGACCCACAGGATGGGGTCAGCAGCTGTAGGATGGGGCCAGCACCCACAGGATGGGGCCAGAACCCATGAGATGGGGCCAGCACCCACGGGATGGGGCCAGCACTCATGGGACGGGGCAAGGACCTACAGGATGGGGTCAGAACCTCAGGATGGGGCCAGCACCCATGGAATGGGTCCAACACCCATGGATGGAGCCAGCACCCATGGGATGAGGCCAGCACCCATGGGATGAGGCCAGCACCCATGGGGTGAGGCCAGCACCCATGAGACAGGGCCAGCACCCATGAGATGGGGCCAGCACCCATGGGATGAGGCCAGCACCCATGAGATGGGGCCAGCACCCACAGGACAGGGCCAGCACCCATGGGACAGGCCCTGCACGAGGACCCCTCCCAGCACCGGGCTGGGTTGCCGCACGCCAGCGCGTGTGCGCTCACACCTCCCCTCGCACACACGCGGTGTGGGGGCGCAGAGCTCGGCAGGGCGAGCGGGGAGGAAGTGGTGCCCAGCCCAACCCCCCCGCCCCGGCACCCAGCACCCAGCACCCGCTGCCCGGATGCAGAAGCTGCCGTGGGTCTTGCAACACCCTGCGGTGACGGTGGCAGGGGAAGGAGAGGGGACAGACACACCGCCTCGGGTGGGGGGGGACACGGCGCTGGCCCCACCGCTGGGCCGTGGGTGCAGGGCTCCGTCTGGGGGGGCCCTTCAGGGAACCAGGGATGGAGAGGAGCTGGATGGAGGGGGAGCGTGGCCAAAGCACCCCCAAACCCAGCACACAGGGAGAGCAAGAGGGGCTGATGCTCTTCCCCTGTGACACCCCCAGGGGACTGTCCCCTCCCCGGGGACGGGCACCCCGCAGCCTGCATCCCCCCTTCCCCGCGTAGTGCTGCTCCTGCACGGTGCTGCCACCGAGACGGACCCTAACGCCGAAGACCCCCGGGGTCCCCGGGTAGGGCTGGGGATGTCCCAGGAGGGGACGGTGGCCGTAGGGCCCGGCTGTCCCCGAGCGGGTGGCCACAACACGCACCCCACGGCCGCGGCGCCGTGTCCTGGTCCTGCAGAGAGACCCCGGTGCCGTGGGAGGGGACAGAGATGTCCCGTGGGGGACAGTGGCCACTCCTGCCTTTCTGGAGGTCCTCTGCAGAGCAGGACCCTGGTGTCCTCGTCCCCTCCGGGAGGGTGCCAGCGGTGCCACCCTCGTGCCCTTACTCCTGCAGCGGCACCCCAGCACCCTGACCACCCCCGAGCACACGGTGGAGCTGCGCGGGGCCACCCTTGCCTGGGCCAGCAAGGACAAGTCCAGCAAGAAACACGTCCTGGAGGTGAGCCGGGTGGCAGCGGGGGGACATCGGTCACCCCTCAGGGTGGCCCACGGGGCGGTGGCGATGCCAGCACTGGCCCGGTTCATCCCACCAGCAGCGAAGGTTGTTGGCGGCGGGGACACTGGGGGACATCCCCGGGCTGGGAGCAAAGGGACACGCTGTGCTGCTGGCCACTGGCCACCGTCCCTTTCCCACGGGCACGGAGATGTCACCAAGGGACGTCCTGGCTCCCAGAGGGGTTTTTCCACTCGGGCTTTGCACAGCGAGGAGGTTTCCAGCCGCTCCGGCTCGCCAGCAAATGGCAATTGGGGCCATCGGTGTAATGAGTTGGGCGCCGTTCTCAGCCACAACCTGGCCCCCCAAGGCGGGTGGTTGCAGCCAAGCGCGGGCAGCCCCGCGGCCCTGCCCTGACCACTGCCTGCTGCTCCGCAGCTGAAGACGCGGGAGGGCTCGGAGTTCCTCATCCAGCACGACTCGGAGCAGATCATCGCCGCCTGGCAGAAGGCGATCGCCGACAGCATCGGCAGGCTGGTGAGAAGGCGCCCGCCGCCCCCCCCACCCTGCCACCCTGGGGACGGGCACGGGGGGGTCTCACGCTGCCCCTTCCCTAGGGCGCCGACGTCCCCGGCGAGGAGGATACGGAGAGCGGGGCTGAATTCGGCTCCCGGGAGAAGCTGGGGGGCGGCGAGGAGAGGAGGGCAGGTGAGCTCGGGCAGCCTGGCACGGGGCTGGCGCTGGGGTGGCACCGGCACAACCATCACCGGGCCGGGGGCGGGGGGGGGGGAAGGAGCGGTCACCCCGCGGTGTCCCCAGCTCCCTGCGGCGGGGGGGACGTGCTGGGAGCACCCCGGTCCCGTCGGACGATGGTGACCTGTGCCCTGTCCCTGCCAGCGGCCGGGCAGGTGACGGGCAGCGCCGGCAGCGAGAGCGACTCCAGCAAAGTCCGGAACAAACTGCGCAAGTTCCTGCAGAGGCGGCCGACGCTGCAGTCCCTGCGCGAGAGGGGCTACATCAAGGGTGGGTGCTGGGCTGGGGCTGAGCCCCCTCGGGGTGTCCCCGGGGTGCGGGGGGTGGGGTGGGTGGGGACAGCCGAGGACGGAGCTGGGACAGTGGGTTGGGGGAGGGACCGAGCCCAACCCCGACCCAACGTCACGGTGATGGGCTTGAGCGTGTCCCATCACCTCCAGCCACCCCGTAGGGGAATGGGCCCTTCTGCGACGTCCCCAACCCTGTCCCCCACCCCGGGCACCCTTTGAGCGTCACCCAGCCGTGCTCAAACCTCCGGTGGTTTTTCCAGATCAGGTTTTCGGCTGCTCCCTGCAAACGCTGTGCGAGCGGGAGCGGGGGACGGTGCCCCGCTTCGTCCTGCAGTGCATCCAGACCGTGGAGAGGAGAGGTACCGCCCCGCGCCTCGGGGACGGGGACAACCCGGGGGGGTGGGGGGCACCCACCGGGAGGGGGGGACAGCTCTGGGTAAAGCCTAAATGTGACGGTTGGGTTTTGCCTGGAAGCTGCTGCGGGCACCGGCGTGGCCTCACCGGTGTCCGTCACCGTGTGCCACCCGGCCGTGGGCACCTTCCAGGGGACAGTGGGGACACACGGGTACCCCGAGGTCCCTCGGTGGCGGCTGGTGTCACGTCCCAGGGTGGGCTGTGGTTAACCGGGAGCTTTCCCCTCGTCTCCACCACCGTCCTCTGCCAGGTCTGGACATTGACGGGCTGTACCGGGTCAGCGGCAACCTGGCCACCATCCAGAAACTGCGCTACAAAGTGGAGCACGGTGAGGTCACCCGCGGTGACAACGGGGGGCAAACGGGATATTCCCCCCCCCCAAAGGCAGGGTGACAGCGCTCCGGCTGGGGAGGGGGGATGGGGACCCTCACCCATCCGTGGGGCTCTGGCACCTGCCTGAGGTGCTGCCCCCGCCCTGCAGATGAGCACCTGGACCTGGATGACGGGCGCTGGGAGGACATCCACGTTGTCACCGGGGCGCTGAAGCTTTTCTTTCGTGAGCTGCCGGAGCCGCTCGTCCCCTTCAGCCACTTCGACAAGTTCATCGCTGCCATCAGTGAGGCCTGGGGACGGGGAGGGGACAGGGAGGGGATGGGATGGGATGGGATGGGGATGGGATGGGATGGGATGGGGATGGGGATGGGGATGGGATGGGATGGGATGGAGATGGGGATGGGATGGGGATGGGATGGGATGGGGATGGGGATGGGATGGGATGGGATGGGATGGGATGGGATGGGATGGGATGGGATGGGGATGGGATGGGGATGGGATGGGATGGAGATGGGATGGGATGGGGATGGGATGGTGATGAGGATGAGGACAGGGATAGGGATGGGGACGGATGCTCTGGCTGCCCGAGCCAGCACCCCACCGTGTCTCCCCTCCCCTTGCAGAGATGCAGGACCCCATCAGGCGGGGCCGGTGCATCCGTGACCTGGTATTTTCCCTCCCGCCCGCCCACCACGACACCATGGGGGTCCTCTTCCGCCACCTCTGCAGGTGACACCCGTCTCACTCCCCCCAAACCCTGGTGGCAGGAAGGGGGACAGGACCTGGGTTTGGGGACATGCCAGGTAACACCGTCCCTCGTCCCCACAGGGTTATCGAGTATAAGGAGGAGAACCGCATGTCGGTGCAGAGCGTCGCCATCGTCTTCGGCCCCACGCTGCTGCGGCCAGCGAGCGAGGAGGGGAACATGGCCATGCACATGGTCTTCCAGAACCAGGTGGTGGAGCACATCCTCAACCAGTACAGCTACATCTTCCCTGACAGCTAAACCCCCCTGGGGACACGCGTGGGGACAAGCCCAGCAGTGGGGACATGAAGGAGCAGCATCTCAGGGAAAGGACTTGGCCATGTGTCACCTTGGACCGTGGGTGGTGGCAATCGTGGGCTCAACGAAGGGCAAGCGCGGTGGCCCAGCTCGCTCGGGATGCGGCTCAAGGGATGGGTGCCGCAGCTGGGGGCACCCCGAGCACCCCGTCCTCCGCTGCCACCCGCTCCCGCTGGGGCCGGATCTAGAGAGGTTGAGCCCCAGGGGTGCGTGGGGTTTGGGGGGGGCCCCATCGGTCAAGAGGGGACGATGGAGCCCTGGGGTCCCCAGCTCGCTGGGGCCAGCAGCGCAGACCCGGCATCCCCGGGGTGAGAGGATGGAGATGCCTGGCCAGGCAGTGCCCGCGGGGACGGTGCCACCGGCGGGGCAGGCAGGGACAAGCCACGCTGAGCCGTGGCCAGAGCCGGTGTCCGGCACAAGCCCGTCACCGTGTTCCCGAATAAAGAGCCCGCCCAGCCGCAAGGACGAGTGGTTGGTGACGGGGCACGGGGACATCGCAGGGACATCGGTGGCACAGCGGGGGCTCGGTGCCCTTTGTGCCCCATGAGGACGAGGGGACCTCAGCACCCCCAGAGGGGCGAGACTGCAGGCCACCACGGTGACCGTGTCCCCTGGGCTTCGGGACACCTTTCCTGGCCAGCATCGCCAAACCTCGTGTCACCGCAGGCGGCGGGCGGGGATGCGGTGGGGAGTGGGTGCCAGCGGCACGTGAGCTCCCGTCACCCAGAATCACCCATCTGGCGTGGGGACATTTTGGGTCATGACGGAGGCGATTTGGGACACAACAGGGACAGTACGGGATGCGCAAGGGACAGTAAGGGACACAACTGAAATGCTTTGGGACAGAATGGGGACACCACGGGGCACGGCAGGGACACGAGGGGGGTGTGTTGGGACACAGCGGGGATGGGTCAGCATATGGGGGGGGGGTCGGGACAGGGCAGGGATGGCCGGGATACAGAGGGGACACTTTGGGATGCAGCGGGGACACTTGGGGACACAACAAGGGCACTTTGGGGTGCGGTGGGGATACTTTGGGAGGTAACGGGGACACTCGGGGACAGGAGTGGACAGGAGGGGTCATGACGGAGACCCTTTGGGACGGAGCAGGGGCGCTTTGGGGACACGAGGGGACACAACGGGGGCACTTTGGGGCACGAGGAGATACTTTGGGACACGAGGGAATGCTTCGGGGGGGGCGGGGGTGGTAGTTTGGGACACGGGGAGACACTTTGGGATGCAGCAGGGACACTTCGGGACACGAGTGGCCCCTCTGGCACACGAGGGAGAGATTTCCCCCCCCAGCGCCCATCGCGGGCCCCTCCGGGGCGGGGCGGGGGCCGGGCCGGGGTCCCGGCGGGGCGGGGCGGGGGCGGGGACGGCTCGGGGGTGGGGGGACACGGGCGGGGGCAGAGCCCCCCAGAGCCCCCGGAGCCCCGGCACGGCCCCGCTGCCGGCCCCGCTCCGCGCCCCCCGCCCCGGCTCCATCTTGTGCGCGGCCGCCGCGGAGCGGCTCCAGGTGCGGGGGGGTTGGGGGGGTTTGGGGGACGGGGCGGGGGACGGGGCGGGAGGGGACCCCGGGGCGAACCCCCTCGGGACCCAGGGAGTGATCCCCCCCCGGGCCGTGCAGGACCCCCGGAGCGACCTCCTCCCCCCCCCTCCCGCCCTTCGGGACCCCCGGGAGCGCCCCCTTTCCCCCCCCCCCCCCGCGGCCGTCCGGGCCCCCCGGGGCTGCAGGGGACCCCTGGGACCGATACCCCCCTCCCGAGCCGTGCGGGACCCCCGGAGCGATCCCCCCCGCGGCCATGCGGGACCCCCATCAGTCCCGTGCCCGCCCCCCCTCCCCGCAACCGGGGCTGTGCAGGACCGGGGACCGCGTCGAACCACCACCCGCGACACCCCCACACCCTCACGGGGCCCCCCCGGACACGGCCCCAGCAGCAACCCCCCCCCCAGAGCCTCTCAGGGTCCCCTCAGACACCCCCCCCCCAGCAGGAACCCCCCCCCCCAGAGCCTCTCAGGGTCTCCCCGGACCCTCCCCCCAGCAGCACCCCCCCCCGATCCTCACAGGACCCCCCCGACCCCCCCCAGCAGAGACTTCCCCCTCGCAGGACCCCCCCAGGCCCCCCCCCGCTCCCTCCCCCATCCTGCCACAGGACCCCCCAGCACTCGGCACTTGCACAGGCAGGATCCGACCCCAACCCAACCGGGGACAGTGACCACCCCCCAGGGCCGGGGGACACCCCCCCCCCCCCGGGGCTGTCACCCCCACCCCCCCCAGGACCAGGTACCAAGGGGTTACGGTGCGGAACCGGCTTTGGTGGCCAAAATCCCTCTTAGGGAATTAATCGCAGGGGAAAGCGGGGGGGCCACCGTGTCGTGTGTGTGTGTGTCCCCCCCGCTGGCCCCAGCCCTGTGTGGGGGGAGGACGGGGACAAGTGCACCCAACCTGGAAATTTAAGCCAAATCACTAAACCTGGCTTAAAATTCAGTGGGATTTGGGGGGGGGGAAAAGTGGGAGGGGGGATGCACTGGGGAGCAGGGCTGGAGGGTTTGGGGGGGCATGTCTGGCACCCCCCCGCCGGTAATTACTCAGGGTGTAAAGGTCGGGAGCCGGCGGTGTTTGCGTGCACGGTGCGGAAGTGGCACCGTCCCCGTGTCCCCGTCACCAGCGGTGGCTCCCGGCTGGCAGCAGGTAGGGAGGGCAGGGCTGGGTGCCCCCCACCCCGGCAGGATGGGGTGTCCGTCCCCCCCCCCGCCCCAGGGTGGGCACCCGCAGGGGACCCGCTGTCTGTCCTGCGCGGTGGCCCAGGGGTCCCGGCGCTGCTCTGGGCTGGTGCCCCCTGTGCCTGGCACGGCCGGGTGTCCTGCTCCCTGGGGGGACAGGGGCTGGGGGGCACTGCTGCTGCGTCGGGGATGGCGGGGGGGTCCCCACAGCCCCATAGGCACCAGGCTCTGGTGGTCCCTATAGCCCCATGGGGCCCAGACATGGGGGTCCCTGTAGCCCCACAGGGGCTGGGTGTGGGGGTCCCTATAGCCCCACAGGGATCAGGCTCTAGGGGTCCCCACAGCCCCATAGGCACCAGGATTTGGGGGTCCCTATAGCCCCATAGGGGCTGGGCATGGGGGTCCCTGTAGCCCCATAGGGGCTGGGCGTGGGGGTCCCTATAGCCCCATAGGCACCAGGTTTTGGGGGTCCCTATAGCCCCACGGGGCCCGGACATGGGGGTCCCTGTAGCCCCACAGGGATCAGGCTCTGGGGGTCCCTATAGCCCCATAGGCACCAGGTTTTGGGGGTCCCTGTAGCCCCATAGGGACAGGGCTCTGGGGGTCCCCATAGGGACCCGGCTCTGGGGGTCCCCGCAGCCCCATCTGGCCCAGACCTCGCTCTCCTGATCCCAGCCCCTGCCCTGTCACCGCGGCCATGGTGGTGGGGAGGGGAGGGGGCAGCCCCCCATGTACCGTGGCCGAATCCTGCTCCACCCGTCCCCCCGGGTCCCCCCCAGGTGACACTCCCACCAGAAGGACCCCCTGGGGCAGGGACCCATCTGTGGGTGACACCGGAGCCCGGCCAGGCATTTTGGGGTGCGGGGAGGAGGCACCCCCGGGATTCCTGACCCCTCCACAGCCCCCCCATCACCGCAGACCCTGCCGTGCCAAGATGGTGCCGGACGCCTGAGCCGCCCCCCCGGCGGGGACCAGCCATGGAGACCGTCGTCATCGTGGCCATCGGGGTGCTGGCCACCATCTTCCTGGCGTCCTTCGTGGCGCTGGTGGTGGTCTGCCGGCAGCGGTACTGCCACCCCAAAGACCTGCGGCACCACTACGACACCAAGTGAGTGATCCCGCGGGGGTGGCATCGTCCCCGTCCCCACCAGTTGAGGGGGGTTGGGGAGGGACCCCAAACCCCACGGGCTGGGGATGATGCTGGGGACGCATCCAGCGTCATCGGGGGGGGACAATGCGGGGGACGCGTTCAGCATCATCAGGGCGTTGGGAGGGCGCGGGGAGCCCAAGGAGGTGGCCCCGTCCCCAGGGATGTCCCCATGTCCCCGACAGACCCATCGTGGACCTGATGGGGACCAGCGAGACGCCATCGGAGCCCTCGGAGCTGGAGCTGGATGACGTGGTCATCACCAACCCCCACATCGAGGCCATCCTGGAGAACGAGGACTGGGTCGAGGACGCCTCGTAAGTGTGTGTGTGTGTGCGTGCGTGTGTGTGTGTCCCCCCGACGTGCCCCGTGTCTCCCCCACCGCTGCTGGGGACCCCCATGCAGTGCCAGCCCCCCATCGTGGGATGCAGATGGTCAAGATTTGGGGGTCACCAAGCCATGGCCGGTCCCAAGAAGGGATGGTCCTCAGGCTGGTCTCTGGGTGGGAATGTCCCCAAGGGTCGGGGGGGACACGGGGTGTGGGCAGGTGGGGGGAACACAGGGGGTGAGGACGGGGTGGGGTCTGCCTGGATTCACGCCCTCCTCCCTCTCCGCAGGGGTCTGGTGTCCCACTGCATCGCCATCCTGAAGGTGAGCCCAGGGGGTGGCGCTGGTGGCACCAGTGGCAATGGTGGTGCTGGTGGCGCTGGTGGCACTGGTGGCGCTGGTGGTGCTGGTGGCGCTGGTGGTGCTGGTGGCACTAGTGGCGCTGGTGGCGCTGGTGGCGCTGGTGGCGCTGGTTGTGCTGGTGGCACTGGTGGTGCTGGTTGTGCTGGTGGCACTGGTGGTGCTGGTGGCACTGGTGGCGCTGGTTGTGCTGGTGGCACCGGTGGCGCCGCTGGTACTGGTGGCACTGGTGGCACTGGTGGCACTGGTGGCACCGAGCGCCCAGCCTGTCCCCACTCCCGTTGCCCCCCACCCCCCCGCAGATCTGCCACACGCTGACAGAGAAGCTGGTGGCCATGACCATGGGCTCGGGCGCCCGCGTGAAGTCCCCCGCCAGCCTGGGTGACATCATCGTGGTGGCCAAACGCATCAGCCCCAGGTGACTGGGGGGGACGGGCAGCGCTGGGGCGGTGGGGGGGTGATGGAGTGTGTCACCGCGGTGTCCCCCGGGGCTGACGCCATCCCCGCCGGCAGGGTGGACGACGTGGTGAGATCCATGTACCCGCCGCTGGACCCCAAACTGCTGGACGCGAGGTGACGGCGGCGGCGGGAGGGACAAGGACATTCCCTGGGGGGGGGGGACACACACACCAGTGCCACCCCATGCCACGTAGCTGGGGACAACCACTGCGGGGTGACCCAGCAGGATGGTGGGGGGACAGGGGGGAACCTCCACAGATGGGGAAACCAAGGCACGAGCCACCTTCCCGTTGGGCAGAGCCACCACGCCATCTCGGGGGGGGGGGCGGTTCGGGGGGTGTCTGGGGGATGACGAGGCCACCGTGTCCCCTGCAGGGCGGCGGCGCTGCTGCTCTCGGTCAGTCACCTGGTGCTGGTGACCCGCAGCGCCTGCCGCCAGCCCGCGGCCCGCCACTGGGTCGAGCGGTCGCTGGCGGCCGCCGAGGAGCACATGGCCGTGCTGCGCCAGGCCGCCATGGCCACCGAGACCGACCGGCCACCGGCCACCGAGGCCTTCCGGCAGGAGCAGTCAGCCATCTGAGCCCCCCCACACCCCCAGCCCAGCGCCCCTCGTTGGCAATAAACCCCTGGGATTGGGGGGGGGGGGCGGTGTGTCCCCCCCCGCCTTGTTGTGGGGGTCTCTGGGTCTGGTCTGGCTCTGTGGTTTCTGGCTCCAGAGGGGGGTTTGGGGGGGGGGGGGGGCTGGAGGGGGGGCAGGGAGGATGGGGGGGTTGGAGGGGTTTGGGGGTTTGGGAGGGGGGTTGGAGAGGGGTTTGGAGGGGTTTGGGGGGGGTTTGAAGGGGTTTTGGGGGGGGTTGGAGAGGGGTTTAGGGGGGTTTGGGGGGTTTGAAGGGGTTTGGGGGGGTTGGAGAGGGGTTTAGGGGGGTTTGGAGGGGTTTAGGGGTTTGGGAGGGGGGTTGGAGAGGGGTTTGGAGGGGTTTGGGGTGGTTGAAGGGGTTTGGGGGGGTTGGAGAGGGGTTTAGGGGGGTTTAGGGGGGGTTTGAAGGAGTTGGGGGGTTTGAGAGGGGTTTAGGGGGGTTTAGAGGGGTTTAGGGGTTTGGGAGGGGGGTTGGAGAGGGGTTTAGGGGGGTTTAGGGGGGGTTTGAAGGAGTTGGGGGGGTTGGGGGGGAGGAAAGATGGGGGAGTTGGAGGAGTTTGGGAGGTTGGGGGCTTGGGAGGGGGGGTTGGAGAGGGGTTTGAAGGGGTTTAGGGGGGTTTGGGGGGGTTGGAGGGGTTGAGAGTTTGGAGGGGGTTGGGGGAAGGTGGGGGGCTTGGGGGGAGTTGGGATTTGGGGGGGGCTTGGGGTGTTGGTGGGGGAGATGGGGAAGGTTGGGGAGGATGAGGGGGTTGCAGGGGGTTGGGGGGTTGGTGGGGAGGGGGTTGCAGGGGTCTGGGGAGGTTTTGGGGGGGTGGGGGGGGCTTGGGGGTGCTGCCTGGCCCAGGAGCGAGGCCCTGGGGGGGGGGCGCAGGGCTCAGTGCCAGCGCAGTGCAAGGCCCCATGCCCCAGACAGGGGGTCCGTGCCCCCCACCGCGGGGTGTCACCCCCGCCGGGGCGGCATTGGGGTGCGGGGCAGGGCCGGGGGGGGGGGGGGCGGCGGGACGACGACCCCCGGGCTGAGGCCTGGACAACTCATCGCACTGACGGGGGGGGGGGGGGGCGGTCATGTGGGCCCGCGTCACGTGACGGGGAGGGCGGTGTAAGGGGTAAGGGTGAGGAGGCGGTGTTGCCCGCCCCCTTCCCCCGAGATGGCCAATGGGAGCGGGGCAGGTGGGGCAGTGGGCCAATGAGAGGGGCGAGGGGGTGGGGCTTGCGGCTGGCCGGCACCGCGGCCCTGGCGGCGGGACTGGGACTGGGACCGGGAGCGGGACCGGGAGCGGGTACGGGGCGGGGGGGGGCGGCGGGTACTGGGGGGCTCCGGGGGTACGGGGAGCACTGGGGGTAGGGGGAGCACTGGGGGGCTCTGGGGGTACGGGGGATATTGGGGGGCACTGGGGGCACTGGGAGCACTGGGGCCAGGCGCTCAGTGTCGGGGGGGGCGCCCAGCCCCCAGCCCCGCTCTGGGGGTCCCGGGGTGGGGAAGGACGGTGCAGTGACACCCCCCCCCAGCCCGGGGTCCCACCTCGGTGCCAGGGGCGGTGCCCCCCCCCATGTCCCGGCGGTGGGGGGGGCTGCGGGGCCTGGCCCTGCCTCGGTCCCCCCCGCATGGGGGCGGGGGGGGGGCAGCACCCCCCACACCGTGGGGCACAGACACCCGTGGGAGGGGGCCGCGCGCGCAGGGGTGTAGGGGTTGTCACGCCACATGGGGAAAGGGAAGTGAAAGTGATTGTGGAAGTGGGGAGGGTGGTGCGGGGGGGAGGTGTGCACGGGGTCGGCAGGGGGGTGCGGGGCACCCTTAGCACCCATGGGAGCTGGCTTGGGGTGCTCCCCCCCCCCCCGACAGCGGTGCGACTTCCTGTGCTGCCGGGAGATGTTATCAGGGTGCTGCGGGCAGCGGTTGGGGTGCCAGACACCACAACAGCCCCCCCCGCCCCCGGCAAGTGTGGGTGCCCCCCCCCAGCACCCTAGGGTGGGCTCCCCTAGGCACCCTGGGGTGGGGGGACCCTGGGTGAAGATGGGGGGGGGGGTCCGGGGCTTTCCCAGCACCTGTCCGAAAGGAGAAGCGAGAGCCGGGGGGGCGGTACCGGCACAGAGACCTGCCCCCCTCCTCGGTGAGTGGGGAAACTGAGGCACGGCGGTGCCGGGGGGTGGCCGCTGCCCGCAGGTGCCCCCAGCGCCATGAGGACCCTCGTGCTGCTGTGGCTGCCCCTGGCCGGAGCCAGCACCTGGCTGCGATGCCCCGACGGGCAGCCGTGCCCCACCACCCCTGTGAGTGCACAGGGTCAGGGGGTTGGGGGGGGGGGGAGGGTGGCAGGGGGGTGCCCCCACCGGTGGGTAACCCCCCCCCCCCCCAACGTCCCCCCCTCTCCCAGCTCCTGCCTGCCAGCAGCGCGGTGGTGTGCCGGGATGGTTTGCCGTGCCCCGCCGGAGCCAGCTGCCCGCTGCCAGAGGTGAGCTCGCCTCCCGTGCCTCGGTTTCCCCTCCCCCCCCGTCTCCACCATTTGGCGGGGGGGGGCTTCTTCCAACCGCCCCCCCACCACCACTTCTCTCCCCCCAGGACGTCCCCTGCCCTGGTGGCCACCACTGCTGTCCCCGAGGGTCCCGCTGCAGCGCCGACGGTGAATCCTGCGTCGCATCCTCAGGTACTGGGGGGGGGGTCACACATCGGAGGGGGGGGGACATGGGTGGGGGGCATGGGGGTCCCTCACCCCGTTCCTGCTCTCCACAGCCCCCCGTGCTGTCCCCTGTCCCGACGGACGGTCTGAGTGTCCTGACGATGCCACCTGCTGCGTGACGGCCAGTGGCACCTGGGGGTGCTGCCCCATGCCCCAGGTACGGGGGGGGGGGGGGACGGACATTGGGAGAGGGGAGGGACACATCTCGTGGGCGCCGCCGTGACGAGCGGATGGGGTGCCCGCAGGCCTCCTGCTGTGCCGACAAGGTGCACTGCTGTCCCCACGCCACCGTCTGCGACCTGGCCCGTGGGCGCTGCCTGTCACCCGCCGGTGACGTCCCCATGGGCACCGCGTTCCCCGCGTGGAAGCGCCAGCCCCCGGCACCAGGTTAGGGGCGTCCCCCTCCGGGCGGTGGGGTGCCCTCGCTGTCCCCACAGAGGGGGCGCGGAGGTGGGGAGGGGGCGCGGTGACGTTGTGTGTGCTCCCCCCTGCAGTCGCCCTGCGCCAGGTGCTGTGCCCCGACGGCCGCTCGGCGTGTCCCGACGGTGCTACCTGCTGCCAGCTGCCCTCGGCGCAGTACGGCTGCTGTCCCCTGCAAAATGTGAGTGCTGCGCACCCCGCACCGGGCCCCCCCACGCCAGGCACCCTGTACCAAGCACCCTGCACCGGGTGTCCCCCCCCCAGGGACCCCATACTGAGCACCCTGCCCCGGGCCCCCCGTTCCATGCACCCTGCACCATACCCCCACCCAGCCACCCCGTACCGGGCACCTTTACGCGCAGCCCACACTGAGCGCCCCACGCCGCGCACCCCACACCGCCAGCTCACCCTGTCCGTGGCACCGCTGGGACCCCCCCGGGGCGGGCAGGGGTCCGGCAGGCACCGACGGCAGGCTCTCCCCCCCTCCCCGCGCAGGCGGTGTGCTGCAGCGACGGGCAGCACTGCTGCCCACAGGGCACTGCCTGCGACCTGGAGCATTCCACCTGCACGTCATCCGTGGGCCGGGCACGGCCCCTCGCATCCCTGCCCAAAGGTGAGGACCCCCCCACACCCCACCCCGGGGGATGGGGGCGGCCACCCCCTCCTGTCCCACAGCTCTGAGTGCGCCCTTGTCCCCAGCTCGTGACGTGAGGTGTGACGACGAGAGCAGCTGCCCCGACGGCAGCACGTGCTGCAGGACCAGCTTGGGCACCTGGGGGTGCTGCCCGCTGGAGGAGGTTTGGGGCGATGGGGGGGCTGTCCCCCAGCAGGGACAAGGGCAGGGGGCCCTTGTGCCCCGCAGTACAGGCAAATGTCCCTTGTCCCTCCCTGGGGGACAGGGAGGGCTCCCAGCCCCAATGGGGATGGGGGGTGATGCTTTACTGGGCCCCCAGTCGGACCCTCTCTGCTAACTGGGACCAGTTTGGGGCTCCAGGGGTGGGAGGTGATGAAGGGGCACGAGGCCACCGGGATGCTCGGGGACCTGGCTTTGTCCCACTGGGGGCAATGAGGGTGGCGGGGGGTCCCCATAAACCACCCACCAAGGGGGGGGATGGAGCCAGGCTGGGATAGGGGGGGACACAGGGGACAAGGGAGGGCAGGACCGGGCAGGGTTTGTCCCCTGGGGGTCCCCCAATGTGGATCTGGGGATGTTGGGGGGGCCAGGCTGGGCTCAGCACCCCCCTTCTTGCCTCCCCCCCAGGCCGTCTGCTGCCACGACCACGTGCACTGCTGCCCGCGGGGCTACACCTGCGACGTGGCCACGGGCAGCTGCCTGCAGGAGGGGGGGGGCCGGCGGCCCTGGGTGCAGAAGACCCCGGCGCTGGCCCTGGGGGGGAACGTGAGGTGTGACGACGAGAGCAGCTGCCCCGACGGCAGCACGTGCTGCAGGACCAGCTTGGGCACCTGGGGGTGCTGCCCGCTGGAGGAGGTTTGGGGGGGCCCAGCCCACGGGAACGGGGGGGGGGGGTCCCCATATGGGGACAAGGACATGCTGTGGGGTGTCCAGGGGGTGCACCCGGGGGGGGGGGCTGAGGTGTCCTTGTGGGGAGGGACGTGGCTTGAGGAACCCCGAGCGGCTGCAGCCAGGTTTGGGGGTGTGGGGACGTTCAGCCGGACGCTGCCACCTCCCGTCCCCGGGACGGACCCCCCCAGCTCCGCGGGATGGGGCAGGGGTCCCCTGCGCCCTGGGCGGGACAATGGCTGATGGCCCCCGGCGGTGGGGGGGACAATGCCAGCTGTCCCCTTCTCCTCGAAGGACAAGGGCGGATGGCCCCTGTTGCCCTGGAGGGATGAGGTCAGATGTCCCCTGTGCCCTGGGCAGGATGAGGACCAGTGTCCCCTGTCCCCAGGACGGATGTGGCCAGCCCAGGGCTCCCACCCCCACAGTGTCCCGCAGGGATGGGGTGATGCTTTACTGGGCCCCCAGTCAGACCCTCTCTGCTAACTGGGACCAGTTTGGGGATCCAGGGGTGGGAGGTGATGAAGGGGTACGAGGCCACCGGGATGCTCGGGGACCTTCGTGTGTCCCACTGTGGGGGGACAAGAGTGGTGAGGGGGTCCCCATAATCTAAAGGGGGGATGGAGCCAGGCTGGGAGGGGGGGGGGACACAGGGGACAAGGGAGGGCAGGACTGGGCAGGGTTTGTCCCCTGGGGGTCCCCCAATGTGGATCTGGGGATGTTGGGGGGGCCAGGCTGGGCTCAGCACCCCCCTTCTCGCCCCCCCCCCAGGCCGTCTGCTGCCACGACCACGTGCACTGCTGCCCGCGGGGCTACACCTGCGACGTGGCCACGGGCAGCTGCCTGCAGGAGGGGGGGGGCCGGCGGCCCTGGGTGCAGAAGACCCCGGCGCTGGCCCTGGGGGGGGACGTGAGGTGTGACGACGAGAGCAGCTGCCCCGACGGCAGCACGTGCTGCAGGACCAGCTTGGGCACCTGGGGGTGCTGCCCGCTGGAGGAGGTTTGGGGGGGCCCTTTGGAGGGGGGGGCTTTGGGGCAGAGCGGGTGTGTGGCCCTTTGGGGACAACAGGGCTGGGGGGGGTGACAGGGACATGGGACACCTCCATCACTGCCCCCCCCCCACTCCGTGGGGGCTCTGTGGGCACAGGGTCTGGCACAGTCTGGAGCGGCTGCTGGGCACAAACAGGGCTGGGGGGGGGTACACGGGGTTTTGGGGGGGGCAGGATGCCTGGGTCCCCCCAGTGAGCCCAGCCTGTCCCCCCCTGCCCCCCCAGGCCGTCTGCTGCCGGGACCACCAGCACTGCTGTCCCCACGGCTACACCTGCAACGTGGTCACCCAGAGCTGCGAGAAGCTGCTGGCACCCACCACCCTGCTGCCAGCACCCACGCCCCCCCGCCGGGCACCCACACCCCCCCGCCGGGCACCCACCCTGCCACCCACCCTGCTGCGAGCTGCGGGCAGCGAGGCGGGTGCTGCCGTGCCGTGCGATGCTGCCCGCTCCTGCCGTGGTGGGCAGCGGTGCTGCCGGAGCCGGGGGGGCTCCTGGGGGTGCTGCCCCTTCACCCAGGTTAGTGGGGGGGGGGGGGGGGTACCAGGGTGGGGGTGTCTGGTGGCTTCCCCCACCACCCGGCCCCCCCATCTCCTGTCTCTCCGCAGGGCTCCTGCTGCTCCGACGGCCGGCACTGCTGCCCCGGGGGGTCCCGCTGCACCGGGGGGGGCTGGGGGTGCAGCCCCCAGCGCTGGGACCTGCCCGCGCCCCGCAGGGTGCTGCTCTGACGTCCCCAGGGACACACACACCCCCCCACCCCCCCCCCCGGTGCCACCACCCCAATAAACGGTTTCTAGGACAAACCGCGGCCCCGGCTCCTCGCGGGGGGGGGACACGGGACGGGACACGACTGCGGCAGGAAGCAGAGGCGGGGGGGGGGGGGGGGTGGTGTTTGTGGTTTTGTTTTTTTTTTTTTTTTAATATATTAATGCCATCTAATGAACAGGCAGGGACGTGCAGGCAGGCGCAGGCAGCAGCTCCCTGCCCAGCCCAGCCGGGTGCAGGCGGTGCCCGGGGGGGGGTCCCCGTGTCCGTCCCCACCCCCCTCCCGCCGGCCTGGCCCCTCTTCAGCCTCGCCACATAGAAAACGTTTAGAAACACGAGTAGAACCCACAGCGGGGGGGGGGGGGGGAATGATGTTGGGGGGACAGCCCCCCCCCCCCCAGCTTCTATGGCAGCTTGGAGGCACCGCTGGCCCGGGGGGCACTGCCGGCCCCCCCCGCCCTGCAGGGACACAAGTGTGGGCCATGCCTCAGGACTGGGGGGCATGGGGGGGACATGCAGTTGTCACACATCTCACACACAAAAAAAGCCCCCCCCCCCCCCCCCAAAAAAGCCAGGGACGTTAATGGCAGTGTCATGGTAGGGGGGACACGGGGGGGGGGACGGGGACGACACGACACACACGACACGACGGGACAAGGCAGCAGGACCCCGGGTGGCACGAGGTTGGGGGGGGGGGGGGCGCACACAGGTGACCTGGGGCTTGTCCCTCTGCCCCCTCCCTTGGCAGGGGTGGGCTGGGGGGGCATGGGGGGGGGGCATGAGGACGAGGGGCAGGGTGGGACAAGAGTGGCTGGAAGGGATGGGGGTGGGACGGTGGCAGAGGGGGACAGCGGGGCAGTGGCAGGATGGTGGCAGGACAGGATGGGAGTGGTGGGATGGCGTGGTGGGACGGGATGGTGGTGGGACGGTGACGGGATGGGATGGGGACAGGACGGGATGGTGACGGGATGGGATGGTGGTGGGACGGGATGGGGACGGGACGGGATGGTGACGGGATGGGATGGGATGGTGGTGGGACGGGATGGTGGTGGGACAGTGACAGGATGGGATGGTGACAGGATGGGATGGTGACGGGATGGGATGGTGACGGGACGGGATGGTGACGGGATGGGATGGTGACGGGATGGGATGGTGACGGGATGGGATGGTGACAGGATGGGATGGGATGGTGGTGGGACGGGATGGTGGTGGGACAGTGACGGGATGGGATGGTGACAGGATGGGATGGTGACGGGACAGGATGGTGACAGGATGGGATAGTGACGGGACGGGATGGTGATGGGATGGGATCGCGGTGGTGGACTGGCGTGGCGCTGGGCTGGGCAGTGGTGGGACAGGATGACAGCGGCAGCGCAGGACGGTGTGGTGGCATGGCAATGGCTTGGGGCAGCGGCAGGACCGGTGACAGCAGTGGTGTCCCCACCACCCGGCCACTCCCAGGGTCCCCCAGCCCCCCCCCACTCCCCCAGCCCCCCCCCCCACTCACTTGACGTTGAAGACCATCAGCGGCCGCTCCTCTCGCTTCTGCCAGGGGCTTTTACGGTCGCCCCCCTCGTCCCCCCCGTCGCCCGCCTCGGCCAGCGCCTCCTCCTCGGGGCTGGTCAGGGAATCTCGGGGGGCTTCGCTAGCGCTGCTGCGCCCGCTGCCGCCCCCCCGCCGCCCCCCGCTCCCCGCCTCCAGCAAGGGGGCCAGCGAGCTGTCCTCGGGGGAGGCGACGGGAAGGGGGGGCCGGGTCCCTCCGTCCTCCCCCCCACCTCCGACTCCCCGGGGGAGGCGGGTGGGGGGCGCGGGGCCGGACCCCCTCTCGCCGCCCTGCAGATCAATGTAGGAATGTCGGACCTGGGAGGAACGGCCGTCCAGGGAGACGAACCAAGCTCTGGGAGGGGGGGGCCCCCCCAATTCTAATAACTGCTGCCCCGCCAGCGCCTGCAGCTCCCCGTTGAGCTGGGCCACCGCCGACCCGTCCAGCAGCACTGGGATGGCCACCGAGCCGCTGACCGGTTGGGGGGCGCGAGCACCCCCCCAGTTTTCCCCTTCCTCGAACGGTTGCCCGGCGGGTGGGGGGGGCGCGGGGGCGGCCGTCGCCACCGTCGAACCGGGTCCCCCATCGGTTTCGGGGGGACCCTCCGGCTCGCCGGGGGCCAGGCGCATGTACCGGGCGGGGATGAGGAGGGTGGGCATCACCCCCCGGTAGACATCCTCCGGCCCCCCACCCCGGTCCAGGGGGCCGCAGAGGAGGAGGGGACCCGGGGGGGCAAGCGAGGGCGGGCGGGGGGGGGGCTCGGGCAGGGGGTGCTCGCTCGGCTGCCCCCCGTAACGGGAAAACACCGGGGGCGAGGGGGGCCGGGGAGGGAAAGCCGGGGTCCCCCGGGGATGCTCGTCCGGCGGCTGCAGCCCGTCCACCGAGCGGGCGGCCCTGAGGCCGAAGGCTTCGCCGGGGCGCCCATAGTCCTCCGGCGCGGGGGGCTGGCGGCGGCGGGGGGCCAGGGTGCCGGCGGGGGTCCGGGGGCCAGCGCGGAGTTGCGGGGGGGCCGGCGGTTGGAAGAAGTCCGGCCGGGCGGCAGGGAGGTCACGGTTAGCGGGGGGTAACCCGGGGGTGGGGAGGTCGGTGTCCCCCGCCGAGGACGCCGTCTCCAGGTGGCTGCCGGCGCAGAGCAGGTCCAGCTGGGACACCGAGGTGGCCTGGTCCCGGCGGGCAGCGTCCAGCGGCCCCGGCAGCGGCAGCTTGCGGTGCTGCGCCCGCGGCTTCAGGCACCGCCGCCTGCGGGGAGGGAGACGGCAGCAGGGTCACCCGGGGGTGGGGGTACGGGGGAGCCCACCCCATCCGCCTCCCTCACCCACGGTAAGGTGCTGGGAGGGGGCTCTGGCCAGCTGCGGGGCAGCCGGGGTGGGGGGGGCAGGGGGGGTGCTCCTCCCCCAAAGCAGCTACAGGGCACCCAGGGGTGCTGGGGAGTGTCCCCCCCCAAAGCAGCTATAGGGCACCCAAGGGTGCTGGGGAGTGGTTGCCCCCCCCACCCCCCACCCCAAATCCAGCTACAGGGCACCCAGGGGTGATGGGGAGTGGTGCCCCCCCCCAAAGCAGCTATAGGGCACCCAAGGGTGCTGGGGAGTGGCTCCCCCCCACCACAAAGCAGCTATAGGGCACCTGGGGGTGCCAAGGGGTGGTGGCTCCCCCATAGACAGGTACAGGGCACCCAGGGGTGCCAGGCAGGCAGTGCCCCCCCACATCCAGCTGTAGGATGCCCAAGGGTGCCGGGCGGGCAATGTGTGTGTGTGTGTCCCCCCGAGCCGTGGTCGGGACCCCGAGGGTGCCGGGTGGGAGTGCCGACCTGCAGTAGTAGATGAGGAGGCAGAGGAGGATGAGGACGAGCAGGGCCAGCGCGCCCAGGATGGTGAGCAGGAAGATGGTGTGGTAGGTGGTGATGTCCGTCACGCCCGCCGCCATCGCCACCAGCCCTGGGGGACAGCGGGGTCGGACAGGGCACAGGCACCCCCCCACCATGACAGCACCCCGGGGGCTGCATCCACCAGCACCCCATGGGATGGGTGCCCTTCCCCACGCACACCCTGGGGTGCTGCCAGCCCCCAGGACAGCCCGTCCCCATCAATGTCCCCATGGACAGCGGGACCCGGGCTGGGGGCACCCATGGGTGTCACCTTACCTGCGGTGGGAGAGGGCAGAGCTGCTGCCCAGTATCCCAACTGGGAGGAGACGAAGGTCCAGTACAGCTGCCGGCCTTCCTTACGGATCAGCCCCGTCCCGTTACGCACCCACAGCCCTGCAGGGAGACACATCGAGGTGGGCTGAGACCCCCCCCAAACTCATCACACCCACCACCACCCCCCCGCCATCCCCAGCAGGAGCCGTGCCACCCCCCTGCCACCCCCCTGCCACCCCTCTGCCACCCCCGCCAACCGGCACTCACCGCTCTTGGGGTCAAACCTCCAGGCTGGCACGCTGGTGGCCACCACGGGCCCGACGTCGGGTGCCAAAGGGACGGAGAGATGGACGGGGCCGGCCAGCGGCACCTCCGTCCCGTTCCCGGTGAAGAGATGGACGCTGAGAGCCGCCACGGGCGCCAGCTCCAGCCAGGTGGCATTGGCTGCGGGGACAAGCGACGGGGACGTACGCGTGGGACACCCTCCTGGGGTGTCCCCGGTGTCCCCCTCAAGTCCACCCGGGGGGGTGTATGTGTGCGGGTGTCCCCCCCCCTTCCCATACCGCTGCCGTCCTGCTCGGCCCCGAGGAAGGCGGGGAAGGCGCGGGCCAGGCCGGGGCCGGTGGCGGCGGTGAGGGACGCGGCGAGCTGGCTGTACGTGGAGCTGCGGGGCAGGCGGGCTGCCCGTCGCGGGAACTGCGCCCACGGCTGCCCCCGGGCACCTGGGGAGGGGGGGCGAGACAGGGAGGGTGGCAGCACCCAAGGGTGGCGGTGTCACCCCCCCCCAGCTCCATCCCCGCTGCTCACCTGGGGATCCCAGGAGGATTTGGACCAGGTCCTCGTAGAGGATGAGGGTGGCGGGGCGCTCGGGGAGCAGGTAGAGGCTGATGGAGGCGTAGACTGCAAAGGGGGGGTGATGGGGGTACCCCAAAAACACACACGCACACACACGCTCCCCAAGTTGGGGGGGGGGATGGGCAGAGGGGGGGGGATGGGCCCAGCAGATCCCGGACATGGGGGGGGCGGGGGGTGGGGGGGGCAGGGCGGCAAGGGAGGGTGGAGGTGGGGACGGGGATGGGGACAGGGAGGGACAGGTGGTGGCAGGGAGCGGGCAGGGTGGGGGCACCCCCTGCGCACCCCCAGCCCTGCACGCAGCCCAGCCCTGGCGTGCACGTGCACGTCCCCAGTCCTTACACACCCCGACCCTTGCACACCCCAATCCTTGCACACACACACCCCCACTCCGATCCTTGCACCCCTCCCTGCCTCCCACCCCCTGTGTGCCACCATGCCCTGGCACACCCCTGCACACCCCAACCCTTGCACACCCCGTGCACCCAGATCCTTGCACACCCTGACTCATTCACCCCTACTTTTGCACACCCCCTGCACCCCCAATCCATGCATGCCACCATTCCCTTGCACACCCCCAGTCCTTGCACACCCCAAGTCCCCAGGGCTCCCCGCTACTTGCACACCCCCTGCTCCCCACCAACATCCCCAGCCCCACCCACCACATGCACCCTCATCCCTGTGCACCCCCCATCCCTGCGCCCCCATCCCTGCACCCCCATCCCTGTGCACCCCCCATCCCTGCACCCCCATCCCTGCACACCCCTCCATCCCTGTGCACCCCCCACCCCTGCGCACCCCCCATCCCTGTGCACCCCCCATCCCTGTGCACCCCCATCCCTGCGCACCCCCATCCCTGCGCACCCCCCATCTTTGCACGCCCCCCCGCTGAGCGCTCCCACGTGTCCCACCCCCCCAGCAAGGTGACCCCATCGATGCCGCCTCACGCTCCCCCCCCGCCCTGCAATGGCCCTGGGGACAAGGGCTGGCACCCAGCCCAGGGTGCCCCCCCCGGCCCCCCCCCCACCCTGGGATGGGGGGGACTTCAGGGCCACCAGGACATGGCCATCCCCTCCCAAAGGGGCCAGACCCCCCCAAACGCTCCTCTGTAAGGGACACCCCCCCTCCCCCAAAAGCCCTTTGGGGTCCCCAGGAAGGGATTGGGGACCCAGTAAGAGACTGGAGCCCCCCCACACACCAAGTGAGGAATGAGGGACCCCATTAAGGACTTGGGCCCCCCCATAAGGGATTGAGGCCCCCAGTAAAGGACCAGTTCCCCCAGTAAGGGGTCAGGGCCCCGGTAAGACATCGGGGTCCCCCACAAGGAACCAGCTCCCACAGTGAAGATTCAGGGCCCCCCATAAGGGCTGAGAGCCCCCCAGGAAGGGACTGGGGTTCCCCAGGAAGGGACTGGGGACCCTCCATATGAGCCACCTGGTGAGGCACGAGGGGTCCCCCAGTAAAGGCTTGGGGACCCCCATAAGGGCTCAGAGCCCCCCAGTAAGGGATTGGGGTCCCCCATAAGGGCCGGGGGTCCCGGTCACTCACGCGGCAGCTTGTTGACGCGCCAGGGGACGGAGGCAGGGACGTAGCCACGGCGGGCAGCGGTGACGAGGACCCAGGTGCCCAGGCGGTAGGGGACGGGCAGGACGCCGGCGCCCTCGTGGTCGGTGGTGCCGGCCGCCAGCGAGCTGCGGTTGCCAAAGACCTCCAGGGTGGCCTGGGCCAGCGGGGCCAGCGTCCCGCTCTCGTACACCTGCACCTTCAGCAGCACCTCTGCGGGGACACGGGTGACGTGTGGGTGCGGGCGTGGGGCACGTGACAGTGAGCCCCCCCCCCCCGCTAAGAGCGCCCCGTGGGTGGGGACCCATCTCAGCAGGGTTGGGGGGGACCCATCGCAGGGGGTCACGGCCACCATCCCAGGAGGTCATGAGCACCATCCCCGCAGGGTGGTGGGACCCATCCTGGTGGGTCATGGGCACCATCCCTGTAGGGTGGGGGGGACCCATCCCAGAGGGCCACGGCCACCATCCCAGAGGGCCACGGCCACCACCCCAGCAAGTCATGGGCACCATCCTGGGGGATCATGGGCACTATCTCAGCAGGGTGGTGGGGCCCATCGCAGGGGGTCACGGCCACCATCCCAGGAGGTTACAGGCACCATCCTGGTGGGTCATGGGCACCATCCCTGTAGGGTGGGGGGGACCCATCTCAGCAAGGTGGTGGGACCCATCCCAGGGGGTCACGGGCACCAGCCCACCAGGGTGGGGGGCACTACCCCAGTACGGTCTCGGGTACCACCCCAGCAGGTAGCGGGCTGCAGGTTGTGGGCACCGTCCTGGGGGTGTGGGCATCGCCCCTCTGCCCCTCTCTGTGCCCCCCAAAGCGGGAGGACAGGGGGGTTATTGGCCCAGGGTGCCGTGCCCACACAGGTGGGTGCACCCAGTCGTGTCCCTCCACGAGGGGCCAGCCAGGGCTGCTCCCCCCAGGGGTGCGACTCACACGTGTCACGAGTTTGGGGCGTCTCCACCCCAGCGGGCCCCACCGGCAGCCCAGGGATGGGTCCCCCACTCCAGCCCCCCCACACCGGGCAGGGACGGGCAGGGCTGGGGGGGGACCCCACACCGCCCCCCCCCGTGCCCCTGGCCCCCCCCGCCCCGTGCCAGCGCCATCCTGCACATGAGCCCGCAGCCCTTGGCAGCCAGCCCGGCTCGGGCGCCATCACCCTGGCAACGACCTCCTTCATCCCGCGGCCCCGGGCGCTTTCGGGACCCCGCGTCCCCCCCGGCAGCATCCTGCCCCCCAAAAGCGCCCGTGCCACTGGGAAGCCCAACTCCCCCCCACCCCCCCCACCCCAGCCCAGATGTTGCCCAGATGTGGCAATGGGCGAGGGGAGGAATTTGCAGCAGCTGCTTCAGCGATGCGCTGGGTGCGAGGGGGGTGTCAGGCGTGGGGGGGACCGGGGGCGTCCCCCCACATAGCAGGGACAGCCGGCACCCGGGGGGCAGGAATGTCCCCGCGGCCACACGCCGGCCACCCGCAGCTGCCGAGGGACAGCTGGCACCAACAGCCACCCCTGGTGTCCTCCGGAGGGGGGGGCCAAGGTGCCCCCCCCCCGCCCCACCAGCACGGGGGGCACAGCGTCCCCCCTCCTCACTCTTTGCCTCCATGGGCACGAGTCCCCCACCATGGCCAAGGGGTGCCCAGCCAGCGGCATGGCCACCGCAGGGCCCGCTGCCTTCCCAGTGCCTCCCAGTATGACCCCACAGCCCCATGATGGGTGGGGCAGGTGGTGCTGGGCCCTGGGGGCAGGGGGGGAGGGGACAGGCATCTGCCCCTGCGGCCGTCACCGCTGCCACCCCACCGGGACGGCACAGGTGACACCGCCAGCGAGCTGAGCCGTGCAGGCAGGATGGGGCCACGGCCATGCCAGGGTCAGGGACCCCCCCTCACCCCACCGTCCCCCACCTCGCGCCCCGGGCACACCTCCCCCTGGCACGGGGGCACGGCCAGGAGGGTTTGGGGCGGGGGGTCACGGGGATCCACGGGGACCCCAAAGCGGCACGCAGCACCCCAAGGCCCACCCTGCCTGCCGGGAGCAGGCAGAGGTGCCTGCAATGGGTGACCCCCACACCCGACACAGGATGCCCCCCACCATCCTGCACCCCTGGGTGCTGCTCAGGACCCCAACCCACCCACCCTCCCTCCTGTACTCCCTGGCCTGAGACCCCCACCCACCATCCTGCACCCCCTGGCCTGGGACCCCCACCCACCATGCTGCACCCCCCGGCACTGCCCGGGACCCCCACCCACCATGCTGCACCCCCTGGCCTGAGACCCCCACCCACCATGCTGCACCCCCCGGCACTCCCGGGGACCCCCACCCACCATCCTGCACCCCTTGGCCTGAGACCATCCCCACCCTCCTGCACCCCCAAGCTCTGTCCAGACCCCCACCCACCATCACGCCCCTCCACGGTCTGGCACCCCCCCCACCCAACCTCCTGCACCCTCGAGCTCTGCCCAGGACCCCCACCCACCCGCCTTCACCCCCTGCCCAGACCCCCACCCATCACGTTGCACCCCCTGCCACTGCCCAGGACCCCCCCACCCACCATCCCGCACCCCGCGGCCTGAGACCACCCCCACCCTCTCGCACCCCCAGGCTCTGCCCACGATCCACACCCACCCCGCTGCACCCCCAGGCGCTCCCCAGGACCCCCCCCCCCAGCACCCTAAGCCCGGTAGCCAGAACCTCGGGGAGGGGGGAGCCGGGCGGGGGGTGCGGTCACGGGGGGGGGGGGGGGGTCGGTCCGCGGCGGGCTGGGGATCAGGCAGGCGGGGACCGGGGGGGATGGAGGGGCCGGCGGGGGTCGGGGCGGGGGTCGGGGCGGGTCGGGGCGGGGGCGGGCGCCTCCCCCCCCCCCGCCTCCCCCCGCCGCCCCCGCACACAAAGGCCGCTCTCACCGTGCGCTCCCGGCTCCGCCGCGCCCCGCGCCCGCCGCCCGCCCGCGGCCACCAGCAGCAGCAGCACCGGCAGCGGCGGCAGGAGGCGGCGGGGCCGCATGGTCGCTCCGCGCCGTTACCCCGCCATGCCCGGCCCGCCCGGCCCGGCCCGCTCCGCCCGCCGCCGCCGCGGGGACCGGGCTCCACCTGCCGGAGCCGCCGGGCACGGCCGCCCGCCCCGCCCCGGCCCCGGCACCCACACCCGGCACCCACCCCCGGCACCGCCCCGGACCCCCGGACCCACCCCCGGCACCGCCCCGGACCCCCGGACCGGACCCCGGTACCGGCACCGGCATCCCGGGGCTGACCGCGGTACCGGCACCCAGCCCCGGTACCCACCCCCGGTACCGCCCCGAGCCCTGGGACCGGACCCCGGTACCGGCACCCAGCCCCGGTACCGCCCCGGGCCCCGGTATCAGCTCCCGGTACCGGCACCGGCATCCCGGGACTGACACCCCCCACCCCCCCCCGGTACCGCAGCAGCATCCCGGCCCTAATGCCCCCCCCCCGCCCCAGCACCCCGGATCCACCCCCCGGTACCACACCAGCACCCCAACACTGCACCCCCCCCGCACCAACCGGCCGGTACCGACCCCCCAGCGCTGGACCAGCCCCCCCGGAGTGACCCCCGCACCTCCCCCAGCCCTGGCACCCCCCCGCCCCCCCCGAACCCCCATTTCCTGCCCCCCAGCACCCACCTGCCAGGGCCTGTGCGGAGGCACACGGGCCCCTGGGGCACCCCAAAAGGCACATGGGGGTCCCCAAAAGATCCCTATTCACCCCCACATGTGTCCTGGCCCCTCCCCAGGCCCCCCAGCACAGGTCCTGGGGGGGGGGCACCCCCATGTCACCCCACGGGAACCACCACGGTGCCAGGCAGAGATTTATTGTCCAGGGGCAGCAGCGGGGTGCTGGACCCCACAGGCACCCAGGGGTGCTGGGGACATGGGGGCTGGGCCAGGGGTGCTGTGTCCCATGGGCACCCAGGGGTGCTGGGGACGTGGGGGCTGGGCCGGGGGACACGCCGGGGAGGGGGACACGCAGGGGGGCACCCAGGGGTACCCCGCTAGCCCTGGGCATCCCCCGGCTCCTGGGCCTGGCCGGGCGCCAGCTCCTGCATGTCCTCCTTGGCGGGTGGCCGCGTCCTCTTGAAGAAACCCGTCTGGAAGAGGGACACGGTGACAGCCCGGCCCCGGGGGACCCCATGGCATCACCCCTGGGGACCCTATGACATCACCCCAGGTGCTGTCCCCTACCCTGTGCCCGCAGCCCCCACCCCCAGGGCTGGGTTCCCCCTTCCACGGGTCCCTCCAGTGCCATCAGGGTCCCACCACTGTGGCGGAGTGTCACCGGCGTCCCCGGCGTGTCCCCACCCTGTCTGCTCACCTTCCACATGAGGAGGATGAGGAGGGTGAGGAGCAGGATCCCGGCGAGGACCCCCAGCACCACCCACGACACCGGCACGGCCCCCTCGCCCCCGGGGCTGGCGCGTACCACCTCAGTGACAGCCTGCGGAGAGACCGGTGGGTGACACCGCCGCCACCACGGCCCGTCCCCATGTCCCTGTGCCCGTGCCCGCCCTACCGTGGCCTCTCCGGCGGGCAGGACGCGGGGCTGGACGTGGTAGGGCATGGCCGAGGTGTTGAACCAGGCTCGCGACTGGATGAGGTACTGCTTCAGGAGGTGCTCCCGCTGGGGACAGACGTGGGGACACGTGGGGACACATGGGGACATGTGGGGGGACACGGCATCGCAGGTGCTGGCAGCCAACGGAGCACTCGTGACCCCGCACCCGGCGTCCCCAGGGCTGCTGGGGACCGCCACGCAGGAGGGGACGTGGTAGGGACACCCTAGGGACACAGTGCCACCCCCGTCCCCTCCCCGTCCCCAGCGGGGGCCGCTACCTGCTGCAGGGTGTCCATCCAGAGCAGGGCACGGACGCTCACCAGCACCCGCTGGTCCTTGGCCAGGCTGGGCACCCAGCAGGCGACGTCCACGCACGTGGCGTTGCTGCAGTTCTGCGGGACACGGCGGGCGTCACCCTGACCCCCACCCTGGCGCCCCGGGGGGCACCCCCCTGACCCACACCCATCGTGGGACTGCAGGTCCCCAGGGAGCACCCGCTCACCACGGGGATGGGTTCCTCCAGCCCCGCACCCTGCAGCTCCTCCACGTCCCTGCGCTCCCGATGGTGGGTGCCGTTTTGGGGTGCTGCGCCCGTGGGCCGGGAGATCTCCAGCTAGAAGGAGATAGAGGGGGGGGGCACGTCACCTTGACACCCACCCAGCACCCAGCGGGTGGGTGCCGGTCCCCAGGCAGCACCCTACCTGCTCAGCGTTCAGGCCGGGTGGGTTGGCGCAGCTCATGCCCCCCTCGGTGCCCAGCTCCAACAGGTAGAGCAGGATGTGGCCCCCCAGCTGGCTGGGGACAGCGAGGCGCAGGGTGACCCCGCTGACAGTGCTGGGACCCTTGTTGTGGAGCTGCAGGGGGACGGTGAGGTGACACCCGGGAGAAGACAGTCCCCCCAGCACCCATGGGTGCAGCACCCTACCTGGTAGACGTGCTCCACCTTGATGCCGTGGTGCTCAAGCCGCCGGCTGCCCTCCACCCTGTGCCAGCTCGCGGGCAGCACCGTGGTGGCAGGCAGGGAGTTGCTGGCGGAAGAGGGGGTTCAGTGTCCCCCCCATGTCATCCCCCCCGTCCCCCGTGTCCCCCCAGACCCTCACCCTCGCAGCTCCATCGCCGCCTCCGCCTCCACAGGCACCGTCACCGTCACCGACGTGTTGGCGGAGCTGGGGCTGTTCTTGCTGCGGGGACACGGCGGGGTGAGTTTGGGGACGCGCTGAGGCCACCGAGTGCCGGGTGGCCGGGTCCCATGGGTGGGCAGGGGACAGGGGGTTGGCACGGCATCACCTCCGCAGCTGGAGCTGAAAGGTGATGGCATCATCCATGTCCTCCAGCCCAGACACGCTCAGCTCCATGTCCACGGTGATCTGGAGAGCAGCGGGAGGGTGGGTGGGCGACCTTCTGCCACCAGCCCTGACGCCAGGGTGATGGGCCCGCGGGGGGGACAGGGACCCCCCAGCCCCTTACCCGGGCACCCGCTTTCATGGGGTTGCCCAGCTCGCAGAGCACCACGTGGCTCCCGTTCTCCTTCCTGGGGTTGCAGCTCAGCTTCTCCTGCCCCTGCGGGGTGGGGACACAGTGGGGGACAGTGACACAACCACCCCGGGCACCTGCACGGTCCAAGGGCAGGGCGTGAGCCCCCCCCACCCCCAAACCCCGGGCACCCCCTGGCACCCCCAGCCCGGGCACCCACCAGGATGCTGCTGCGGGCCGCCTGGTAGTGGGTGCCGGGGGGCAGCTGCACCCACAGCTCGGCCTCGAAGGCGCCTTCGCCCGCGTTGCTGGCGTTGGCGCGCAGGCGCAGCACGGCCTCCGCCCCGATGAGCAGGCGCCTGCTGGGACTTTGGGGGGGGGGAACACACGACACAGGGACAGGGCTCAGCACCCCGGGGTGACACCAGGCACCCATCGTCACCCGCCCAGGCGCTCACGTGTCGGCGGCCAGGTGGAGGTCGGGGACGCAGAGGTTGTCCTGGCCACAGTCCTCCAGTATGATGTGGGTCTGGGAGGGAGCCGGGGCGTGGGGGGGACAGGGGGACAGTGGGGGGGTGCAGGATGGGGAGTCATTGGCGACAGCGGGGGGTACTGGGGGGACACCCCGGGGAGGGATTGGGGACGGTGGGGGGTACAGAGGGGACAATGAGGGGAGTGATTGGGGATAGTGGGGGTACAGAGGGGACATTGGGGGGGTGGGATTGGGGACAGTGGGGGGTACTGAGGGGACATCCTGGGGGGGGATTGGGGACAGTGGGGGTACAGAGGGGACATCGCAGGGAGGGATTGGGGAAGGTGGAGGATACTGGGGGACACCCCAAGGAGGGAGCAGGGATGGGGGGGCCATCGTGGGGAGGGACAGGGGACAGCAGGGTGAGCACAGAGGGCTGGGGGGGGACATGTGCCAGGGAGGGACTGGGGACAGTGGGGGGTAGGGGGCACATCCCAAGGGGCATTGGGGACAGCGGGGGGCACTGGAGGGACAACCCGAGGAGGGAGCAGGGACAGCGTGGGAACTGGGGGGACACCCTGGGGACAGCAGGGAGGGCCGGGGCTGGGGCCGGGGGAGGGGCTGGGCACCCCGGGGCCGGGCTGGGGACCGTGGGGCAGGAGCACAACGGTGGCAGGGGGTGCCCCGGGCTGGGGGTGTCCACACACGTGTCCGGTCGTGGGGACGTGCCCGCCCCGGGGCACCGCGCCGATGTCCCCAGCTCAGCCACGTCCCCCCCTACCTGCGCCTGCACCAGGGTGTCCCCGTAGAGCACCAGCCCCGGGGCCCCCCCGGGCAGCTCCAGGCTCAGGCTCAGCGCCACCGGGCTCAGCTTGTCCTTGAAGTCGGCTTCGTCCTGGGGGCACCCATGGGCAGAGCACCCCGGCGAGCACCGCGCCCCGGGACCCCCACCCGCCCAGGCTGGGGACACTGCTGTCCCCATCCCTGTCCTCATCCCTGTCCCCATCCCAGCCGGGGATGCCACTGTCCCCATCCCTGTCCCCATCCCTGTCCCTCACCTTCCCAGGCTGGGGACACCGCTGTCCCCATCCCTGTCCTCATCCCAGCCGGGGATGTCACTGTCCCCATCCCTGTCCCCATCCCTGTCCCCACCCTCCTGGGGCTGGGAATGCCACTGTCCCCACCCGTGCCGGCCCGTGCTGGCACCGTCCCCGTACCCTCAGGTAGGCGGTGAGGTTGTGGCACAGGGGGGGTGTCCCCGGGGCCAGTGCCAGCGCCTCATGCCAGGACGACTGGTGTCCCTGCAGCAGCAGGACCCTCCGGGACAGCTTGGGCTTCAGCCGGTCCAGCTGCAGCTCGGCGTTGAGGCCTGGCAGGGCACAGCGGGCAGGGGGGAGCGTGGCACCGGTGACACCCCTGGTGACACTCCGCGGCGCCCTTTGTCTGCCCAGCCGGGGTGACGTTGGCACTCACGGATGTTCTGGGGGATGCGCTGGCCCGTCACGCTGACACACAGCACCACGGAGAAGCTGCGAGGAGGACAGCACCCAGGGGTGCTCAGGGACCTGCCACTGTCCCCAGAGCGATGTCCCCACGCCGATGGTGTCCCCATGGGGGTGTCCCCGTAGCGGTGTCCCCACCACACGGCTCACCAGCTGACGCGGGCACCGGAGCCAGGCAGGACACACGCCAGGAGCTTGGGGTTCAGCCCGTCGGGGACGCTCAGCTGGGTCCGGGCCACCACCACGGGCTGTCCCCTGGGACACAGGGACAGAGCTGAGGTGTCGGGGGACTGGGGCAGGGACCCCCCCCAGGCCGCGCTGCCACCGGAGCCGGTGGGACGGGCACTCACCGGTACACGGCCACCTTGGCCGCCCCGTAGGCCCCCACCAGCAGATCTGCGGGGACAAGCAGGGGGTCAGTGACGGAGCGGGTGGCACCAGGGTGGCACCACGGCGGTGGCCACGCGGCGGGGCCGTACCCGGGTAGCCGTTGTCATCCAGGTCGGTGGCACCGCGCAGGGCAAAGCCGAAGGCGGCCGGGCCGGGGAAGGGGCTGTCGAGGCGCTGGGTGGGCACCGGCATCAAACCCTCGCTCTGCCCGCGGAAGATGAAGACCTGCCCGCTGCCGCCGTCACCCCCCAACGGGGCACCCACGGCCACGTCTGGGGACACAGGGGACATGAGCACCCACCGGGTGCCCCTCCCGGCACCGCCACCCATCCGGGTGCTCCTGCCTCAGTTTCCCCAATAGATCGGTCACCGGGGGAGGGACGGCCACGTCCCCTGGCACAGCCCCCCCTCCCCACCGCCCCCGTGCCAGGCTGGTGTTACCGCCGTAGCCGTCCTTGTCCAGGTCCCCGAGGCTGGCGATGGCAGCGGCGAAGCGGCTGTAGGGCTGGGTGCCCGTCAGGGTCTGGGGGGGCCGGGTGAGGGGCCGCTGCCCCCCCCGCAGGTAGAGGTAGAGGCGTCCCACCTCGCTGCGCTGGCCGTCGGGGCGCCGGGCCATGTACAGCGGGGCACCCACCAGCACGTCGTCCTGCCTGCACCCAACGTGGGGGTCAAGGTCCCTGGGTTTGGGCACTGGGGGGGCACCCAGGGGTGGGCCAGGCCAGGGGCCACGGGGGACGTGGGTGGGGGGAGCAGTCCCGGCTCTCACCCGTCCCCGTCGACGTCGGCCACGGCCACCGCGTGCCCAAAGTACGATGCCACCTGGAAACGGGGGGGGTGGCACAGGCGGGGGGGGGGGGGGGGCAGGGTGAGGGTGGTGTTGGGGGCACCGGGGGGTGTGCTGGGTGATGGGGGGGGCAGTTGGGTGCTGGGGTGCTATGGAGCCCTTGGGGGGTGCAGGTGGGTGCCGCAGGGTGACAGGGCAATGGGCTGGGTGGCAGCGGGCACTGGGGAGCCATGGGGTGCCGGAAGGGGGCAGGGGGGCGAGGGGGGCACTGGGGGTGGTGGGGCGGGGAGGCAGGGTGCTGGGGGTGCCAGGGGGTGCTGGCACATGGGGGAAGGGTGCTGTGGGGTGGGGGGGCAGTGGGGCAGGGTGCCTCGGGGTGCCGGCACCGGGCGGGTGGGTACCTGCTCCCCGGCGACGCCGTGCAGCCGGGGCAGGGTCCCCTCCATGCTTAAGATCTCCACCTGCCCAGAGCTGCGTGAGGCCCCAGCCCCATCCCGGGGATCCCCAGGCGTCCCCACGCAGCCGGGCAGCGGGCACCCGGCACCACTCACCTCGCCCCTCGTGTTGCTCTTGTTGGGGACCCCCACCACGCACTCTGCGGGGGGGACGAGAGCCCTGAGCGGCACCGGGGCGGGCGCTGGGGGCACGGGCATGGACGGGGCTCGAGCTGGCACGACCCGTGTCCCAGAGCCCTCGGAAGGGGAGGGCACCCTGGAGCGAGGGGTGCCCAGGGGTGCCCTGGCCCCCGCGCCCGCCCGGCCGTACCTTTGGTTTTGGGATTGTCATCGAACTCGCCCACAGCCACCGAGTACCCTGCGGGGAGACGGGCACCGGTGACCCCGGCGTGCCCCGGCACGAGCTGCCCACGGGGCCGGGCTGCCCCACGCCCGCTGCTCACCCCGGTACCCGTCCTCGTAGCCCACGAACCGCCTCTCCTCCGTGTGCGGCCCCAGGCGCATGGGCCCCAGCGGCGTCTTGCCGAGGAAGCGGGTGAGGATGGTGTCCACCTTCACCGAGAACAGGAGCCCTGGGGGACACCGGGGTCGGGCACCAGCACTGACAGGGCACCCACTGGCACCCGCCCCGCCGCAGGTGGTACCTACGGGGATGCCCCATCCTGGGGGCCCTCCTCCCGCCGTGCCCACCCAAAGAGAGTACCCCGGGACCAGCCACCCTGGGTGGCAGCGCCCGGCAGGCAGGACTCACCCAAGAAGTAGTACCCGCCGGGGGCACCCAGCACCAGCGTGCCGTCCTGCGGGATGAGCCGGTGTCGGCACCCACTCTGGGGCACCCCCTTCATGGCATCCCCCGCCCCAGCACCCCCCTCCCCAGCATCCCCAACACCCGGGTGCCATCCCGGCCACACCCCCTGCATCCCCCGGGGCATCCCCAGGGGGAACCCCGTCCCCCCAGGCACCCCAAGCACCCATCTCACCCGGGCGACGGCCGCGCTGAAGCCGATCTCGCAATAGCGCATGTCGTATTCTGCAGGCACGGGGCAGGGTCAGACCGATGGAGGGTGGGGGGCACCCACAGCCCCCACCCACCTGCCCGCCCTCACCGTAGCGCCTGTTGCGGTAGGCGCTGGCCATGAGCTCGTCGCGGCAGGGCGAGTACCAGGAGACGTGCCGCAGCCCGGGGTCACCCATGTAGCAGGCGCCCGTCGGGGTGCGGAAAGCCTCGTGCTGGTTGTCCATCACGTTCCAGTGCTGCAGCGGGGCACAGGCCTGGGGACGGGGACAGTGTGAGCGCCCACCCCATGGGCACCCAAGGGTGCCCACCCACCCACCCACCAGGCATGCTCACCACCAGTTTGCCATCCCAGCTGGTGACGGACGCCCCCAGCCACTGGTGTGACTTGTAGGTGTGGAACCTCAAGGAGTTTTGCGTCTCGGTTTCGTCCCCTGGGGGAGCAGGAGAGGGGGAGCGTGCTGGGTCAGCACCCCCCCCCGCACCCACCCATCATCCCACGGCACCCACGCACCCGCAGTGTCGATGGGGAGGGGGTGGCAGGGGGTCTCGCCGGTCTTGCCGGGGGGCCAGGAGCAGAGGAAGACGGCGCCGGGCTGAGCCACGCCGGGCTGGGAGGTGTTGGCGCGGGGTGCCCCCACCACCACGCTGGGCCTGGGGTGGGCAGAGCGGGCGGCAGGGTGGGGGGCACAGGGGGTCGTGCCCGGCCCCGGCACCCCGCTGTCTCCCTACCTGCCTTCGGTGGTGTGGAAATCCAGGGCGAAGCCGAAATAGCTGCCGGGGGGTCCCTTGTATGTGGCGGGGGGGTCCTGGAGGAGCCCCAGGGTGGGGGCTGAGCACGGCCCCCCGAGGAGCAGCAGGGCCCGGAGCAGGGCAGCAGCAGCCCCCATCGCCTCCCCAAAATGCGGCCGGCAGCCCCAGCACAGCCCGTCCCGTCCCCCGCTTATCTCAGGGATGCAGCTGGGGACGGTGGGGACAGGGGACGCAGGAAGGGCCCCCCCGCGCACACAACCGCTCCTGCCAGGGAGCCAAAGGGGTACAGGGGGGTCACGCGCTGCTTTTGGCTGGGGGCCGGAGGTGCCCGTCCCGGCTGGCAGAGCAGGGGCACGGCAGGGTGGCAGTACCACCGCGGGGACGACACACGCACGGCTGTGGCGAGAAGCAGCACGACGGCCCGCGCCCACCACCCTCCTCCCGCCCGAGCCGAATCCAGCCCCCCGCCGGATGCCTATCTCGGGGTGCAGGCGGCCGCGGCCCGGCCAGCGGAAACCCAGCGGGGAAGGAGGGGGGGGATGGCCCCGTCCATCGTCCCCCAAGGTCCCTTCCACAGCCAGAGGGAGCAGACAGGAGGTGGGGGACGCCTGGCTCCCCACCAGCACCGGGAACCAACCTGTGTCCCTTTTCCCCAGGGCAGGGACACCCCAAAACCCTCCCTGGGGAGCAGGACACCCCAAAAGCCTCCCAGGGGAGGGAGCAGGGCCGGGGCAGCCCAGGCGCTGAGCACCAGCGCTTTGCAGGGAAACGGCTCCAGCAAGGGGGTGGGTGCCACGGGGCGAACAAGGGGGGTCCTTGGCCTCGGCGGAGGAAAAGTCACCCCGACACGCCGAGTCATGTCTCGGGCAGCTGCCGGGGCCCAGCCCTGCGGTGACGGCGTGGGAGCCGCTCGGCAAAACCCACGTGTCCCCTTCGGCTTAACCCACTTGCGGAGTTAATTTAAACTCGCTCAATTAAGGCTGCTCAAGCTGCCGGAGGCTCCTCTTGCCCACCCGGTGCTGAGACACCGGAGCATCTTGCTGCAAGCCAACCCCCCCCCCAAAAAAAATGGGGGTTTCATCCTTTTAATCTACACCGGGTACAAAAGCCACAGGTGGGAAGCGAGGCAGGGATGACGGGGGCTGCCGTGGAGCAACGGGAAAGGGGTCGAGCCTGGGCTGGCGGGCTCTGACGCTTGGGAAGGGTTTAGCTGAGCCCAGCTCAGCTCTAGGCCCCCGGCACAGGAACGTGCTGAGCACGAGGGTCCACACCAAGCAGCGGCTGCTTCTCTTTGCGAGGCGTCTTCCCTGGCTGGCAGCAGCGAGCATCCAAACCCAGCTGAAACCCACACCAGAATATATTTCTTTCCGCCCTCCAATTACTTAATTTCCTGTTTCTTGCACCACTTCCAGGCTGTCACTCATCCAGCCGAGCGGTTCCAGGGCCACCCGAGAGAGGACGGGCCCAGGCAAAGGCAGGTTGCATCCCGTACCCCAACCCTGGCAACCTTCAGGGCTTTGAATTTTATTTTTTTTTTTCCCCCCTTTGCCCGAATGAGGAGGTTTAGTTCAGAACGCAGAGGCTGGCGCTGCTCACCACGAGCAATCGCCGCCTCCGACAGTCACCGGGGGTCGGTGCCACCTCCCAGCAGAAGCAAGCGCGGGGACAAGGCTGCAGCCCAAGTCGGGATGAGGGAGATGGGGAAAAAAAATACACCCACCCCCCCCCCAAAAAAAAAATGCAGGGAGGGCTGAAAGAGCCCACTGCTGCTGCGGAGAGGTGGCGTGGTCTGTGCTGGCAGGGGCTGGTGCTTCTCCGTCTGCTCGGAGAGCAGCGCTGACCTGGCACCCAGCGACACCCACCGCAGCTCCCAGGGAGGGTGGGTGCAGCACCCCAACACCCGACTGCTGTGGCTGGCTGCGGGAGGGAGAGCACGGAGCAGAAAGATGGGGTGGCCGAGCAGCTCAAATAATGTCCTTTTAAAAAAAAAAAATCCAAAGAAATTAAGAGTCTATTTTCTCTGTATCCAGCTCAGTATCTTCTGACTACCATATTCCAATTAAAAGTAGTTTTACTCGATGAACCGAGCATCCAATACCGTTATTTTAGGAAAAAGACGGCCCTGGGCCATCAGACGCAGCAGCTCCGAGTCATCTCACACAACCGCACGTTTTTTCCACAAATCATTGGTTTATTAGAAAGGTTTTTTTCTCCCCTCATTTTACAGCATATATATATATTTATATATATATCTTATGTGACAAAGTTAAATACAGTCTGTTTATGCTTGTTAAGTAATGATAGGTTAATTATTTTTAGCACTATTCCGGAAGTCAAAAAACCCCCTGACTGCGGCGTGAAGGGTGCCAGAACACGCATATTGAATCTAGAAGCTAATGAAGCTCAGCATTGAGACATTAATACTGTATTCTGTTAATTATTTACAGAGAAATTGAGTCCCTTTTTTTTTTTTTTGACCGTTGTGTTTCAGTCCGACCTGCTCAAACGCAAAGTTTCTCGTTTAAAGAGTAAGGAAGCCGAGAGGTTTCGATCCGTTGAATCTCTGCCCCCGGCCCAGGTCTCGGCGCTGCGCTTTGGGAGGACGGGGAAGGGGACGTCACGCGGCCGGCACAGGCTCCGCGTCCCCTTCCTGCCCGCTCCTGCCTGCTCAGGCAGGTAAGGAGGAGGTGTGCCTGCTCCAAAATCAAGCCCTGCAAAGGAGAAGGACCTGAACCTGAAATACCCGGGTCAGTGGAGACAGCAGCAACTCGTCCCAGTGCGATGGGAAGAGCTCGCAGATGGAGAAGCCTCCCATGGTTAGTGTTATCCGCAGCCGGTGGACGATGCCAGAAAAAACCCAGAGAAATCCCCTACAGAACACCACGGGCAGGCGCAGCCTCAGCAGATTAATCCTAAACCACCTCTCCCAGCGCGGAAGATGGCAAACAGTTACGATTAAAAGGCTCTTCCTTCACCCAAAGGCTGTACCGAGTGGCACAGCCGGGCAGGCACCTGGACATCACCCGTTTAAACCTGGGGAGGGGAAAAAACCAACCCAAACCAAAAAAAACCCAGGGGGTATTTCAAATTCCTGACGCTCCCGAGACTGCCTCCAGTGCCGATTCCTTAGCAGAGCCGAGGAGCGCGCAGCACGCCCAGGCTGCTTCCCCCGAAAATCCGGCAGCCCCCCCCGCCTCCCAAGGCGGCGCCATTCATTCATTAGCTGTTAGAGTCACCGCTGTCGTCCACGCACCTCGTCTAGTCCAAGTCTCACTTTTTTTTTCTTCTGCAAAATGCTAAATGAAGATTTTTTTTTTTACATTTTATAGTACATAAAAACTTCAAAAATACATGAGCTTGATAAAATATACATGCTTAGTCATTTTGCATCTAGCTGAAACTATAAAGTTGAACCTTTACAAGTGTCTTATTTCAACTACAGCAAACATATTTACACAAAAGCCACCAGAACAAGTACCACTAAAAGAACTGGCTGTAAAAAATATTATTGCAGTATACTACAAATGTAACCTTTTTATATGAGCTACAAAAAGCAGCATCTTTGTTTACAGAGTTCAGTGCAATTCTTTACATTAAAAAAAAAAAAAACAAAAAACAAAACCCCTATAAATTAATAAGGAAACCATCAGTATTACAGAGGAAAGAATACACTTTACATACCCCGGCCGCTCTCCCCTGTCCTCTGTATTGCTTCAATTCCTAAAGGGATTTTTCTTCTCTCTCATTCGAGTGCCTCTTTCCCAACACCACAAAAGATGGAAGTCAGAATGATTTTTCTTTTTCTTTTTTTTTTTTTTCCCCTCCCCCCCGTCTCAGAAGAAGAGTGGTCAAAGCCCAGAGTGGAATCACCAACCCCCGAACCGAGAACCTCGCTCCAGTCCAGGACATCCGGAAGGCATCGAGGTGCTGTCCTCGCGCAGGAAAATGCTAATGCAGGATGGAGAAGGGCCGGAGCTCTGGGCACACGTGCAAGCTCCTCTCTTAGGCTTGAAGATAAGATCTTATTTCCACCTTTCTCACATCGAGAAAAAAAAAACCCAAACCTCCAAGTATGCAGCAACAGGGTGCCAAGAAATCTCCTGTAATGCCTGAAAACTGGTCCTGGCCCAGCCAAAGCAAGAGTGGCACTGCCCTTCCCTCGGTCTCCTCGCCAGGATCCCCAGCTGTCAGTTACTGAATGTTTTAACGCTGATTACAAGCCGGATTCAATCATGCTGACTATTTTAATTGGATGACCTCATTAATTTTAGAGACCTAGTAGTGTGTATGAAATATCATTTATCATATACAAGGCAGCAGAAGGAAGATGACCAAGTATAAGAACCCAGGGGGGGGAAGAAAAAAAGCTTTTCCAAGTGTCTTGCTGGTCTACAGGTGAAATGATTCTTCTAGGACAGAGTGCTGCAACGTGCACGGAGGTGTCGGGGACGAGACAGTTCCTCGTAGCGGATATACACAACGCTTACAAACTGACCCACCGCCTGCTGCTACCCAGCCCTCGAGCCTTTGGCTTCTTTGGCTGCTAAAGAGTGAAAGGAAATTCTCAGGCCTCACCCGCCAGCTGGATCATCTTCAACCCCTTCCCAAAACACAAAATATTCTCCTTCCTCCAAGGTTACTTCATTTTGTCCTTCATGTGCCGTGACTGGGTGGATGCTGCAAGTCCTGTCCTGAGAAAATGGGGTGCAGCAAAGGGTGAAGGTGTAACGCTGTAGCAGCCGCGGCGGCAGCGGGTCTCGGGGCGAGAAGAGTTGGGTAAAGAGCGTGAGGAACCGGATGAAAAGTAAAGGGGCCCGGATGGATAGCTGACGCCGGAATGATGTGGATGGGGTGGCTGGCTAGAAACGTAGCAGGGTGCCCTGGAATAATCGAGTGGGTCAAGTGGGATAATGAAATAGGTGTCAAGTGAGGCTGGGGTATATGATGAACCTGAGCGAGAGGCTGGGGATGGGGATGAGGGTGAATCCCGATGGCGGCGGCGGCCGCGGCGGCGTGGTGCTGCAGGATGGCGTGCTGCACGGTGGTGATGGAGGTCGCAGACGCCGCCGCCGGCTGCTGAATGTGGATGGGCTGCAGGGCGGGCGCTGCCGGCGCCAGGGCCGCCGAGGCAGGAAAGGCCTTGACCTGCTTTGCCAGGAGTTGCTGCTGAATGTGCTGCTGAGCAGCTTGCTGCAGCTTACTGTATTTCTCCATTTCTTCGGGTGTAAAAGTGATGGGCTGGCTCTCGAGTGGTGCTAGAGAGGAGTCTTCTCCTCCTTCCCGATCCCCTTCGATGCTCGGCTCCCCGCTCTGAGGCACGTAGCCAGGAAAGTGCTCGACATCTGGAACTAAGGGCATCATACCGGTTTCCACGGGGACCGGCTGGTTGCCCCCGTCTATCGGTTCTAGCCCATCACCATCGCTCGGATCCGAGAGGAAGTTGTGCGGCATGACCAGATCTCCAGAACCAAAGCACTCGGGGAGCGCCGGTGCTTCGAGGGGAATGGACGGCATTTCCACGGCAGGTTCGTCACGTTTCTGCTCATCCAGAGCTTTGTCCTGAATCACCATCACCACTTCTTCCAGGAGAGACTGGCTGCCCAGCTGAGCCTCCTCAATGCCTTGGGAAACATCCTCAGAATCCGACAGCTCTTGTTCCTCACCCCTCTCCAAGCCAGAATCTTCATATCTTTTGGCATTTGGTTTTCGAACGGTTGGCAATTTCCCAATTAAGGGGAGAACCGGTTTGTTGCCTAAGGAAGGAGGAAGTTTTGGGCCAAAGTAGCCCTGGGGAGGATCTTTGAGCTTTATGCCCACCTTGTTTGCCCCTGCCAGCATCTCATCAGTGACGCAGGGCTTCTTCTCAACCTTCCTGGACTGAATCTTTTCCAGGAGAAGTTTTGCAGTGACGGAGTTTCTCTCCTCCGGACTGCAGTCGCCTTCTGAGGCCCTCCCTGTGCCAGAGCCACTGCTGTTTTGGGAGAGCGAGCCAGAGCCTTTCAGATCCTCTCCTTTGCCGTCCTCTTTCTTCAGCGATGATCCTTCACTTCGGCCTGTCCGGAAATAGTGAGGAGACTGTGAGCGATAGATTTTGGACCTGATGAAGTCTCTTCTCCCGGACCTCCTCTTTTCAGGGCTCTCGTGGCCTCGAGAGCCCTTTCGCGAGAGGGACCTCTGCGAGTGGCTTCTTGTACTGCGACTGCGATCCCTGCTATAGCTGCGGCTCCGTTTCCAGCTACGACCCGTTACGCTTCGGCTTCTCCTCTTGCTTCGACTGCGGCTGCAGCTGCTGCTGCGTGTTCTGCCCCGGCTTCTTGATCTTGACCTGCCTCGAGGGTGGGTTCGGCTCCTACTTCGACTCCTCGACCTGCTCCTACTTGAACTGTAGTCATCTTCGGAAGAGGAGTACTTGCGCCGCTTCGATCTGTGATTTGAGCTGTTGTAGTCAGAGTCATCCTCCGAGTCGTGGGACCGCTTTGAATGGCACCGTGACCTCTCACTGTAATCGCTGTAGCTATCATCTGAGTAACTTCTCCGACGGCTGTACCGGCTGTGGTCCGAGGAGGCATCAGAGCTGGTGGAATAGGACCTGGGAGAGGAGTGTCTCCGTCCCGACCTGGAGCGGCTCCTGGAGTGGTCGCTGCCAGAGTCATAATCGTCGCTGTACTGCGACAGGGATTTCTGCCGGCAGTGCTTCCTGTGAGAGCCCTCGTCGCTGTCGTAGTCCCCGCTGCTCTGCCGGCTCCGGTGGCTGGTCCTGCCCAGGGAAGGAGCCAAACACCGTCTTCTCGAAGCAGGTAACTGCTGCAGGTCAGCCTTGTGTTTTTTGCTGCCGTGCTCCGGGCAGGAGTTACCACCGTCCTCTTTTTTACCGCTGCTTCCCTCTTCAGCAGACAGAGACTTCCTCTGGGACTCCTGAGAGCACCACTTTTTCTTCTGGAAATGGCTACAGTCTTCAGACAGTTCGGTTTTTAGCGCCCGTTCCGATTCAGTAGAAAGAGAAGATTTTATTTTTTTGTGCCTGTGTCTTTTCCGTTTCTTGGGTTTCTCTTCCCCCAGGTCAGTTTTTCGGCTCTTCTCATCAGCTTCTTCCTTGTGTTTACGTTTGTGTTTGCTGGACTTTTTGTGCTTCTTTTTCTTTTTGTGTTTATGGGATCTTCCAGATTTACTCTTACCAGTTATGCTTTTACTACCATCCTCTCCCTCTCCCTTACTCACGCTTGCCAAACTGGAGTCCTGCTTGTTATGGGAGCCACAGGAGGACAGAGATTTGGTTTCCATTTTTAGAGTAGAACTGTTAGCTACGCTTTCTGCCTCCTTGGGTTTGCTGATCTCGCCAGATTCTGTGCTCTGAACGTTTTCTTTACAAAGACCCCCCAAGTCCTTAGATTTCTCTGCCCCTTTACCTTTAGCATCTTTGTTACGAGAAAGCTTGAAATCAAAATACAGGGGGTTACAACTGTATGAAACAGATGGTTCTGCTTTGGTAAATATGAGAAGCTCTGAAGGCCACTGGAGAGTCGTGCTCTCATCTTTACTCAGAACGGGAAAAAAAGGTCCCGTTGGATGCTTTGGTCCTTCAGCAACATCTTTGCAGCTTGGGACAGGCTGAGCAACTTCTTTAGTAGTGTCTGGCTCGGGGAGGTTGCTCTCTGCAAGATGCTTGCTCTCCTGCGGACTCATGTTTTCTGGAACTTCTTTTAGTTCTGTTTTGCTCTGCTGAGCCGCAGTTTCAGTAGTACTCTGCTCCTTCTGCTGACCCATGCTCTCAGCAGCCTTCTCCGTGTGCTTGCCGGGTTTGGGTTTCGGAGAACTACCCTTTTTAACTTCATGTGTGTTTTTTTTGTTCACATTTTCAGCTTCCATTTGATCGGTAGACTTCATGAAAAGCAGGAATTGAAAATTAGGCTTTACTTTACAATGGGCTGGGGGAATATAGTGGTAGTATTCCGGTTCAACTGCCATTGGTCCATCTTCTCGTCTCATCTTTTTTAGTTTAGATAACGTAGTGGCTAGAGACCCGCTCTCTTTGTCGTGTTGGTCATCTTCCTCCGCCTTGCTGTCAGAATTACTTGTGCTTTCGCCCTCGCCAGATTTCTGCAGGCTCCCTGCATCTGAGGACCCTCTCTCATCAGCTTTTGCTCCATCTGCAGAACTCGATTCTTCCACGTGGTCCTTGAAAACAGAAGCTATGGTCTCCAGCTTTACCGGAGTCTTCTTGGCAAATGAAAACGACACTCCTATCTTCTGCAGCGGAGTTCCCAAAGTACTCTTAATGCCAAAGCTGATCGCTTGCGCTGTCTGGATGGGCATTTGGCTTGGCATAACGGTGCCACCCGCTTGTCCAGTGTTTAGGAAACCTCTGTCCATAGTCATCTCTGTAGCTTGGCCAGAAGTCGTCTGGATGAAAGAGCTGCTGTTGGCTGCAGAATCATCATCATCTCCACCTTCTTCATCCACAGCCACCGTGGTGGTTCTGAACATGGGTCCACTTCCAGGAGCACTGTATGAACAAGGTAAAACAGAGAAACAGCTGACTGCCATCGTACACCTCTGCAGGCGGTTTCACCCCTCATCTAAAACAGTCTTTTACGCATTTCCAGTACTCCTGTATCCAGAAAGATGCAGTAAAATAGCATTACGCACCCATTTGAGATCTTTAATAACATTAAATAACAGAAGAAAACGTACTGCTGGATAAAGCAATTTGAGGATGCTCAGGACTACCATTTTAGTGAGTTCACTCCTACCAAAATCACAGCACGAGGCCAAACTTAAGCACAAAGCTTTGCCCTCAGAACTCGCACAGGATTACAGGAGCAAGAATGCCAGCACAGCAAAGGGCCGCAGTCCCCCCCCACACGCTCCAAGTGTACTCGGGGATCACCTGTACTCACCATTCAGGCTGTCTTCTCTGTTCAGCCAGTTCGTGCAGACGCCGGAGGGCTTTCTCCTGCTTCCTTTCATCTTTCCGTGATCTTGAAGAGACATTGCGAGCAAATTCCCTTTGCTTGAGATCTTTCAACCTCTGAGGTAAAAGAGAGCAGGAACAGATTAAAGGGGTTTGTGGTTAAGCGTCCGAAAGCCTCTCTTTGCTGTAGCACTGGAAAGTACGCTGTAAAGCCCCTCCCCAGTAACATTTATTGAGCTAGGATGGAGCAAGAGTATCTTAGCTCAACAAACCAAATGGAGCACATTGCCATCCGCCCAGTAGCTAAATGAAACGACAACTGTTGATCACTTTTGGCTACGACTTCAAGTCTACGTATATGCATTTCCAATCAACATTACTGGTTTTCTTTAGCATGTACAATAAAGCTGATTTCAAAGCAACAAGCAAATTCTGGAGAAAAAAAAACACAACAAAAAAACCCCAAACCAAACCAAAACTGTTTACTTTGCTGCTCTTGCAGGGTGCAAATGTACTTGACACACAGTGCATGACAGGAGTCTTAATAGCATGGGCCAAAGAACAGAAAGGGATTAGCTGGTGCAAGAGTTACCCAGGTATTTTATCTTACAAAAGCAATGTACAAATTACATTGGAGAAGGTGCCAAAAATCCCATGCAGATGATTCCAGTAAGCAAATAAATAATACAACATACACCACAAACAGTTACTTGCTTTCCTGACAGTAGTTCTGAGACGGTCTCTCAAGAAACAAAATGCTCTAAAATGCAGTGGGGTCTTTTGGGGTTTAATATTTTAGAGGGCAGAAACACTAAGTTCCCCAGAAATCTTATCATGTGAGGAAGCAAACCCAAGGAATTTCAAACATCATAACATCTCTGAGGAAATCTAGATATCCAATTCCAAAAGAAATCGAATATCCGAGACTTCAGAAAATTTTTGAAAGTCCTTGTCTGAAAGCACTAGGAAAAGAGGCTGCTGGTTTTCCTTTGGATACATGGGAAAATTCACAAGGCATTTTTTGAGGACTATACAGAAGTTTAAATCACAGAAAGCAGCAAAGACAGACCTCTACCATCCTAAGGGATGAATTTTTCTTTTTTTTTTTTTTTTTTGGTGCACAATTTGAAACCCTTTCAAAAGGCCCAATTCCAGAAAGCATCATGTACCCAGCTTTTGAAAAAGTTTCATGTTTTTCAGGCATTTCGTGAAGGGCCTGAGAGACTAACGGCGCTCGCAGCAGTAGTCACTTTAGAAAAATCCTCGTACAAGATGCACAAATCATTGGTGAATTCTAAATATACCTTCTGGCTGGCTGACTCTGTCTCTTTAATGGAGCAGTCAGACCAGTACACACAGAAACAGTGGATCTGAAAACTAACCCAAAGTTCATATTACAGGAATTAAGTTGGCCCAATGTAAAGAGAACATTGCTTTGTCAAAAAGGGGAAGATTTGACAAGACAGAGGATTCTCTTACCTAATTGTATTTACTAAATGTGGTTGAGTGTTACCAAAATCAGAGGGGAGGACACACAAAAAAAATACAGCTATAGACACTAGTAGAAAGGAACTCACTCTTGTGATCTGGACTCCAAAATTAGAAGGGTTTGCTTTCAATACATCAGCTGAAAACGTCACATCACAAAGAAAAAAGAAAGTAAAAATATAACAAGAGTGGAAGAGAGAAAAAAATAAAAATAAAAAGCAAGCATTACTAACTACACAGGCTGTGGGTGTGTCTGCAAGCTATTCTACAGAGAAGGAGTCGAGCCAGCGAAGCTACGGGACCGAGCTTAGGGAGTCTGGAGCGGAAGGGGGAACACACATACACATACACGCACGGACACAGCAACAATCCCCCCTGGAACAACAGAGCTACTTTCACCAGGACAAGTAAAGGGCTCAAGGGTTTTGTGGTGTATGTTCAATGTTGAATAGTAATTTTTTTTTTTCCCCAAGAGGGAGGAAAAAAATAAAATAAAATATGGATTAAGCAATGCTATCAGCTTTTTCATGCTGATTTAAAAAGCGTATCTAAAATGCTCCAGGAAGTTAAAGTCACCAACAGCTGAAAAAACTATTTAACTGGGGTTTGATGCCAAGTCTCTATATCACTCATCCATTCGGAAAAAAATATGACCCAGCTATTTACAACAGAAATGAACTGTGACCTTTTACTTTCAAAAGGAAGGTGCAATGGTGCACTCAGGAACCCCTCTTCCCCCTCCCAGACATGGCCTTAAACATCTCCCCCTGCAATAAAACGGGCTCAAAGTCAGTTGATAGTGATGCAGCTGCCCACAATGCAATCCTGCCTTCATTACAACGGCCAGTTTTAACAAAAAGAGAATTAAATGCCCAGTTCCTTACGCGCTGACCTTTGCAAGTCTCTGCTCCCCCAAACCTCCCACTCTCAACTCTTACAAATTAGAGGCGATGAAGCAAATGAACAATCCTGATGCACTGCAACCCCAAAATAACGCAACACATGGCAACACCTAGCTACGCTGATATCTGTGCCTTTTAAGATAAGCCACTAGCCAAGACTTTCAAGACTGCTGAGAACTTATTACTCCCCAAATTGGGCAAAAGTTGGCCCGATTTTACAAGGCTGACTTTACAAAGGACTAAGAGATCTCAAGGCCGAGCTTCTTTTTGTCGCACAGGGGCCAGAAGGAAGATGGGTTTTGCTGGGTAAGTACAGGATAGCAAAGCTCCACAACTGCACCATGCTATCTCCTTGGGAATATAAAATACAGAACACAACGTAGCTCAGCATCTTTGACCTAAAATGATGCATCTATCATCAGAAATAATTTCTCAAGTTTGCAAGGAGCCAAGTTCCAAGAAACCTGGCTGGGCTGCATTATAAACACAACCTAGGGTAAGGGAAGGAGGGATGACAGAAGACCAGGCTGCTCATCTGTAAAAACACACCACTACAGGAATAGATGCAGGCGGCTACGTGCGCAGGCAGCTGATGTGCACTGAACTTTTAAAACAGCCAGAACTTTTCAAAATATCCTGTCAGAGGAACCCTTACTTCACTAGTTGTTCCAAGCGCATGACTGAACCCAGTAATTTATCCAGAGGATAACCAGTTAACTACAGCTACACCTACCCTCCTCCCCTAAACCTAACTGAGGTGAAGCAATTAAAAGCCTGAAGTACAATTTCACAGTAGTAAAAGGAGTATATTGAAGCAATGAAATGCTTTTCAGCGGACTCCAGATCTCAGCCTTCCCAGAAAGCTATTTGAACTAAATCGATATTTAAGCTAAGCTTACACTAAAGAAATTTCCATCTAATCCTTAGGCAAGCGTTCATTATTCTAATCTCCCAAAATCTCTAAATTACTTTTTGGACTGCACCATATGTGTGGGTGTTCACAGAGGCTGGACGGCCGTGGGAGGCGAGTTGCACAGCTGCCCCTTCCCCCCCAGCACAGCAAAGACATTTAAATAAGAATTTAAAGTAGTTGCTAATCATTCTTGGGGAGCTACTCCCCGCCTACTAAGGAAAAGGAGCCCTGGGAACCCATCTTCTTGGGGTGAAACCAGCCTTTTTAAGTCTTCCCACGGTACTCGGCAAGAATGTAATTTCTTCAACAGGATCAGGGCCACCAACCTGCATTAAATCAAACATACAGCTTCACGCTACTACAGGACTTAAAAATGATGAAGCATTTTTTCTTGACAGGCAGTGTGTTTTCTGAGGAAGCAGAATGCTTTTCTAAGCAGCAACACATTTACAAACTGCACGATGATGGTGACCATGAAGCCAAGAAATTCTATTCTGCTGGTTTATTACTTCAGTCGTGCCAGTAAGCCCAGTGACCAGCAAACAGGGACACAAATCACTAGGACTCAAGTGCAGTTTCTCCAAATTTCTGCATGCTAGAAGCAGTAATACTTTACCTCCAGCCTTCCTTCCGCTTGGTATTGAGTTTTATTAATAGCTGCCACCCACCTCAGCTTTGTAACAAAATAGTATTTTAGGTTTTGAGCCTTGTTTCTAACAAAATTACTAAGAAACCTCTACATTTCAATGGGAGTGCAAATCGAGCTCTCGAAGAACAGGTTTTATAGAAAATCAGTACTCCAGCACAAAGAGAGCTACAGTAATGGATTATCTCCTGATCAGTGCATAGCTCAGGAGGGGCCAAACTGGCATACAATGCCATTCCCTTACAACTCTCCTCAAATCAGCTTAAATAACCTGCACTCCTGCATCATTTAAAAGCTCTAGAGACAGCCATCACAGACATGTGAAGATGGTTAAATAAAAAGGGGACGATCGGGATACAGAAGCTGCCGTAACAGGAAAAAACCCCCCTCAGCGCACACTGTGGCAACCACACGTGAGATTTTGCTCGTGAGACAGTATGGAGGCAAGACCTCCCCAGTACTGAACTGGAGTGCATTGCTTTTCAGGTTCGCGACCAGCGGTAAATGGATTTTCTCAATTTAAGTTGACAAAGCCATGCAATTTCACTGAAGTGAAGCCCGTTTGAGAGGCATTCTTTGCCTAAAATTGCAGAGCAGAAAGATTGTGTTATTCTCAGAATAAAAAAAAGCACTCTGCTTTACGAGACCTGAAGATCTACGACTTTCCTGACAAATCTTATATTCAGGAGAGAGGGACAGACCGGATGCACGTACAGCGAGATCTCTGCACTGGCTCCAGACAGGAGGCAGCTCGTGACAGCACAATCCCATTAGAGCCTACTCCTCCCCTGCTATTGTTCTCAAGTCTCTCTGCCAATCCCTATTAAATAAAATAATAATGTACTTTTCATTACATGCCAGCAGATTTCTGGCTTTCTGAACTTTTGACGTATGCTCGATTCTTTGCCACAAAAGCTTCTGGGAGAGAACTACACCATTAGCTAAACACGAGCTCAAAGGATGGCAACCTTTATAATTTTATATAAGTGAGAACACAAGCCCTGCTTATTTTTGGTAATCAACATTCTTTGCACGCTTGTAAATGAAGTGAAAAGAGCAGAGGGGAAATGGCATGCAACTGCAGTTTTATTTTATCTTAATTTCTTCCCTGACACCTCATTTTCAGCTTAGGACAATATACCAGGCGTTAATGCACCACAGCTAACCCATTTCATGAGGCTAGCATCGCTTGTGATCACAATGTTCAGGCCTTGAACACCGAACACTTATTTTATTGAACACTCTCCATGTATAAGTGCTCTTCTCCAAATGTGTTTGCCATCAGCAAATGAGCAGCTGGGTTAAGAAAAATACTGTGGGGTTTTTGAGGGTAAAACATTTCTAGGGTAGAAAAGCCTCCCAAGTATCTTGGAGGTTCTCTCTTTGAGTCTTCCACATTCAAGCTGTGCTTGAAGATACAAGTTTTTGGAAAGCACAAGCCCAATTGTCCCCAAACCTGAAAGTTCAGGGTTTGGATTTAGAGCACTCATCAACCACAGCAGTGACCGTGTTAGTAATTTTATTGTGCTTTAACAGATCCCTCCCCCTCGGCACTGAAGCAAAGATCCAGATAATTAGGGCATGAAGAGAACTGCAGATCTATACTTTCAGTTCTTAGTTCCACCCTCTCCCCCAAATAACTTCTTTATGGAAATACATTCCCTTTGTCCTTTTATACAGGGAAACTATGCAGAATTAATCACCTACACCTCCAAAACATCACACATTTAGAAAAAAATAAAACGAAACCTACATAAAAGGCTGCATCTCAATACTTGGTTAGCATTCTCACAGTTAACCTGGCAAAAGTTCACACAGGAAGATGTTTGTTTTTCACATTGAGCTCAGAAGGTGAATGTTTTTATTCTGTTGGGTCAGTGACTCAGTAAACAGCTCAACCCTTCATCAGACATGCTAGCAGGAAAGAGGTGACCATATACGAGATTCTGTAAGTTCTTGGGTGAAGTAAAAAAAAAAAACATTACTTATACGTAAGATAATTCCAACTGTAACAATTTTTGCAAACTGCTCTAAGCGACGGGTAATACAGATGAGGTTTATTTGATATGAATATACAAACTGGGCACAACCCCAGATAAGATGACCCACATTCTTCTTCATGCAAATCTAACATGAAGTATTATTCTGTCTTGATGTCAAAACCCCAAACTGAATTCAAGGCCAACTGGGATGTAATGCCCTGAGGATACATTCCCACTAAGTCCACAGTACTCTAGGAGCTCTCAAGCATCTGGACATCACGTACACAAATCTGCAGGAAAGCAGCACAAAAATACAGTGGGTCCATCTGGGCTGTCCACGTTCCTTGCTAGCTGAAGGTGTTTTCTTTCTACGTTTGCTCTCCTTTGCATTTCTCTGTTAATTACTATTAATCTGTTGACTCTGCAACATCAGATGGAGGTCTTTCATAAGCTACCAGTCCTGGTTGCCAGGCTCAAGACCTTACAGCTAAAAAAATCCCATTAAAGATATCAGTAGCTTTCCAGGGAACAAAAAGTTACAACATCTATCGTTACAGCCTTTTTCAGTTGCTCACTGAAGGATCTTTAAGGGAACTGAGTTTATTTTTCCTCTTGCGGTGCCATCTGTATGAACTCAAGTTGCTTTTAGTGCTCTGGCTTCCCCTGAGAGGGACTGACCATTTGGGGGCTAGATAGGGTTACTGTTCTTTAAAACATCTGTACTTCTCGTTTCAAGTGTCAACCTATTAAAAAAAAAAAATCTAGAGAACAACATTGCACACCTCGAACAAGATGTTTAAAATGCAACTTAAAATGGCCAATGGTTTGTGATAATAAATTTAAGATTCCTTTCCCAGTTAAGGTAATCTAGAAATGCTGACTTTTGGATAGAAACTTGGTGTCGAGGTCGATCCAGCCATATCCAAATGCTATACAAAACCAGTGTAGTCAGGAAATAATAATAAAACCTCCCCTTTAATTGTTTGGTGTTGACAAGTTGGTGGTGGGTCCAAAACTTATCCGGTAGGGATCAATACACTTACCTATCGTCCCTGTTTCGCAATAATCCTGAGTTCCTTCCTGGAATACAAGACAGCGTCTTTATAACTCGGGAGCAGAAAGGGATCTGAGGGTGGAACATCTATTTACAGGGAGAGCCTAATGCTCACTGAGCCACAGAAGGAATAAGCAAACTTCAGTGTTGTGGGTATGTGTAACTAAAAATACTTATAAGCAAAAATGATCCCACGGTAATCTGTTCAACAAGCTAAGAAAAAGGTAAAAACGAAGCAGTGTTGCCTCAAGAATTACCACTGAGAAGACAAAACATTGCTGATAGTATATATGAAGCCAGTTTCCTCTAATTATCTAGGATATCATGTCTCATCTTTCCAAGAAAACCTACTGATGAGCCTACTTGTAAGAAAACTTTATGCTTTTCCTCAAAAAACCTTATGGTAGCCTTTTTGTAACCTTGCCTTCTTGTCCAAAGAAGCAAAATGTGAAACATCAATGTGCAATGTATTATAAAAAGCACAGCATTGTTTGTTGCTTGTTTTATTTTTTTTAACTACCTTGTAATTTAAAATAGACTGCTAGAAATGAGCCTATCTTGAGCAGTAACGAACAACAGAAGTGAGATAGTGTTACTTATGCAAATTTACCTTCATTATTTCTAGCTAGTTTCAAGTTCACTCACTGAACGCTGACCCAACAGGGTGACACACATTTCAGCACGACATAAGCTGGGCAAGCAATTTTTTCCCCTAAGCAAAGCATGATTGCTTCTTTGTTTAAATCCCTGAGTAACTAGAAATTAATGCTGGGTGACATAGCAAGAGTTTGAAGGCTCATTTTATCCAAAGCCTGCCTGAAGTTACTGCAAGAGATGCAAATTATCCAAGAACATAGATTCCTTTAAAAATAAGTTGCTGTACCAAGCAACCCCCAAATTCTTTCTACCGATGAGAAGATTATACCACCCTGTGTGTTCCCAAGACATTTTTCTTTCAGGTCACTTCTTGTACCCCTAGTGATGACTCCTTTTATACCAACGAGGGGTGGTTGCTTTCCGCAGGTTTGTTTCTTCTTCCACAGCGCCTCTAGATGCTAAAAAACCTCTCAGCCTTGCCGACCTCATGTCAGTCCGCCTATTAATCACCCAAGGGTTTCAAACAGGAGTTGACATAATCTTACTGCATCACCACACTGCAAGAATGTGACACAAACAGGTCCTTCCACCTCCTAAATAGATGCATGTAATTGCACTCAAGTTTCAACGGAGTTGATGGAAAACTTCAGGTGAAGTACACTGCTATCAGGTAGCACAACTGCGCCACCAGCTCGGTCAAAGCACCCTGTTTTCCCAATACGAAGTAAATGAATGAATTTCTGCTCTTAATTCGATTAAACTGCAATTCATCACAGTACTAAACCAGAAATTGCCCTGCTGTGAGATTTCCTGTTAAGACTCCCTTAGTGAATTTACTTTGAGCTATCATATCCCATACCTAGTACACATCAAAAAAATAATCATACTCTGTAATGCCATACTCTTGTTTTTAAGCTGTTGCTTCACTGCTCTTTTAAGATCGGGTACTCTACCGCAGATCCCCCAGAAGTTATCCGCATTTTAATGATTGTATTGTTAGAATTTATGACTAGCAATATCAAAAAACCTCCTTTGAGCGATTTCATCTCTAGATGAGCACAACACTGCAATCTGCTGTACATTTACATCTCATTTAGCAGCTTCAAGTGGTCAAACAGACCAGGCTAACACAGGACCTTTTATTATTTACTGTGCAGTACAAAGTACCATGTAGATACTACGGTACGTCCCTACCTTGGGACCAAAGCCAGTTCCACATAGATTCTGAATCCACCTTCTCCTAAGGGTTACAGAATTTGGAAAGTGCTCCTTTTTCACAATTCCTTTAACACAGTCCCTTATTTCCCAGTCTGTTTTCAGTAACTTGACAGAACACAGACTGAGGTATTAAAATGCGCACATGTGACTTGTCATCAGTCTCCAAAGTTGCGCTATCTTAAAAGCTGATGCAAACTAGGAGACACCCATATCCACCTGCCCCCTTCCCGGTTTAGCATTCCTGCCCGTGGGTCACTCAAAACTGGGCTCCTTGATGCCAACAGCAGGTTGGGGTTTTTGTTTGTTGTTTGGGGTGTTTTTTTAATGTATAGCAGGCATAAGACTCTTAACCAGTGACATAAACCACCTATCTCTGGGGCTATAAGGAAAATAGATACACTGGGGAAATTCAAAGTATTAACCTCAAACAAGGCCACAGCAATGAATATAAAATTGATGAACTGTGCTACCAACGCTTGTTTACCTGCTTGTGAGCATGATCGTATGAGTTTATGTGGTTGTCAAACTCTTGATGCTTTTGATACTGCTTGTCACAGAGTTCACAGTAGAAGTTTGCTCTGAGGTCTTCCAAAGCTTTGGCAATTGCCTTTTCTTTATCAACATAATCCTGCAAAATTAACAAAAAAAAATGCTTCTGTTAAACTTCCCGTAAAACAAACTGGAAGATGATGAGCTAGTCCTTTAAGGAAAAATAGTCCTTGAGAAAACCTTAGTGTACACCGATGATTATATTTATTAAGCTGACTGGTCTTTGCAAATTAAAAGGTATGAAGGGTAACTTTGCAATACTACCAACTAGCCTTGACTCCGTTTCCTAACATAGAACAGAATCTTCTCATTAGCACAGGTATCAGTGAAACTGCTTAAAAAAAAAAAAAATCTAGTGCTGACGGCAGGAAGGCAATTTTGCGGCTACAAGAGGAAAGGATTGCCTGAGATGAAAAGAGAGGTTCAAAGCCTCAAGCTAACGCATAAACTGGCAGCTGCCTGCTCGCATAAGATGCACAAAATACGCATCAAACCAAGGAAGATCGCTGCTTTTGGAACAGAATCTTAGAACTTTAAATGCTGATACTTCCTCCATTTTGAGTGCTAACAGATGTCTGCTTGATCTCAGTTAGTCTGAAATTCAATAGGGAGGAACACAGATCCACGGCTGGGAAAGCACAGGTCAGAAACTGTTGAGCCTAATTCACTTCAGGGTAATTTTACAGTCAGAGAAATCTTCCCAGGAGCAATGCTATCCATTAAGCTGAGCTCAAATACAGTGATTACACTTGGAATGGGTACAGGTAGTTGACATTTAATAAAAGAGGGGAGGGACGTTGCCTTAGAGGTCGCAGACAGTATTTTTTTTTTCCCTTATGTAATTCAACATTCGTATAGGTGCAAAACCAAACCTCCAAGCAAAGGTGAGGTGTCTAAATTGGCAACGGTCACGTCCTCCCCTCCTTTGCCATAAAGAAAAGGAGCAGCTTTGGGATTGGCAGTGGCAAAAAAGCTCTGGGACTCTGTGGAAATCCCAATCTCTCCAGCGGCTGTAATGGTTTGGAGGCCGAGCGCCTGGAAGTGTGAGCCTGTGCTGCTCTGCTTGCCCTGTCCCCAGAGTAGGGCCGCAGCCGATGCAGACCTGGGGGGAATCAGCAGCTTCTTCCTCTCGCCAGGTCATTTCAATTACAATCCCACCAGCAAAATTAATAAAACATCGCCACTCTCTACAAGGCGGCTGGGGAAGGTTTACTGTAACAAGATGGAAGCACTTACGCTGACACATACTAAAAAAAAAAGCTACAAATGCTGTATTACCAAGTATGCTGTACTAACATCAGCATACCCCATATAGCTATTTACCATATGTATTTCAACTGGAATAAAGAGAAATTATGTAAGAAAACATAGCCTAACGTGAGAAAAAGCACTTAAGAGTTTCCCTCTTCAATACAAACTTCTTATGGGAAACTTCCTTGCATTAACAGGAGGACCTAGTATATCTTTTTAAAATGTTTGCTATGAAAGCTTTTTTCTTTTTATTTAAGATCTTGTTCAAGGCAATATGGTTTATCTCCCAGTTACCACATCAAAATTACATTAAAATAATACTGCTGAGCATGTTTTCTATAATGCAAAATTCATGTAAAAAATTTCAACACCTGGGGGGGAAATCTGAAAAATTCTACAGTTAAAAGGTTTTTTTTTCTCCCCAATTTACAGCACTGTTCACCTTCTAAATAAAAAAATCTATTTCAAGTTCCTGCTTCCATCTATTACTGGAGGCCCTTGTTAAGAAGAAAAAAAAAAAAATCAACAAAACTATCTAGAGGTTTGAGCCTGAAGCTGTTCCCCAGGAAGACAAGAAATGAAAACAGAGCAGCGTGAGATCCACAGAACAATGACATTTAAAGTTCCTCTGAAACCCTGAACAAGCTTCCTGCGCCATGTGTAGGGGTTTTTTTTCAGAAAGCATCCTGTGGCTAAACAATGAAAAAACAACCATTTGAATGATCAGAATCTACACAAATAAAGGGAATTAAAGAACATTTCTTTCTTGCTTCTTGGTTGCATAGTTATCTGAAATTCCTTTGAGACTCAGTGAATGGCTAATCAGGATGCGGCCATAGCTGGCAATTACATAATGGACTCCTGTGGAGCGATGAAAAAAATTACGCTTGCAGAGATTTTCACAGATTAATACAGAAATGCAAGAGCCTAACGATAAAGCATGCTAATAAAAACACATCCGAGTTGGGAGAGATTGCTACCGCTCCACAGAGTTCCTGAACAAAAATAAATCCCATGCTGAATAATGGCAGGAAGACAAAAAAGTCTGAGAGCAACGCACGTTCAACCGCATTTGAAAAGACTATTGCAAAACCCTAGAACTTCACCACAAATCTCACTGCAGACCTGAGACAAAACATCATTACGTGCTGTTCACGCAAGAGCTCCTACCAGCCACTCTGAAACGAAGGAATACTTTGTACTCGACAGCTGCTGCTGTCTGAAGATGCCCAGCATCGCAGCTGAGGGGTTGCTGCAGAAAGGGATCCAGGCTTTCAGCCACACGCTGCCCGACGATGGCCAACGTCACAGCCAAACCTTCCCCTCGCAGCGTGTGAGCAGCATGCCACCCAGCAGGAGATTAAAAACAACAAAAAGGAGAAACATCTTCAAGGAGAACATGCAGCTGGATGTAAAGAACTGTTCAGCACCGGCTGCATGAGCCCATTTAAGAGCACACTTGTTCTTTAAAGCGTGCCAGAAGAGATCATTAACTGCGTTTAGCTCCAAACTAATAATTAGCTTTAAAAGTAATTACAATGGCTTTTATTTTTAAATGAACAAATATACCAGCAATTCACTTACCAGGCAAGTCAAGGTCTCAACTTAAAAAAAAAAATCAGGAAAGGAGGCTATAATTTTTTGTAGCTGAATAAACCGCCTGCAGTATTAACTGTTGAACCGGTGAAATGGAATTTTAGATTTGCCATGGTTATGTTTAATTTTAATGGAATTGAAACTACTTTTCCATTATTCCTCAAAGAATTAAAATTTATGCAAAACTGACACTTTATTCTAATGTCTAGGGTTCTTCTTCAACCCTGGTACTTCTCAAATCTCAGGACAATTAAACAAGCAGGCTTTCCTAAGACTTGATGTACTTTACAGGCTGGTAAGCAGAAGAGTGGATTAAAGGACTAGCAAAGACCGTGTCTCCACAGAGAACTCAGTTACAGCTAATCCAAGTATGCTCCAACACGTCATGCTCGATGCTAACACGATGGTCCATTTTTATCATTAAAAAGATAACAGTCTTTGGCTTATTAAAAAACCCCACAGGTTTTGTAAGCTCTGTGGAAATACAGAATAGATATTACATTTTTTAATGCTGCCTGAGAAATTCTTCCAAAGAGATACAGTCCATCGATATCTCAAAAGTGGAGCCATGTCATACCTTCCAAAGACAGCAGGATTTATAAAACAATATCATAATGCACTACTTACTGCTTGCTCAGTAACAATAGATCTACTCCACTTCCAGTTGATAACTGCCCATCTAACATTTCCATCTGCAGATTTTGCGCTGACAACGCGGCAGGTTCACTAGAAAAATTTGGCAGCCCTGGGTCTAGGGAAGGAAATGTTCTGCTTACCCTAGGACTGTTCTTTCCAGACCAGGAGCAAAGCAAGCCCTGCTGCTATCCTGTAGCTCTTAAGCAGCTAAACAAACATCAAGGTTAATTCCAGGAAGTGAATAACCAGTTTGTTAAAATATAAATACTCTGAACAACACCAAAACCCAAGAATACTTAATTCCTGCTACCATTACTGCAGCCTAACGAGAAGAGCTCAGCCCACAGGAACTTTGATGTTAATGCCCCTGTTTCAGTACCTTGTATTTCTGCCTCAGCTCCTCCGTGTCTTCTTTCTCCACCTCCAGTACACGCCTCCGCTCAGTGGCATCTTCGGCGTAGTCGAGCTTTTTTTAAAAAAAAAAAAAAAAAAGATGCAATTTGTCCCATAAATACTTTGCACTGCTGAGACTGCCAGAATGTATAATTTAAAAAAGATGAGGTTTGAAACAGCATCTTTGCATATTGTGCTTCACTTTCCCTTTTTTCTCATCCCACAGTGTAACCCACATGCAAAGCGGTTCCTTAATCCTTCCAAGGTGGAGGCTCCCAGCAAATCGCAAAGCCCAGGAATTTCGGCTAGCATCCAGACCTCAAAACTCAGGTACCCATGGGCAAACAGAGTATGTGTTTTGAGGAGAAGTGTTTTCTTACTGTGTTTGTTTAAAAGCGAGTTTTTCTTTACCTTTAATGCATAAATTCTCACCGTTAAATGCCTTCCCTATCATCTCCCCGAGAGGCATGCAAAAAGTGACAGGGTGCAGGGCGCGAGCCAGAGCCAGGCGAGCTTACCTCCATTTCCATCCGCCCCATGCCCATGACATCGTACTTGACGACGATAGGGATGGGATCTGTCCTCCCTGTAAGAGGAACACACACAGAGGCGGTCAGTGGCCGGCCCGTTGCCACAGCTCACTTTACACATTGGGTTTGGGTGGTTAGAGATCTTGCCTTGGAGTGCAGAGACCAGAAAGCTACAGTGAACCAAACACAAGCCATTCTCACAGCTTACAGCCAAACCTGCTTCTCAGCTCCAAACCGGTTACAGTTAAATGCACCCCGAGTACTGATAAACGGTATTTTCTGAACATTAACCGGTCACGTAAAAATATTCTTGTGGTTAATGTTCAACCATGACAAGTCCTGGGGCAGGGCTGTTAACAGGACTTGAGAAATGAACCTTCTCAAAGCTTCCACATCAGGCAATGCATCCTCCTCATCTTCTGATGCAAGCAAAAAAGCTATTACATACAGTTTACTGCTCTACCACATAAATAATTGATTAGGATTTTCCTGTAAAAGATGTGGAAGCCTCCCACCCGCCCACTTTGGCCCCTTCCCAAGAGTAAGGAAAGCTGACAGAGAAGCGTGGCACAGAAACCACGCTTCTTTCACCCAAAACGACCGCCCGGTCCAGGCCAGGTGGTCAAGCACCTGCTTCCCCAGCTCCTGCAGAGAGATGTTCTAGCACTCGCTGTGTCACCTGTAAGCTGTGAAAAGGACTAGTTGCGAAGAAAATTGACTTTGAACTAATCAAACTATGCTGGAGATTTAATTTTTTAAAAAAAACAAAAACAAAAACATCTTTAATCCACTCATAACCAGCCAAACAAAGCAAAATGGGGCAGACAAGCACTTTACTACCACAGCTTTTTGGTTTTTTTATTATTTTTTTTTTTATTTTTACATCACAACTCGCGCTGTTCGTTGTGATGTAAGCCCACTGAAAAAGTACTTACCTTATCCGGTGCATACCTTGAGTAAAAAAACAGAATGTTTACTTCCCTTATTATTGCTCTTGGTTTGGTGTAAACAACTGTTTTGTTATACACACATACACATATATTATACCTTTGGGCTCAAAGATCTACAGGTTTCAATCATGCCAAAGAAATATTCCATTGCCATCCACATGCGCAAAAGGTTAGAGACTTTAAAACTGCCTCAGAAAACCTGTACAGGCATCAACTTCTCTCTTTTCCTGTATCAGCTTTCTCTAACTCCTGCAAAAGCGACAGCCCACAGATCTCGGACTCCACAGAGTCCTCAAAGGGAACCTACTCTGGTCAGACTTGTGTCTTTTGAATTCTTAAAGTAGAGAGGCATGTGTTTTTTCTTTCAGAAACAAGTCCATTTAATTAATCGCTTTATGCTTTTGTTTATACACCCGTAAATTTGACAGGCATATATCCACCAAGTCCAAAAACAGTTATCACGCTGATCCAAAATAATATTTTGAATTGAGCTTTTGTTTGGGTATTTTAAGTGTTCTCCATTTGAAAATGTTTCTCTTACGCCCAATGGTATAATAAAGTAAGCAGTGACTGCAATTTTTAGCAAAAGGACCAAATTAAAGACAGGTTATAAAAATGACTTCCTAAGTGCAATATCACTTTCATAACGTCTCAGCCAGGGATTTACTGGTAAGCGGTGAACCCAAATGGAATGGCTGGCAGCAAGTGCCAACAATTTTTTTTTTTCCAAGCTTTTTTCTTTTTGTTTTGGTTTTTGTTTGTTTGGTTTGTTTTCGTTTCTCCAGCAATCAGATCTTTCGATGCAGCCTCATTGCCCTGGTAAACCCCTGCGTAGAAACAATGCATCAGTACTTTTGCCTTCTAAGGCAGTCAAAGTTTGTTGGTTTTGGGTTTTTTTTTTTTTCAAAATCTATTTGGAAATTGCAGTAGCAAGTGCTAGTGCCCATCGTGTTGGGGAAAAAAAATCAAGTTTGGACAGTATTAGAAATTTATGTTTAAACTGATTTTGGCAGTTCTAACACAAACAGAAACATCCCTTCTTAGCAATACCCTTTAATGAACAAGGATCAGACAAGTGTGCATAAAGAAAGGAAAGGAAAGGAAAATGAAAGACCAAGCAGAAGGATGATGGCTACAACAGAGAAAGTAAGCCTAACATATTGGTGCACTGATGACAAAAGGAGTAATTCAGTCTGAAAATAAAAAATTACCACTGCTAAGTTTACCATCACCACAACAAGTCCAGGATCATAACGCTGTAAAAAAGAAACACCATTTGTTAGGCAGAAACCATTAGGGGCAGAAAATAGGCCGTTTGTAGTAGGCAGGTAGGATGGGTTAAAAAAAAAAAAAAAATAATAATACGAGGCTTCTTCCTCACCCCTCCACCCCATCACCATGCTTCGCCCTGTGGAATCAGGGAGCGCGCAGATTTTGAGCGGTTGTTATTTGTTTTCAGAGCTGCACTTGCAACCTGAAAGTTTTGGGTGTTGGAAGAGGCTGAGCTCCTGGTGATGGCCCAATTTAAGACAGGCACTGAGGCACATTTAAGCAGGCAGTTTAAAAAGGAAAAAAATCAGGATCTTAAGGCAATTACAAATACTTTGGGTCAAAAGGAGCTCGGGTTTTCAGGTAAGAGGAGAATATTCAAATTGAAAAGCAATGCCTTTGTTTTAAACTTAACCATCATTTCATTACGAATGAAATACCACGGCAGCTGGCCAGCGCAGCCACCCAGCCTGACATCCAGCCGATGAGTGCCAAGTCCAAGCGCTGCGAGCACGTAAGATGGCTACGGGCAGCAGCGCCCATCCCCACCACCGAAATCACTGCTCCGTCCGAGGCAGCAGGACACGCTGCTGGGCAAAGCACTGGGTGGTGGGTCATCAGAGCCGGGGAAACCTCGCTCCGTGTCCTCGGAAAGCCACCACGGCTGATGGAAAGAAAGGGGCTGTGTGTTGCCAAAGAGGCGCCGCTCACCCCGTTGACTGCCAAACGGGCTGGGCGGAAGATGGAGAACAGCCAAAGGGGAAAATGGGACTTTTTCAGTTAAGCTCTTTAAGTTCTCCTTTTAAAGAGCTTCCTGAAGAAAATTTATTCCAGAGCTACTGTGCATGACAATGGGATCTTTACCAGCACGTAAATGGGGTTCTTGGATGTTGCAGGACTCCCAGGTTTCATGTCCCTGCCGACCCTTTTTGGGTACACCAACATACTTTGAAGGGGAAAATGGAGTTTTCAAGAAAGGGCAACAGTTCCCACACTTTGTGCCACTATGCAGGGTTGCAAGCGCTGCCACACCAACAACTAACACCCCATACGGTAAATCATGCAGAGCACACAAAGTTGTGTCTGTGCCTCAACCCCCTGCACTCTAGAAAATTTATTTTCTTTCTGAATCAGATCACAAATTCTTTCCTTTACAGACTGGTCACACTGCATGGGCTACAAACCCCAAACCAGAAAGGGTTATTGTGTAAAACACTTCCACGCAAGAGGAAAAACGCTGTGGAGAGGACAAAGCATAAACCTCCAGCACAATGGGAAAAACAAATAGCTTGCTCAAGTCGCACCTTAGAAAATCTAATCTCTTAATTTACTCTTAAGTTTGTAATTATTTCCTTAATTCAGAAACAAAATGAGACTTCAAAACTGACCAGACAGACTTAGTTTGCTTCCCTCCTCCCAAGGAAACAGGGAAACCTCCCTCCCAGCTTGGGAAAAACTGCTCCCCTCTAAATACGCCCTGACAGCCACCCTCCTTCCTAGAGCGCCGTGCCTGCCCAGAGCTCTGCCAGCAGCAGCTTCTCCAAATTCCCTCCTTTTTAATCGCACAAAGTTCTTGACTATGAGCAAATACTTTGTTAGCAATGCAATAAATTAACAAATCTTGGGAAGAGAGTTAATCCTAACGCTTCAGGGCTTTAGCAGCAGCCCCCAAGTTGTGCTGTACACAGAGGACGATCGTTTCACAGTAGCCAGCTGCGGGGTGCGTGCTCCGTCTCTGGACACAGCGGGTAGATGCTGCTCTGCTCTTCGGAACAGGACGCTGCACCAGATGGACCTGCCATCTGAGCCTGTCTAGAAATGGTGGCGTTGTCAACACTAGTGCACATTTTTTTTTTTTTTTAAGCAGTCAAAACAGAAAACAGTTTTCATCGACAATTTGCAGATTCAGAAGAACTCCTCCCTCCAGCAATATCATGCACTGCAATAGATACAAGACGTTTCTGAAGGTCTGTTTAAAGAGAAAGACTAGGATGCTCCCGTTGAAAAAAGATATACCTCCAAAATTATGCGTTAACGTGATTCAATCAAATATATCTCTGTGTATCGCTTAAGCATAGCATGCAAGCACCAGAGAGGTAATAGAACAGCCTTAATCCTGCTCACTATGTTGACATCTTAATAGAAACTCCTCCCAGGTACAAGCTTTGTGGGATACAATCCTAGAGGACTGACTGATACCACGCTTTATCAGAGGAGATTTCATGAACTAAGTGTCTCAGGAGGACACAAACAATGGGACGTGATCTCGTTGAGCACAGAGGATTTTTACTTATTCACTATCTTTATGCCATGACTGAAAACAAAACCACAGTAAGAGACAACCTTCTAGGAGGTTTTAATTACTCTTGGAAAGGGACCGCCACAGAGATTAGAAACACGGCCGTGCGAAGGCAGCACGGGGGAGTTTCACGATCACACCACTGGATTTGCTCTGGTGGATAAGGGTCAGTTTGTTCAGTCACCTGCGGTACAAACCCCGCTGCAGGCTGGGGAAGGTAAATAGGTGCCTGGAGTCAGCTATCAATGCCCACAGGAATGCATCACAGATATTAGAATTTTGCAAGCTCTCAAAACTTTCCTGGGTCTATTGCATGTTTCAATAGCCCTACAGCTGTCACGTTGGAAATTTGGACTCCTCATTCAGTACATCAGAAGGGGGGAGATGAGGAAATTAATAATTTTTACTGGTGAACAAGCTTTGGCATGTTCTGTGGTGCTCCTTGCTGGCTAAAAATGAAGCTACATTCTCAAGCTTGTTCTGACTGCTGCAAGAAGCAAACAAACAAACAAGGGCAACCTTTTATCCTGCTCTCCTTTGGGAATTAGATTTGCAAGCTCATCCTGTTTGTGTCAGATTTCTGGAAGGGGCCAAAAAAAAAAATCAAGAGATTCAAACAAAGTCTGAAACATCTGTCATCCTCAGCAATGAGCATCAAGTCCCAGTGAGGAGAAACTGTTTTCCAAGTACACAAAAACTGCACTGTGAACTTAATCCTTACTAAGCAGGAGAGAAATGACAAGCAAAAGACAAGCTGCAACCACCTGAATCACATGGAAAACTTTAGAGAGGAGCTCAGAACTTCTTAGACACTTGCACAAAACCAAGCAGAGCTCCCTGAACTTCGGCAAGGGAACGCACATAGCGGACTCGGGGCCAACATCCGTAACCCAAATGATGATCAGTATTAAAGAACAACATGAAATATGTTAGAGCAAGAACATAAATCTTGGTTGATCTAGAATAGAAATCAGAGGTAAGAGTCGCTGTCTTCAACTTGGGAAGTGGAGAGAGCTGAAGAGCCCTGATTTAAGGCTACACTGCAAGAGCAGGGGCATGTTGTGCATGGCCATGGCTGCTTGCTTCCCACACGCCCATCTTTCACAGCTTAATAAAACTGCTTTAACATTATACGAACACAAAGGGCAATAAAGCCTGATACTAAGCCAAGAGAAGGCCGTCTCTGTCACAATAAGCACGTGTACAAAGAATAATGATTTCATTGACTATGCACACTCAAGTAACCCATAAATTTATCACCTGTAATCGAAGGAAGGATCTTGCACATTCGAAAGCAAACAAGGGGGCAACTGCTTCCCCCAAAGGAGACAGAGGCATTAAGTAAACCTTCCTCTAGCTCTGCGGTCTATGGATTTCAACATGGTAATGAAGATTGGTGTGATGATAGCAGGCTTTCAAAGCCACATTGCCCAGGTTTTTCAAAGCTAACTTCAGATGAAAATGTTGGTCTTAAAACAATTGCAATGATTTATGTTGCAAACACAAGCATGGAAACATTACTCTATGCCAGAATTCAGGTTCCCGTGAGGATATGTTAAGATACAAGAAGATAAGATTGTGTTCACATGTATTTCTTGGGCAAGACTGCCAAATCGTTCTGTACTTAATGAATAAAGGCACTGTTTAACATTTTTATCTTTGTCTTCCATATTTTCTTGTATTTTTTACAAAGCTTCAAAACTCAGAAAGAAACATAACATTCCTCATTTCCTCGTGGTGTTTTTCTCAGATGCTCATTGTTCCATGTTCTCAAGGCCTCACAAACATCTACTCTGTCTGCCTTCATGAGATCAGAGGATTTAACAAATGGAAAACTATATTAATATATTAGCTGTAAGCCATTTGGCGAACTGGTGACAGAGCCAGGATTCAAGACCTCTGGAATTCAAACCCTAAGCTTATTTCTCCAAACCGCAGCTGCCAGGCAATCACATTTGTGACTGATCTCAGTTGCTCAAGTGGTCAAAGCTCCGCGTATTGCTCCCCACACGGCTAACTAAACCGGCATCCAGAATACATAGGGTGCATCACCCGCGGCCACCTGACACAGTCTTGGAACAGTGACTTGATCTCAGAAGTGAAAATTAGCACGGAGGCTGCCAGAGAAAGGATATTTCCTGCCTTAGCCACAGGATCACTTCTTCACCTGCAGGCTCTCCTTCTCTCTGCACATCTTCTAGCATTTCTTTCAGACGGTTCTGTTCTTTCATTCTACTCATCCTTTATACCAAGAAGGAAAACAAGAGCTTGTCTGAACAGATTTAGTCAAGAACACGCCAAATGAGAACTGCATCGTAGTATAATGGAAGGGGGGGGAGTGATGACTATATTTATCATCACAGAATTTGCAAGTCAGAGCAGAAATCTTGTGCTTTTTTTTAACTGAAAAATCATGCAACAAAAATACAGCTAGATAGAGGAATCAAATTCTAGCATTTTCTAACAAATTTGATGTACCTGACTTTGCTACTTTGTTAGATAATTTATATGCTCACAAAAAGATAAAAATAAAATCAAAGTTCTGTTATGCACACTTGTAACTGCTGCTATGTGTCACCAGTACAATTTATATCATGAGTTTGCACCACACCTTGATCAACAGGAACAGCGCTGACTTGACAATTTGTAAAGGGCTTATTGGTTTTACCCGAGTAGAAGAGATCAAGCATGCAGGAAGGGGTTCAACAGCTTTACAGGGCACTGCCGAGAGTTCCTGTCACATCGACCGTGGCTCCGACTGCAGGCAGCCTGCCTCCCCCACCGCAGCATTACATTAGTATTGCCGCTCTCCAGGAAGATTCGACCCGCCTTTCAGAACAGTCATGCTGAAATGATGCCAAAACTTTGCTAAAAGCATAAGCAAACAACATGGAAGGTATTACTAGATAGGAATAGGAATCAGAGGTCAGAAGGCATTTCTTTTGGACCAAATGCTACAGGTAAAGATACTACTACTTCAACTAACTGCCTCAAAAGAGACCTCCCTTTTCTAAACACAGCCACCTGCTGCTTTTATTTTCTGAAAAATTGAGATAAACCAAGTGCTAGCACAAAACAGCATCCCACAAAACATTGTCATCCACCTTGAAACTTAACTTAGTTTCACACTGAGTAAAATTTTCATCACAACCACAATCAAGTGACACAAGAGCTGCGTTACTCCCCTACAGACAACAGAACAGCAAAATTACATGAAGTTTCAAGGCTCAATTCCAGTTCTACACAAAACCCCCATATTATCTAAACTACTTGGTTCAACAACATAAATACTTAAGAGTGGCTACGCTGTGACAAAAACATATGTTATCTGTTGCCATAGCAAAATACTAGAGTGATTCACCTCTCCAAGATACCACAAAAGATCAGGATAATCCCAGTCTTGGGAATACTGTGGGAACATGAATTAAATCAATGCTTTTCAGTGTATCAAATTAATTACACACTACACACAGCATGCAAAGGAAGATAGCTGGTGGTATAGGGAAGCTTAACTGCTTTCTTGTACAGGTGTTGGAGCAATTTTTAAAATGTCAAGGCTGCAGTCAAAGAAATTTCCTTAAAAGAGAACTTCAAAAAGGCAAATCTAGAACAGTATGTTGAATAATTACAGCTATTGCCCAGTACCCGCTCACAGAGCGACTAGCAAAGAAGGAGCTAGACCTGTCCACCAAAGCTGGTCAATCCTTCCTGAGGGTCCCTTCCGTATGACCAGATAAAATTGGACAGACCTTCCTAACTGACTGGTCTGCATTCTCCAAATCGCCTCTATTTGCAGCAAACCATCCCCTCAGAGCTGCCCGCCCTCCTCCCCTCCACAGCCCCTGCTAGGACAGCAGAAGCAGCAGGATAACCATGAGGACAGGAGGATGGCTGTGAATTAACTCAGCAATACCAGAGTTGGGGGCACTAATTAGCCTTTAAAGCCTGCCTGCTTGCTCTGAGCTATCAGGTCTACCCCATCCTCGTTTATCCCATGCTCCACACCACACACGCTGCCATCCTGCCCTCATCCCTGAGGGCCATCTAAACCTTTGGGGGTGCCTCCTCAAATGAGCGAGGTGATGGACTGAAGAGCCACAGTAAAATATCAGCCACTCTGAAATGCTAGGGCATTCCACCGTGTGTCGTACATGTTATCTTCCTTCCGAGTACAAATGGAGTCACGTATTTCCATGTTTTCTGGCAAAGCAAGTTAATAGCCTTTGTCTTTCCTAAAGATACTCTCTCCAGTTTTCCCTAGTCTAATTAAATGAGATTAAACTACTGGTTTTAATCTTGCACCTATACCTCTAGAGTACTATTACCTCATATTAAACACACAAATCCAAAAGAGAAAACAGAAGTTTTCAGCACAATTATATTTTTTTAAACAAGACTTGTCAAAAAATTGAAAACACAGGGAAAATGTGAAGAGCTTATAAAAATATTTTCGAATGTATGATTAAAGTTATACCACTTCTGCATGTCAATCTCTCAATGCTTTCATAATAATACTCTAACTTAATATGAAATAGTTATTCCAAGAGAAATCGTTAGAGTATTTGAATTCAAGATTTCGCTCAGCCCTCTCGTTCCCTTCTGACTCTTACGTAACTCCCCGGATTTATTCACAATCCTCAGTCTCATTTAGCACAGGACTTCACATGAAAGTCAGACAGTGTTTTTAACCACATTTTTTGCTAGTTTTATTTTTTTTCAGCAGACCACAGAATTCTAGATTATCAATTAAATGTGTTCCCCTCCAGAGAAAACTGTCTACACACCGTTTCCTCATCTGTTAGAGCACAACTATCACACAATCTCTCTAAAAAAGTGGTTCCCCGAGCCACACTTTTCATATTAAAAAAGATCCCTGTCAATTGGCAGCCCCCTGTCCTGCTTTTTTATATTCGTTGGCTTTTAGCAACTTGAAACATCATTTCCAAATATAACACAAGTTGTTTGTGGAAGAAAATGTGAAAAACACTGGGAGATGAGCAAAGGAATGACTCTGCTGAATTCATTATGAGCTTCTCCAAACCAGTGTTCTAGCACTTGCATGGTCAGAGATGATAGCACTATCCCTGTCTGATACTCCACTAAAGAAAACCAAAGATGCAGATGTGTTTAGAATACAGCCTCTCTTATGTCAGCTATGTCATTAAGGACATGGATTACTTGCTTTCTTATCCAAGTGGCTCAGCTCTTCCACCAGCTCCAATAACGAACAAGAGTTACACCACAAGGCAGCTGCCCCGGTAGGTACAAAACTACCTGAAATTTTGCAGAGAATAAGCCAATCCGCTGGGTACTGTTGTACTACAACAGCAGATTTTTACCACCAACAATTGCCAAATGTGAATTTTAGGCTACTCCAGCTACCATCCAGAGAAACAGCACTCTCACCGCTGGATTATAGCCGCCATGGCTAGTTAACACAAAGGAAGCCATCACAACGCTACAGTCCTGCAGCGTGAAGTTCTTGTTGAACAACAACATAATGGCCTTACTAGAAGAAATAAGCATTTATGACTGGCAAGCGTAACGTAGCGTAACTGTTAGATTCACCGAAACTAAAGAGGGAGCCCCAGTTAAGATTAACATCTAGAATTAAAAGCTACATAACAAAAATAATCACACTGAACTCATCAACTTCCTTTTAAAGTCAACTGCATGGAAAAAAGATGAGTGTGATATCAATTTGATGTAGGTAACCCAAAATTTAGGGTTTTGAGGGTTTGTTGCAAAGGCGTCCTGCAGGAGGTCAGATACCAGGTCCACAGCTAAAGACTACGTGAAGTGGTTCTGCTTCTGCTGTACCTCTTAATTATAGGCTGGTTAAGATTTTAGGCTTAAGCACAGCACAAAGCAAGTAGAGTTAACACCAGAGATGCTCTGCATTTGTGATTCTTAAATCTCTTTTGAAATCTCTCCTGGTCTTTTCTGAGTGAGAAGGGAGTGTGGAAGAGAGGAAGAACTCTTTGTTTTGCTCTTCCATTCTTCTCAGTGCACAGCAAGTGACTTCACTCTTCAAACTCCTAGAATAAGATTAAAATTGGATGCAAATGTTTCCTTCCTGGCAGTTTATATTTGGATTTTGGGACGATCTGAGATTCATGTAAAAAGGTCACTGGATAATGAATTAAACACTCCCAACATGATCATCGTCGATGCCACAGGCACAGGCTCTAGCTGCTCGTAACTAAAAGGGAGTGCCCATGACAGCCTTATGTCGGGCAGAACTGGAGCAGCAGCGCTCCTCTGCAGCCTCGGCAGAGAGGCTGTTTGTCTGTCAGACGGACAGGGCACTGCTTTCCTTCCAGAAGGGGAAAGGCACTATACAATTTCTGCACACTCTGCAAAGCCTACATTAGGAAGGTTTCAGCACCTATCTGAGTTAAATTAGACGGGCTATTTTTACTCCTGCATTTCTGTTAAAATACAGGAGGCGCAGGAAAACCCTCGCAGCCCCGTACCCATGATTTGTCTGTAGCTTCCAGGCAGTTTAAATCACCAGAGCTTCAATAACGTATAAGAGATATGGTAGAGATTCAATGCTTCAAAATGCACAGTGGGAAAATCTAAATCTGGACAAACATCAAAATGCAAATGCCTGACGAACCCCGCGGGCAGCCCTGGCGCTCTCATCCTCAGGATACAGTGACACCACCCTCCTGCCCCAAACTCAAGACTGTACAGCAATCTGCAGTTTACTCCGTCACGTCAGTGCCTGCAACACCACACGGCACAGGGCCCCTCGGGGCTGTGCTTTGAATCCGGCTGGGGCTGGGAGAGGGCTTTAGCTTCCTTCAAGTCTCCGTGTTTCCACACCGGTGACGCACAGAGCAATACGGGGCACCCAAAAGAGAAAATAGACCAAATTACACATCCAGTGAACGCCATGCCAAAGCAGAAGCCCAAGAGGTGACAACTACAACCACGTCCTGAGCTTTGGCACCAGCATGGGACACAAGAGGACTGTAAGAGTGCCATGCATTAACCAGAGGATTTCAAATGAGACCATGTTAGAGGAAGCAAGAAGCATTAACCACCAATGCAGCCCTGTCTGAGAAGTTAGAGTGCCTTAGTCCAGAAAATTAATATGCATTCCCAGAGTTCAGAGGACTCGTTACCTCTCGACAGTCCACAGCACAGAAATACTTATCTCTCTAACGGGCTCACTGTAGGGCCATGGAAGTCCAATTACGAGCTCCCAGGTCTTCAGACTAAGGGTATGGGAACACGAGTAAGTTACTCGGAGGAACTCAGGGCATGCTTGAGTTTCAAATACTTTTAAGAGGTTGCTACAGAAACTGCCTGGGGACACGGTCTCGTGCCTGCTGTAAATACTGAGCACCTCACTCCCAGCATCGCAGGCAGACACCGGATACACAGGCAGTTGATAAGGAGCAACTGGTAGGCAGAACAGGAATGACTGGCCAGGGAAGTGGCTAAAGCCACCCACGTGAACTGGGCAGCACTGGCTCAATTTAAATCATGATGGAGTTTAGTGTCACGGGAAGAATTTAGGCTCAACAGAACCAGGAGTAGGTGTGTTGGTTCAACTAGCACTACGGCGTGTCAAGGAGGTTTGCTAAATCTCTGACAAATAGACTGCTGGGTAATAGAAATAAGTCAAAGCTGTGAAAGCCCTCTGGAGAAACTAGGAGTGAGCCTCTCCCATCCATGAGAACCTCTGCCACCACTTTCAGTCTTCAGTGGGCCCTTTTACTCGCCTTCTAATGGCTTCTGACGCCACCGTGAATCATGCACACAGATCATCGTAACTAGCTTGTATTTTTAATTATTTTAATATCAAAGCATCCAGCCAGCAGAATATCATTATAGGTTTAGAAGCTGCACAACTACCTGTTAGTAAGTAGGCAGTTAATTGACCTCCCTCCAAAAAGGCCAAACACGGTGATTCTTACACGTACACGACACACACACATCATGTCTAACCTGTACCAGTAAGTGAGGCAGCAGCTTCCACTTGCAAATTGCTAAATATGAAACTCAACAGTGCATTTGTTTGGATATATTAATAATGGAAAGAAAATCTAATCTAGGAACAAAAAGCAGAAACAATTTTGTTAAAGACTGAAGCTGGTGTTGAACGGTTCAGACACAAACTACTGGACTTACCCTGCAGTGACTTTCCCAATCCCTGGCCCAGCTTCCACCCATGTTTCTGGAGCAAGCGGTGTCCAATATTATCCTGACAGACAGAACAGAGAAAACAAACCAAAAATATTCCAATAATATATTCTTCCCTTCCCGCTGACATTTAAACATGTGATGAGCAAGAAATTTTCTACATATATATGCATGCAAAAAAATGCTACTGAAAAGGCAATATATGCCCAATAAAAGGGAAAGACAAATGTCAAAAATCGTTGACTAGAATTTTTCCAGGGGGACAAGGTATCGGGGATGGTCACTTTCTGATGGTGTGCTGGGCAACTTTTGTGCATCACGTTTAAAATAAACAAATAAATAAAAAAAAGCAATGTGGGAGAAAATAAAGTGTACCAATAAAAATTGACAGTAAAAAGCATAAAATCAAGCTATTTATACAATCATATCCATCACCTAGACAGCACCACTTAAGATTTTTTTGTAAAGAAAATCTACAATGTGTTTAGTCATTTTGTTTGTGTGTCAGGCTTTTATAATACTGAGTAAGTTGTAAGTGCAAGACTGCCCCACCACTAGAAACCAAAACACAATCATAGCAAAATCCAGGCTAGACTTGATTGGGTTTTTTTATATATGTATATATATATATATAAACTAGCATGCAGCCAATATTAAACTGAAAAAACAGTGAGGTTAGTAAAACAAAAAAAATAAAATCAATTAAATAAAATGAGCTCAAGCACAGACTGGGTGATGCATTTCACATGTAAACTAACAAAAATACTAAGATGTTAGAATGAAACAGGCCTAGCAATAAGTTAACAGCAAGGAACCATTAGTGCATGTAGGGGAAACAATAAGCATAATGTCTCATCTTCCTAAAAAAAAGCTATTTTGGAATAAGTGGAAAAGTACTGACGCAGCAATTAAGTGTCAGCGTTTGAAAACAGGGGCGAGCAGGGCTCTGTGCGGAGTTCATTATGGTTTTATGCAAGATTTCTTCCCCCAAACAAAGAACAAGAGTGCTAACGGCACCCTTGTAACCATCTAAAGCTGACAGTTTATCCCTTACTGATCAGTTCACTAGCAGTGACCAACTGTCAGCTCCTCAAAGAAGGACTCTGAGTTAGGGCCACGTTCACCTTCTCATCATAAAAAAATAAAAATCACGTATGTATTTGTTGATTATTAATTGTCCTAAGGCAAACCACAACTCAAGATATCACAGAAATATCCTGAATTATAACAGGCCGTGAATCCGTAACATTGAGTGGTACATGGAATCTTAAAAAGAAAATAGATATATATGCTGCAGGTTTCTTTAATTAATTACCAAGTTGTCGACTGAAATCAGAATAGCAGTGGGGGTTTTTTTCACTCACTCCACACTGAAGAAAATGACCACACGGTTTGCAGAACTTTGGTGAATCTGCTTGAAAGACACAATCTTCCCAAAGATATTGGCTGCATGGATACATTCTTCCTCAAAAAGATTCTATCAAGTATAATTTCTTTTTTTTTTTCTGATATACCAGTAAAGCAAGACATTTCATCTCGCTGTATTTTTCAAGGCAACAGCACACGCCTTTCCCACACTACTGGCTCTCCCCCAGGACATAATTAGGGCTACATTAAGAAAAAAAAAAAAAAAAAAAAGGGGGGGAGAAGTAAGGAAATGTCTGGTTACAAAAGCTTAAATCAGTATATGCAAAAAAAAAAAAAAAAAAAAAGGAAAAATGAACAAATATGGATTCCAACCACAAACACCATGGAGAAGACTATCGCTTCCGAAGCGTAGGGAAACTTACCTGCCAACAAATCTGCTGCAGACCGTTTCTGTAACGGCCACAACAACTGCACAGTCCTTCATGCAAAGGGGGGCCCGAAGTTCAAAGGTTTTGTGGATAAGGCATTAATTGTTCTACCATTAGCATTGCAACTGGATCTGACAAAGGATTATTGAGTCCGATTTTAAAAGCCGGTGCTGACAAAAATGGCTGCATTTTCAAAAAAAGGACAAGGAGTACTTTGCAATCTTTTGCTAAGTGGAGATGAGACATTGTGCTGACTGTGTTGTGTTATGAATGCACTAAAATAAACAGACAGATGAAGCAGTATGCTATTTCCAAAAGCAGTGCAAGTGGAGTGAAAGCATTTCCATACGAACCTGGCTTTAAAAACTGGGCTGTCAAAAGAACAGTTAAATGTAACACAAAGTAAGAAACTGTCCAATCACTAATGGTAGTTTTTCTTTTGCTTTGTTTTCAATTCACTGCTTGCAAGTAATGTATTTATTAAAGAAGAGTGAAAGCATAAAATAAATTCAACAAGTCAAGACCAGCTGGGAGATTCAAGAGCGGTGTGTTGTGACTGACACAGTGAAGGGGTAAACAAATGTTAAAGGGAAAAAAGAAAAATTTAGAAGGGTTATACACATTAGCACCACTTTTACAAAGCCACTCAAGAGGATGGTTGCAAGTTGTTTGACATAAATTGGAATTACGCCTGAATATTCTCTCCTGTCTCGGTTCCCAGGAAGGGGGTGGTTTTCCCCCCTCGATCACTTCCATTTATTTGCTTAAGCAGTGAAACTACTTCCTAATTTTAAATATTCCTGAATCGAAATGGAGCATCTTCTGTTTCACTGAAAAGGGAGAAAAACAACCCTAAGAGTTTAATACTAACATCTGGGCTGGGACCTAGTCATCAGTCTGCTCATTTCTAGCCACATTCCACCTTCCTCCTCCATTTCAAATCACTATCGCAGACCTCTCAACAGAGGCAGACTGGCAGGACTGCTCTTTAGCGTAAACACTACCCCAAAAATTAAATTATGGAAGGCCAGGCTTGCAAGACTCCCACATGAGAGCCATTCTACAAAGCCTGGCAGCCCGGGGAGGAGCTGGGGATATTAAAACCAAAATTTGACATGGGGCAGCAAATGTTGCAACAGCTGGTAGCTTTTTTTTAAAACAATTCCATTTTTAAGTGAAAGTTCTGTAAAAGCGTTTCACATAGAAAAGATCTCCTTTTGGTTTTTTTTAAACACCAAACTTCCTGTCAATGTCAAGAACTGTCATTCCCTTTGACTAAATTATCGGAAGAGTTGCAGCGATCCACAAACACGCCAACAGCCCAACGAGGAAATCCCCCCATTTCTCAGCAGAGAGCTGGCACGAGTCTCCTCACTTACACTGTCCGTTTGGAGCTCCTTGTGTTACAGCCACAATAAGTCTCCCAATAGGTGTTTGAGTGAGCAAGCGAGCTCTCAATTACTGTCACACCACTCAAGAGCAGTGCTATCTGTCTGGGAAGACAGTGACAGAGACAGCGCTGGACACCAGACTGCGGGATGCTCAGTGTAGGACAGAGTAGCTCGGCAGGCTCTTGATAGAACAATTTACACCTCCTGGCATTAGTCTCACCACTGTGGAGCTGTTCAGTAGCAATCATTTCTATTTACAGATGGGGAATTTTGCATTACAGATGAAGTGTAACTTTTGCAAAAGCATGTAGGAAATGTAAAGGTCTTGACTTCAAACTGTCACGAGAGTCAGCTAAGCTACTTTGGAAAATCTCATCCAAAGTGACCTTCTCCAGCAGCTGAACTTGGCCTCCCCAATTCCCTGTGCCCTCGATTGCTTTCCATGGGTATCAGTGGTTCCTGATCAGGATATTCCCAGCACAAATTTCTGGCAAAGGTCCTGGCCAATAGAAAAAAAAAAATGCATACAATGAAAAGATGTGTACAAGAACTGAAAGGTTTTGATGATGCTGTATGTGGGATATAATCCGCAGTTGGTGGATTGAGCTGCATTACAGGTAAACCAAAACACTAGTTTTGCCTAATACAGGTTTTCCCTAAGGTCCCCATGCCACCCCACATATCATGTTCACATCATTCATCTCTCGGCATCGGCAGGAACCATACGTCTCTTGAGTGGATTGTAAGCTGTGCTGACTGTGTATTGAGGAATCTATAAGCAAGGATCGGATGCTACTGGGTGAACCCATGCAAACAAGAGGTTGAAAAGATTCCCAAAACAAAACCTATAGCTCACTACAGATGACACAATGAAGACTAGAGAGAAAAGCCAAATAGTAATGCTACACCATTCAGCTTCAAGAAGCACATTATTTATAGCACTGTCCACATATGGCTACTGCTAAATGTCAAATCAGCAGCCTCATCAAATTACACTTTGGAACTAGTGGAGTCCACAGATCTGTACAGATATACAGTGCGACAAAACCCAGCTTCAGCTCGTACAGTCATCTACAATAGCCCGTGATCGTCAAACGACTACCAACTGAAGCCTGAAACCTCATGTAGTTCAAGGAAACTCCTTGTGTAACTGAGCAGAACTGGGGGGGCGGGGGGAGGACATTTGTTAGTTATGACAAGGACAAACTAACAAGCTCTAGAATAAGTGGGGATACGCAGTCTCGCCTCCAACCTGCAAGGGCGACAGCTTGGTTCGACTCCCTTACACTCTGCATACTGCCTGCATGGAGAAGAGCTGCTGGCTTGTGTAGGCTCTAAGGGTATATTGCTATCTCCTACTTGATCTCTACTGCTGGGACAAAGAAAACCATAAATTCACGGCAACAAGATTCGGTAAACAAGTAGAAATAAGGAATTAGCGTGAAGAAAATCTGGATTCTATTAAAGCTGCAATACTTCGTGACTTTCCATTTGAGTATCTGAACTCAGTGCACTTAAAATATTTTAAAACAAATGCATGCAGCTTCTTGAATTTAAAAAAGGGTTAAGTGCTCTGATTTTTCAAGGACACCAGACACCAGTGGTTCCACTGACGTGAACAGCCAGTGTAGTTGCAGCATCTTTCAAACCAGAACAACAAAAAAAAAAAATGTTACTTGTGGGGGGAAAAAAAAATATCAGTATTTGCAGCTATGAAGAGCCCATTGATATGAAATATTTTCTTCAATTTAGTAATGGAAAATAGCTGGCTTCTCATTTAGGCTACGTACATCCACTAGCTCATGTCAGCTCTATTTTCCATAAATGTACTTTGGTTATAGTCGCATGTTTCAGTCCAGACATCTTTGGCCTAAACAAGCTGTACAAAGCAGGATTTCCACAGGAATAAAAAAAATACTAGTAGGCTAATTGAGGACACATTTCAACATTGTAATGATCTGTAGACTCCCAAACCTATTTTTCCAGCCACCTTTGAGTTGCATGCTGTAGCAGTACAGTCAGCACCTCTCAACAGATAATGCTGCAGAGATGGATCTCACTTCAGCGGTGATTGTCAAACATGTGCTTCAAGTGAAACCCTCTGCCCCTTGGGATTTCCAAATGCAAGCTACCTTTAGTCTTTAAAGCATTTTCATATTACTAAGAGGTGAGAAGATGCAAGGAGCACATTTAAGAGAATATACTTAATGGTCTCTTCAGTCTGAAGAGTAACCAAACTTTAAAAACTTTTAACTGGAAAGTGCTTTGATCTGGTATCGTTACAAACACCCTTCCTCGCACAGAGACATTTGTCATCCAAACTATTTCCATAATGTGAAGCATAGGCTCTTACTCATTACTCTGAGCAGATTCCTTTTTAAAGGTCAGATGAATTGCTAACAGAGAACTGGTTAAGGATTATAAAACAATTTGTGAATAAATGTTAATACTGCAAATATTTAGATGTGCGGTATTTGCAAATTATATGCTTGTCCTTACTCCTTCCCTCTCAATTGCAGTTCAAGGATGTTACCCACTTCTAGGTGAGCAAACAGCACAAAATACAAGGCGGCAGAAAAAGCAGTCCGGACACCTCTTTCCTTGTGAAAAATGCTGCAGGAAAGGTACACCACTAACCTGCGACAAGAACACCATTCCTTCTTTTAATGTGTGTAATTTGCCAATTTAAAAAGCACACGGGTCATTAATAGTGTGGAAGCAAAATCATGTTCACAGGAAACTTGACAAAATTATTTATGCTTCCCAGCTACAGATTTTCTTCTAAGACTCAACAATGTACTTGATGAAGATGATGTGAAGATTAACCTTCAAAGTGACCGGTTTCTTTCTGCCACCAGGCTTGTTCATGAGACAAAAAAACCCCAAACACCCCATGCAACAGTCACAGCTTTTAAATTCTGGGACTAGCAGGTGAAGCCAGCTCAAGTGTGCTCAGACACAGAGCACAGCTGCTATAACAATGCAGAACATACATTTACTCAGTTCTGTGACTCCTTCCAAGAGTTTAATGTCCCAGCGTAAGGGTCTTCCACCTCAAATGCTTGTTTCTCTTATGACAGACAAAAGAGTGAAGCAAACTGGATTTTAAAGTCAGAACAATTGAAGGTTTTGACTCTTTCTCCTCCCAAAGAGGTAAGCCGTTCTCTTGTCCTCTCCATCAAACTGTTTTCAAATTTAACCGTAAGGCTGAACTGCACATATTAAAACCTACCAAAAAGCTGTAAAGATTAATAAGGTCCTGATATTTGGATGGTGACATATATATATGAATAAAATATTAAAGTCATAATTGAATTTAATTTTTCTGCCGCAGTTGAACATTAATCAAACTGCAATGAAGTGTTACATCCGCAGACAATCCAAGCTGACCTGTCAGCCTATGTGCCCATGTCACTGGGTCCAGTGTACTTGTTCACGTTTTACACACTTCTGTAGGCATCGCTCCCTTCAGAACACCAAAGAGATGTAGTCTGTGACCACTTCTAGCCCTCTGTTTGGGAAAACACTTTTAGAAGTCAGATAACCAGTCTAGTCTGTAAGTAGCATTTGAATTATTTTGAAATGCTGATTTCCAGCGTGGCACAAAGTAGGCTACCAACAAGTATTTCTCATTATATTTACATAAGGAAACAAGCTTGGCATTTTAATTAAAATCCCCGTATTACAATGTAAGATTGAAGTATTCAGGAGAACATTGAATACAAATTCCCATCTCTGCAGCATTATCTCATGCGTCATCAATTACTGCCATGCCTAAATCTAGCATCATGCCAGCACATTAAGACAGTAGGTACTATATGCAGTGTTCACTGGACCAGAAGAACAGAAATAAGAAGGGGGAAAGGAAACCCTAGAGAAGAAATTAAAAAAGGCAGACCGTGCAATACAAACCAGATCATGGCTGCTTAGCTAATATGGGCCAACTGCTGCGGAAGAAAAATGTCGAACACCCCAAGTTGTGTAAATTTTTTGTAAACATCTAACACGCACACAAACACACACAACACCAACCTACACATGAATGAAAAATATATATTGATCTTTTGCTAAGACTAAGTTTCTTCTAAGTGCAGACTAACATGAAGAAACTTTAACAGAGAACTTAAATTATTAATAGGGAAAAAAAATACTGGAGAAGTACTTTCTTAACAAAAATCTAGTCTTAATCAGAACACCACTAAGTAGCCCTTGATTGTTCACTGCAAGTTTTCTTGCTCTCATACTGAAACTGCAAATGAAACTTAGCTAAAGCTAAGTGCCAAACTTAGGTCCAGTTTAGGCTGAACAAGCTACTGTGCCTAAGACTAGAAGAAGATGCTTTGCAAAGAGAAAAATTTAAAAGCTCCAGAAAGCTTAAAAAGGTAAAACCAAACAAAACTTAATTTTTCCCCATCTTACGGCTGTACTCTCCACACTCAATTCAAAGTAAAGCAATACTTCAAAGAAACTCACAGCGCAGTTTCAGATTCATGGGGAAGGACTGCTATACTAACTTTAATGCAAACATGTTTCCGTACTGCCAGATATCATTCTAACGCTTTTCTTTACCACACCAGTAGTTTTCCAAAAATATAAACTAAAAAAGGATCAAAATAAATTCTACTACACTATTCCATCGGGTTCACATATGAAGTAAACTGATTATTCAACTAAAAGTATAAAAACTTAACAAAATAAATATCTACGAATGAATGTATTATTTTAAATAATTTCTGAAATACCACGTTGAACTATAAAGTCACCTATAGTTTTAGAAGAACTACTTAAAGATTATATCCCAGGCCCACTTAATTTCGGCATGCAATTAACCACAAAAAAAAAAAATTAACCCCATACTGACAAAAAGATGCCCACTCCTATCAAATTTGACTGCATTCACATTGAGTACCATCCGATCATGGCCTAATTTTTGGTGGGTTGATGATGCTGATAAATATGTATCTTACCGATTCTATAGGCTTGTCTAGAGATGCTTGCTCTATCTCCAGGTGCCCTTCTTCATATTGATCAAAGTGATTGCCCTGTAAAAGACGACAACTGTTAGCTCTATGGCAGAGAGCACATTTCCAACAGACTAGTTTCACGATTCGGGTTTGTACACAGTGTTATATTTTACATAGATTTACTAGCAAAACAAATGAGCTTATTAAATATAGCCTACATACTGAATTGAGCTTGTAAGAACAAAAAAAAATTCTAAAAACTAAGCCAATTTTATGATTATCATAAACTATGGAAGTTGGCAAGATATCAAACATTTACAATGACAATACTTTGGGTTTTTCGGTTTTTTTTCTTTAGAAAGTCTATGAAAATGCTGGCCACCAGTGCTGGCCTTAAAACCATACAAGACAAGAATAAGGAGGAATTGACCCCATCACCACCATAAAGGGGTTTTTTTTGTTGTCTTTTCTCTTTTTTTAAAAGAGGAAGGCTTTCCTTGCAGCAGGAAATCCAAATTGCTTGAGGCATACATGTGATTTCACACACCTTAAGTCAACAAAAACCCACAAACCCAGACGAAACCTCTCCCCATGCCCACATCACTTGTTCATGGTGTGGAGCACCATGAATCCTTGAATCTAGGCAGCTGCACAGTGAACTGTTAGTGGAAGTGATCCTCCGACACGCAAAAAAGCTGTTACTTTCACCCCAGAGCAGTCCCCCGAGCCAGCTGACCGCGCGGCCACAGAAGCACATATGGTGGCACAAAGAACATCGGGATTCTCACGCAGAATTGCTTATTCCAGAAGCACCAGCTTAAAGCATTTGAAAGCAAAGTACCTGAAATTGCTACACAAAAAGTGACAGGACAGAGGAACTTGTTTGAGGAAAGAGAGAGATGGACCAAGAGATACACAGGGGAGTACACTCAAAGTGTGCAGATACTCACACAGCAAAGAAAATGCTACAAAGAATGATAAATCCAAGCACCTCACTTCCTTACACTGAGTAACTCCATGAAACATATTTAGTCCTACAGACTGGCCACATATAATAATTAAAGTAGACAGGAAATAAAATAGAATTGTTATTATGATGTACTGTGCCCAGCCTCCACAAATATACATCATACATGCCTCTAGATTGCTTATTTTCTGAAGAGGGCAACCTCTCCCCTACTCAACGGTGCCATGTAAGCACAGTACAACTCACAAACGACAGCCACTGGAGTAGAGACTACAGCCAAGCAACCCTCCTCAAGCATCCGCTACGGCAAAATCCAATCTTCCCATGCTTTTGCCAAGACATGAAGCATACAGCGTTCATGAGCTAGGAAGGCAAATGGCAGCCTCTGTCCTCCAGAGTAACCGTTGGTGCTGGAACACCATCAGTGCGAATGGCTGTTTCAGGGGGAAAAAAAACCCAAACAAACCATCTCTGTTGTAGCTCTGTTGTAATTTCAGAGGTTTCTGAAACCTCAAATTCCTGAAATTGCAAACATGGTGAACCATTTTTGGCCATTTAGTAGGTCCATGGTGTAGCACTAACATCTGCCATCGCTAGCACAGACCTGGAAAGGAAAAAAAAAAAAAATCTGACTTTTCTAGCTGCAGACCTAAAAGCAAACAGGAGAGCTGCCTGCAGCCGAGGTTAGCACAAAACCCAGTGAAGGGGGTCGTTTCACCAGGCTTTTCTACATTCCCTGGGCACTGCCTCAGTGTCACAGCCCTGTGAAACCCCAGGAGGTGCTAAGGCCTCGGCTGCCACCCCCTATTCCTTTCCCATACCCCACAGTGCCACTGAAATCCTTCTGGCTGCTCAGCAAACACCAAACACCTGGCAGCTTTTATTTGCATCCCAGCTCCGCAATTACTTTGAGCAGGAACACCTAGCACCACTGCCAAGAGAAACATGTTGTCACTCTCGTCCTTTCTACCAACACCACCTTCTCCTTCTGCAAGAATTTTAATGAAAGCCAGCATGCGAAAGAGCAAATAGTCGCAACGGACTGCCTGTTGGAATTTTACAAGCCAGACACCAGCCTCCAAAAATCCTCTGGAACGAATGTTCGTATGCAAATCTGCAAGAGACCATCTTGACAAAAACGTGTTGCCAAGAGAACTTGCTTTGATGCTGGTGCCCCAACTGCCAGCCTATACATCATCTGCCGTCCACAACGATAATTCACCCAGGCCATGCTCTGCTCCCAGTAGTCGTGTTTCCCACGGCCTCTCCAGAGCAAATCTGGGGCTTAATCTGCAGGCAGCAATCCACTCCCATCCATTTTTTTTGGACAGCCTTCAAGGAACAAGCTGAAGGCAAACTTACCATGCACATGCAGTCACTGAGCTGCTTAAAAAAGCTAGTAATTCTTGGAGAGGGCACAGTGTAGATGCACAGACTGTTACACGTGTGTGCTGTGAAGTCAGGGACCCCAGTAGGGACAAGACAACATAAAACCTGCCTCAATAGCACAAAGGACATGGCCCAGCTGCCCAAAAAGTAGTGCCCAAGAGAACAAAAGCAGTCAAGAGCGCACACGCTGTTAATGAATTTGCACTGCTGAATGCTAGCAAAAAGACATTACTAAAACTTCATATATAAAAATTAAACCCATACAGCATTTAATTAACAAACACCTGAAACACTCTCAGCAAAAACATACTTCCCCCTCCCCTAAATTCACAATGTGATTTGCTGCCTGCAGATAGCTCAGAATATTCCAACTAAATTACCTGGAGCTGGCAAAGTATTTCTGCCTACTCACCATCTCCTTCAGCACACTGCCTGCCAAGACATTTTAAATGGTTTTTACAAAGGCAAGGGTCAATTCCCATTTGAAAGCACGCCTTGCTGATTTGAGGCTTTACAACTCGATTTTTCTGTGCTTAAAAACGTCTCCTCCCAGAAACTATGCAAAAGAGTGAACACTCACCACGTCACAGCCAAATGCAAAGAAGTCAGAAAGCAAATAAAATCATTTGCTCTAAGTTCTAGTGATCCCACTGTTATGCGCTTTATGTATTTTGGAGTTTGTTTTTTATATTTATACACTTTGCGTTTTATTATCTACTTGATATCTACATTGGGGTTTTTGTTACTGGTAATGGGAGTGGGGATAAGTTGCTTGTTTTTACAAATATCAGCAATACTAATACTAGAGTTTTCAAAACAGGCAGGGTGCTTCCCATCACCTTGAACTCCTGGGTATGCAAATGCCACCCCAGCACAGCGGAACAAGCCCTGGTGGGATGCTGACAAACTGCTCGCTGTATCAGGAAGTTAACTGTTGGCTTGGTAATTTAAGGCATCAGAATAACAAAGTGACCAAACCGAGCTGCAATTAAGACTCAGAGACTGTTCTTTCTTTATCAATACTTAAATTATAAAGGCAGCATTTTCCTTGCACTCAAAAGCAGCTCACCCTGGAAGAAAGCAGGAAGATTATCCAACAGTCATATTGAGGTCAAATTTATGAGCATGTTCAGCCTAAGGAGCAAGGAGAAAAATGGTTCTCGCTTCTAGGACCACGACAAACAGCTTGTTAAGGTGATGTTGTCTGCCATCGTGGCCATCACAGGCCTTTCGGAGCCGGGACTCTGCAGGGCTGGAGGCAGCACAGCCTGTCCCTTTGCTTCCTCATCCCTGGAGCTGGCTAAGGAACAAGTTGGGGGGAATTCCATCTGTTTTCCTTCTTTTCCAATCCTTTAACCTGGCACATCAAATGGATCCATGTAACATTTCTGTTTTGCTGTATCTCAAGACAATGAATCAGAGGAAGACAAAATACTTTAACATTTAAATCTAACAATTAATTAAACCCCAAATGTTGAATCTGTTGAGAATAAACTACATTTCTGACAAACATGAACCATAAGCACAGACCATGTTTTAATATTATTTTGATCTGTGTCTTCTGCAGACTTGAGGGATGCTTCCCTCTTCAGAGGAAACCTTTAAGTGAAAAAAAAAAAAAAAAAAAAGAATTCGATCCCTACAAAATGGATACCAGGCCAGAAAATAACAGCTGCATTAAAACCAGCACTATTCCAAACCTACCTCCAAACCTTCTTCCCTGTATGACTACTACAGAGATATAGTAAAATCCTGGCCCTGTTAGCTAACGACAAAGTTTCCGCCTACCCCCGTGGACAAGCATTTCAGGGCTGCATGCAGTGCCCTTCTCCCTCTCATTCTCTGCCCCTCCATTTTAAAGCTGCCTGTATCAGGCTTCCTCACTTCTGCTTTGTAAAACAAGATGTACTGCACCACTTATAGCACTTTCTTACAGATGCTACCTCCATCCTAAAATAGCAGAGCAAATAAGATGAGAGGCTTCCACTTAAGCATCATTTATTGCTATCACTTTGTGCTACCACAAGTGCTCCGACGCTAGGTGCTTCACTACAAGCAAACTGAAATTCAATATATTTTACTACTTGGATGAGAAGCAAGGACAAGCCTTCCACATCTAAATATCCCTTATTATACAGGACACACACACCATTTAGTTTCCTTGTTGCATTCATCTCCAGGAGCCACTATGTTTGTGTCCTGTAATTTTTTGTGTAATATCATCTGAACTTTGGCTAACTACCCATTTGGGTTACTCACAGTCACATGTCCTCTCCTCCACTTTCCCACTATTTGATCTTTGCACAAAGCTCTTCGCCAAACCTTACATCCTGGAGCCCTCACACACTTAACTGCCGAGTTATGAAGAGAGCATTTGAAAAATCAACTAACAAAAGCTGCCTCCATGAGGGATTTTAGACCTTTCTTCTCCCTTATTTGGGCTGTAAATACTTCGGAGCTCTGGCCCGACAAATGCCATTTTGCCCAAGATTAAACATAGTGGAGTCACTGCATTTTCTGAAACAATTAAAGTTAAATAGCTAAGGGGAAAGAGCAGTGCTGTTTGTTTCTTACTTACAAGGTCCCAAACATTGTAGCAGTATAATTAAAAAAATTAAGAACCTAATCATACTTCCATCCCAAAAATCTTTAGCCACAAGAATTGTTGCCAAAAAATGACTCAAAGTGAAATAAATTTGTTGATTTAAGCCCATCTATCAGAGTAAGTTTAGTAGCACAGAATTAATTCTCTCTCCTGCATGGAGCACCTTTTCATGAAGGTGGGTAAAGACAAAGCATCTAAGGACACACAGATATTACTAGAGGGGAAAAAAAAGCATCTTCACAGCTACAAGGCAGAAGAAAAACATGCTTTCTCCTTCCATCTCACCCTTCCAAAAGGGCGTATCCAAAACCAGACCCAACTTCCGAGCACTGCATTTTCTAAAGTCACCTACAGCATCATCAACACAACGAGGAAGGAACGATGAGTCACTTTGACTGCTTCAAGGCTGTTAGACCTCCCTGGATATTAATTACTGGATGGCTCTTTACAATCTGTCCAAACACAGAGGATATTAAGATGTCAGTGTGCAGAATACATTCCATATAGTGCACATTCCTGATGGGAATTAGTGGTTTCTTTCATGAACAGCCCTAAGTTATCCGTGTATTATTTCAAAAGAAAAGTAAATGTGGCAGTCTACATTTCAGTTGCTAGGCCAAACCCTGGAACACGGTTCTCATGCGGAGATGGGAGAAAACTACAACAAAAGAGCAGTATAATGGAGACGTGAAAGCCATGGTTTTCTTTCAGAACGCCTTCATTCAGCTGTCCTTTCAGTTACTGCTCAACAAGAGAGCTCAGTTACACGAACATTACTATTAAAGAAGATGATGTAAGTTACAAAAAACAACAGAAGTCAGATACGAAGAGCCTAGAATGACAATACCTGGGGAAAACGCTGCCTGCTCCACAAGTCACAGGGATGATGCCTTCAACGGTGTGATCCGAGTAAAATAAGAAAAGACTCCAGCATAAAACCACACGCCTATGCCTAAGAGCGCTAAACCCAGTGATGACTGGGGAGGGAACGTGCAGAATGTAGTTGCTGAGATGTCAAAGCAGAAACAATCTATTTATGTCCATAATTTCAGGACCAGCTTAGGAAGGTGCACAGAAACACTTGTTCCCATCACCATGCAGATAAGAATCTAAAGAAAGTAATTTTGCGGAAAAGCCTGACTCTACTCACCGTCGTTATTTCTTAAATGCACTGAAAAAGAGCACGGCGTGATCATGATTGCTTAACTGCACTTGAAAAAAGCACAGTGTGCTCTTTAGGTATTCAAAAATTAGTTTTACACTGGTGGAGTATCAGGAAAAGACTCAAAAAACCCCACGTTTCTATTGCATTTACTTTAGAAAATGGATTTTTAAAATACTAATGCAAATCAGCACCACTTGTGCATATTCTATTTATCTGTCAGTTCAATCAATAAACCTTAAACTCCCCGAAATATTAAGCCATAAAATTCAAGGCTGTTACCCACAAAAGTGCCACTTCAAAACACTTAACCAAGCCCACTCCCCATTCCTGAAAGCTCTGAAGGCATTAGGCTGTAAAACAGCAGCTGAGACACTGAGAATATCTAAAAAGAGAAATGAGTACCCACAAAAAAGGCCATTTTCTAGTGTAAATAAAGCCATGGCAGACTGCATTAGCTACAAATCACAGAATATTTTGCAGTGCCCTCTGGTCTCTGCTCCCACAGCTGGAAAGTACAGCTGACATTTCCTGCAGCCGTCCCAGGACGGGTCAGCACAGATGCAAGGTCTCAACGGTTGAGCGCAGGAAGCTCAGGCAGCATCTAAACACAAGTGAGCAAATGTCACCTCTCCAAAATCCTCGCTGCCTGCATGCACATGGCACCTTCACGGATGAAGAAAAAAAGACTCTGATTCCAGAAGCATTCCTATTAAATTTAAAATTTTATTTTTTACAGGAGGAGCTTGAGCCGCTACAAGACCTTTAGGAGGACAAGGCACCTTAACGTCTATTGGCTTTTCCCAGAGACAGCTGAACAGTTCCTAGCACAATTCTTGCAAGCCTTCCAGATCCAGGACACCTGCACGAACTTTGCTAGTCCAGCACCAGCGCAGCAGCCAAGCAAGACAGACACAGCAATTCCTCTGCAAGGACCCGACAGAGCACCAGACTCTTGCCTAACCCAAAGACTTGGAATTTCAACAAGCCACAATCAACATTCACCTCATTTTGTGTTGCATTATGCATCTAGTCCTCTTTTTAAAAATCTTTCTGGCTTGGTCAGCTGTTACCAGACCTGCCAGTCTTGCAGAGCGCTGAGCTGGACTGGCCCACCCCTCCTCACACCGCCTGAAGGTGTTACATACCACCCGGTGCAGCTATAGGGTTACACACGGGGCAGAGACCTGAGAAGAGAAAACAACTCCAGGCAAGGATCAAATATGAAAGCTTTAAGTGACAAGGTCTGCTAGTACTATCTTTTATTTTATTTGTGAGGCTCTATCAACTACGTCATCTGCTAACCACACCAGTAAATTTTAGCCAACGCAGATGGGAAAGGGAAGATGTTAAAACCAGCTCCAGCTTACCATACCTAATCAGGTGTTTATTACACACAATCAAAACGTAACGGGTTTATAATTTCTCTGCAAGATCCATACAAGATCCTATGTACACTGACTCCCAATTTCAGACAGTAATTTATGCTGCCCTTTCAAGCTAAGCAGGACCTGACGACTCCAAAACGTAATTGATGCAGACAACCATGTTGATGTTGAGAAATCCATCCAGAGAATTCAAAAACAACTCCAGGAAAGCATTGCTTAGGAGTGTTTCTTGAATATTCATTATGCACCCAGAAGAAAATACATTTTTAAGACCAACACGCACCTAGAAGATGACTCCATCCCACCCTGCTCGCACTGGAAGCTTTCTTGGATAATTTTAAAGGCCACGTGGTTTCTCAAAACTATAAAAAGCTGTACTGGTACCTGGAAAGCCTTTGTTAATGCTTCCCAGAACAAAATCATCCTTTTTCCTGTTGTTCCCTGTAGAGACTGTGAAGACACAAAAAAATGCAGTTATCCTTTCCTAGCAACACAGAAATAAAGCATTCACAAACAACAGCCAGCGTTCTCATAGCCTTCCGCACGTTATAAATCGCTTTCCCAGTCCCTTTCCTGTAAATAAGCAATACAGGCAGGACAGTACGGACGCTGGCATCTTCACACCCTCTGAAATAGCTTAATATTTACAGTCAACATCTTGTAAAAGCTGCAGCAAAACCTCATTGTAGGCAAACGCACACATCAATTATTTTGAGAGTACTTAAAATGAAAATCCTCTCAAGTCAATACAACAAAAGCAATCACTTAAGATTTGGATATGAATTTAAATTGGCAAGTTTTGAAAGAAGCACCTTGTAATTACATGTTGAGAAGTTGATGGCACCTTTTGTTTACCAAACTAGAAGTTAATTTTGATGGCAAAATTCTAACTGTTAAGTCCAAAAACGCTGAAAAAAACCACACACTAGAACACATTCGAGACTACTCATAGGTCAAGAGCTTGAAACCAGGAAAATGTGCATATAAATACCTAGTTAGAGCTGTCCAATTAAAAACATGTTCTACAGTTGAGAGATAAACAGCTTGTACAAAAAGGAGTGGAAGCCAGAGGCAGGTCCCTGCTTCGCTATGCTTTGCATACTTTGGCACCAAACAAGAACAATTTAATGTCTTTCAGATTCCTTCTGCCGCTACCAAGGCCAGCTATAAATCTGTTCCAACACACGAGGGATGCTGTTCAGTTCTTCAACGCTTCCAGCAACCGTACCGAAGAGTATTAGCACTGATCTCACTCACCCAATTTTCTCCTCGCCATTTTTTAACATATCTTGATGCAGAAAGATGCTGCAGCTTCCAGCACCTGCATCTTCATGACTAACAAGGACTTTCAAACAAGATACACACAGAAAATACCCTGACAGGATAGGGTGCTAATCATTTAATATCTAGGGTATTACTTATTTATCACCGCAAGCTTCCAAGCTTTCGTAGTACGGTCTTTTTTCTTTCTTTTTTTCTTAATACAGTGTTTGTCTTGATAAAGGATTGTTTTTAAAGCAAAACATCACGGAAAACCTCACTCAGGAGCAGATTAACTGGATTCAAACTCATAACTCATCCCACGAGACTCGGTACCATTCAACATTTTTATCAACAGAAGGGAAATAGAGCAACTGCCGACTTGGTTTGCAGATCATGAAGCCCAACAAACAGCAAGCAACAATGTGGACAACGTGTTTGTACAGAGCAATCTGACCTGTGCAACAGCAGTCTAACATAAAGCCTGTTTCAGAGCTCTGTACAAACACACCTGCAGCACAGGGCTGCACCCGAGCAGGCAGGAGAAATCCAAGTTAAAACCTCTTCATGCAATACGGTAGCAAAAAGGATAAAAATGAGGAACAGCAAATAATAAAGTAGTAAAGAAGATGTTTATCTCTGTATATTTACAGATGGAGTCTAGAATAGACTCCTCTCTATGCAAGTCTTCTAGTCACAAACGTGGAAAATTTTAAGACGCAGAAAGCCATAACAATGCAAATGGAATGGCAAAATGCCCTACAATAACAGAATTCAGAGATCAGACCAGTATGGCTCTCGAAAGAGGTTAGGACTAAGACAGAAATGTTATATATGCCCTCACATAAGAAAGGCAGCGTACTAATGTGTGCTTTGGCATAGTAGAGAAGGACATAACAAGAAACAACAGCTAAAAGCTGAAAATAGAAAAATCTAGAAGGAAAATAAAAGAATACACATCTTTCAGTGGCCAAACTACCAGAACAATCTACAAAGGAAAATGTTCACCATCACCAGCTGTCCTCAAGAGAAAGAGATACTGCAAGCCAAACACTAACTCCTGGACTCAAAATTGGGTCAAATGATGGAAACTGAAGGGTGATACCTGGATATTTAAAGCAGATATCCTAATATCAACTTCTGGCTTTAAAACCGTGAACAGCTAAAATCTCAAATTAAGTAATTGCTTATAGAGCTGCTTGAAGGTGGAAAGTACCAATAATTACTATGGGTTTAAAACTGTATGATAGAAAAAAAAAGCATATATGAACTGAGGAAATGTTGGCCAAGTACCGCAACAGTGCTTTTTGATCGGATTAACTCCTAAAGCTCTACATCCCCATGTAGTGGGTGTTAGGAGACTAGTTAGGAGGGTTTGGGTTTGTTTTGGAGGGGGTGACTCAGAAGAAGCTGAAATAGCTTAGACACGGTTTGTGGGACCGTAGAATCAAGTGTTTCCTTTCTTATCCGGTTAACCACAGCAATAGAGAACATCACTGCACGCGAGAAGTGACAAAACAGAGTAGGGAAAGGTACAACCAAGACAGGAAAGAAGGTCTATATAAAATTAATTTAACCATGAGTTCCAAAAATTCACACTGAAGTTCAGATTCTCCTGTGATATTCTAAAAATGGAACCAATGCTCTTCGATCTACTTTTAAATGCATTTTCTCCTAGTTTTATCCTCCCTTCCTTGCTTACACAAGCAAGCAAAAATCAGTCACAGTTCTGATGTTCCTACTTTTGCTCAACTGAGAGGTCAGCACGGATTGCCAAGGAGGTAAGAGCAGTGTCCTTCCTGTGCTGTGCCCATACCAGAAATTTAACCCTAATCTATTGATAAATGAGGATCTCTAAACAATACTCATAGATTTTAGAAAATCTAAGATTAATTCTTCAATTAGAAAACATGTCATGAAAAGGGCTAACCCCTGGACTGCTCTCAACTACATTTGTGAAAGACAAATTCATGCACCAGGATCTTGCATCGGTTGGAAGCTCAGGATATTTTGCAGAGGCTCCAATCCTAGTCTTTCCCTCGTTCCCCCACATTAACTTTTTCTTCTCCCAATTAGTAAAAGTTAGTAAAAGAAAATGACCCTATTTATTTCCTTGCAGCACAGAGAAAAGCCATCAACGTACTTCGCCACATAACCCACGAGTAGTCACAGCCTGCTGAAGGATATAAAAATCAAATACGTTTGCCTTAGGCAGCCCCTAAGAAATGAATTGAAGTTGAAGCCACTGACAACAGGCACTCATTAAAAGGACAGATTTTAAAACTCCACGCTGTCGGCCCAGATGTCCGGTAAGCCGGACTGTCTAAGCTGCTTGGGAACAAAACTTATCCCTAACATTCTGCCAATTAAAAAGCATAAAATCCCCATGCCATCAGCATTCAGCTCAACTTGCTGGAAGTGGCAGGACTAGAAGCATGGACCAGCCATAACAGCAACATGCTCAGTTAGCTCTTCAAATCCTTTGCGGGGGAAAAAAACCTCAGCCCATCTTCTTGGCATAAGCAAGAATACGAGAACCAAGGTTCAGACTGGCCACATTTCAACCCAGTTTAGAAAACCAGGCATTTCTGCTTGATAGAAGTGTTATTCGATACAACAAACTAAAAAAACAAGAGACAGAACAGTTTGTGTTCTGTCTGGCTAATGATGCAAGTAAGTGCAATGTACGTAGGAAGAGGAAATTATTGTACACATATACACATATGGCTGGTAATATTTCTGCTTCAACAATGAAAAGGAGAAAGATAGATAGAGCAAGAAAACATTTTCTCAACATCCGCAAGTAACTGGGAGCTCCACTGGATCTCAGCAATATGGAGACATCCACGGTATTCATTCTTTGAGTTCAGTATAGTTAATCTAAAGAATAAAATTATTGCAATTACAAAAATCACACTAAAAATATATTTACTTATTGCAGCAGTCTCATGTATTCACACAGGTTTCAGTAATGCTTCTAAAATACTGTTAGCGTAGTCGACAGCTTTCGTTCATAATTACTTGAAGTTACAATGGTTCACAAGTTTGTCTCTGCCGTGGGGAAGCCAGTCAATCAAGGAGACGGCACAGGCAGACAAGTGACAGACATCCCTGCGACAGATAAGTAGGACGATCTTTTAACCAAAGGACTAAGCTTGTCAGTGGCCCACTCAAAAATAACCCCTCCTGTAATGGAAAAGGGAAGAAGGTTGGGATTTACTTGGGTAAGCCATCGAGCAGATTGAACTTACCATTTCAAAGCCTAGAAAGAGGAAAGAGAAGGAAGATCAGTAATATCCTTCTTCCTTCGGTAATTCATTTCACTGCCTAAAGTCTCCCGAACAAACTGCTGTGCTGCCCTGGTCAGGGAAAGATCAACTATTACTGGACAGAGGAAAGCTAAATGCCTTTCACGGGAGCTGCCCTCAGATTCAGCACCTGCAATATACAGTCAAAAACAGGGGCTTTCCCTTGAGTTTTTCTAAGGTTTGGGAGCACACAGCAAAAGGAGCAGAGCTTCTAAAGCTACACAGCAAAAGGCAGACAATCCTATTAAAAACAAAACCCAAAACAATCAAAAAGCCAAAAGCTGCTTAATCACCTCACTGCAGCAGTATCTTCGATGCCATTTCAACTTTCAAACCATCCTTAGCTTTAAGGTTCTTTCCACCCTATCACAGAGAGGACTGAATAATTTCAGAGTACATAATCTTTCTCCTCCCCCTCCATACCATGATCTTTACCCTTAAGGATGTCTGACCTTCTTATCTTTATACTCGCTACTCTTTTCCACAGAGTTACTCCTCCATTCCCTCTGCAGCTTTCTTTATACCCATCGCATTGCTCTGGCTTCAGTTACCCACTCCCTCTTATTTCTCCAATCCTCGGTTGATCCCTCGGCTCAACAATTTTTCTCCCCCCATCACCTTTTTATGCACTTCAGACCATTCATACCTCCTTCTTCTCAGCTGGTTTAGGTCCTTTCTTTCCTGAACCTGTTTCCCTCCAGTGCTGTACATTTCCATCCCTGCCTTCCCCAACTGCACCGAGCTTCCTTTAGTCAGGCACAGGGGAGGAAAGGATAGCTCTCAGCAGCTCCCTCACCTTTAATCCACTTCGCTCCAGCATACCAGAAGCTCAGAAACCTGAATATCACCTCTGCTAATACCACGTTGCTAACCTCACCTCTCCCCTGCCCACATCAATGCTCACCTCATACTCTTGCCCAACTAATCCTCCCAAACCCAGAATCTTTCCAGTTTCTTTCCAGAAGGAAGGCCGATAACAATACAGACACATATAAAATGCGGGGTTTTTTTAATCCAGTAACTATCTTCCATTAGCCACATCACTAATCCCAAGGCATTTGCCTTTCTACTAAACAGCTAAAAGGTTCCTTTGACCCGTACGCTTTACTCCTGACCTTTTGTTTCTCTTCCTCTCTTGAGATGGTAACACATCCTTTTACTTCATCAAGAAGATCACAAGTAGATCACCCAAGAATGAAATTCAAGGGATCTCTGCAGCCTTCCTCCCCCTCACCATGCTGCATCCATCCCCGCTTCAAGCCGTGTAATTTTAGAGCACCGTCTCCCTTTCATCGTGCCTACTTGGGTCTCAACAGACTAGCAGCAACGGGGGGTCACATTTCTACTCATACTTGGTCAAATGACAGAAATTTCACCTGCTGAAGCTTAGAATTAAAACTGCTAGAAATTGCACGGAAATGGCATTCTTAACACAGACAGAAACACTCCTACGAAGAGAGTCTACATATGAATTTGTGACTTCGCACTAACAGCGCATCTTATTTTTGCTGTAGCTTTGAGACCAGTATTTTAGAGAGATGCTCAAAAGCTGCATGCTAAAGGCAGGCATATTTTTACCTATGCTTAGCAACAGTCATAGTGCAGCTTTCACAGCCGACCTGCAGAGCGAGCCACTTCCTTTATCCCACATCGGTGTTGTATCTCAAGCGACCTTTGTCTAAATATAGAGGGAAAAAAGTCAAAAATCTTCTTTGAAAGCGATTTTGATGAAGAAGAAGGAAAAATAAGGTTCAAAAAGCCTTCCTCCATCAGACTGACCAACTGTCAGGGGTATGTGCACAGGCACTTGAGCTCCCACCAATTCAGTGTGACCTTGGCCAAGATACTTGGGCCCAGTCTCCCTCTAATTAGCTTTTTCATAGCTCACCGTTTTCATGTTCAGTCCTCTGCAAGCCTTAACCAACTCCAAATTGTTCTTCCCAGAGGACCGATTCCACTTTTCCCTCGAAGGAAGCTTTAACGCACAAAATAAAACGTTTTCTCACTGGCAAATTTTGAGGAAGAAGAGAGGAGTTACCCTACTATAAAAACAAGCCCTACCTTTATATTTTTTACTCTAGTCTATGGAAAAAGACAACAAAAAATTTGGCACGGATAAAGTTCCAATTAAAAACAGCACCCTTTCTTAAAGTCAAGAAAAAACAGGATTGTAACTGGGTGATTGTTTCCGAGCCTTCTCGGCAGCTTTTAAGATTTCGGCATCGGGTAATGGAGCCCTGTTTCCTCTCTGACATCACTACAAATTCTCTGTGCATGACCAGAGCAATGACACAGTAACAGGTTTTGCTGCTACAATTATTTTTTTACGTAGAGGTTGCCCCACAAAGGGACAAGAACAAGGACACTGAGCAAAAAGCACATGTGAACAAGTTGTGTAATACACGACTGCAGAGCTTAAACGTTTCTTGGGTATATCCTGCAGTACCCGACTTGTTTTAGGTTCCCCATCTCTCTCCTCCCAAAGCAAACTATTACAAGAAATGTATTTTCAAACCCAAGATCTGGCTCACTCCACTTCCTGAAACAGGAACTTCAAAAACTAAATCAGACCATTTCAATATTAATTAAGACTCATTTCTTCACGTAATGAAATGAATGATGCAAATCAGTCCCCCTGTTTAAGGGTGCGTTAGGAAGCCATGCCTACAGTCCACAGATAAGGTAATGCAAACAGTGCAGTCAACCACACTGATATATATTTTCTCGGGCGTTTCTAACACAGTTTAATAACAACTTATGAAGCGTGCATCCCCTAAAACATCCAGAAGGAAAAACACAAATTAATTACGACTGGACACCCTGACTGCTTTCAAGACTGCACCTTAACGCTACACGAAGTAGAATTACGCAAGCTCCGCAACTATAAAAAACCCTCCCAGATCTTTAGCTGAAAAGCATGAGTTTGGGTGAAAAGCACTATTCCAACTTCGGGCTCCTGAAACAAGGACGACACATAAAAGCTCATCAATAGCTGCTCTCCAGCTGCATTTATTCTCACTCCTTTTGTTTTTCTTTCTAACATCGAGACTCTCGCGGGCTGAAGTCAGAAAACAAAATGTCATTGTTTAAGCTTAACGAGTCAACGTTAATTTTTCCATTACTTATTTAAATCCCCTTTAAAACAGCAACAGTGGCGTTAATTACGTCGAAATACTAACGCTTTCTCGGGGGGAAGAAGAGGAGGAAAAGGCGTTTTGCACAAAGGGGGTGTGGGCACATCTGGGGGCAGCCGGAGAGACGGGGATGCCTTGGCCGGGGTGGGGGCAGCCCCCAGCCGGGGAGCCCCGCGGTGAGGCGGCGGCCCGACCCGCATCCCTCCGGGCTGCCGCTCCCGCCCCGCCTCCGGCCTAACAGACCGTAAAAACGACCGGAAAAAAAAAAACAAAAACAAAACAAAACAAAAAAAAAACCACAAAACCAAACACACACTAAGCCCCACGCTCCCGCGGGTGAGGGTTACCTCAGCGGGGAAGGGAGCCCCCGCCAGCCCCTCCGCGGGGGACGCTCAGCCCCGCCGCCCTTACGCCACGGCCGGCCGCTGTCCCCCTCCCCGGGCCGGCCCCCTCCCGCGGGTCACCTTGACAGCCCGCCCCGGCCCCCCGCGCTCGCGTCTTTGTGTCGTTACCGGCCGCCGCGGAGCGCCGGGCCCGCGCACAAAGCCCCGGCGGGGTGAGGAGGGAGGGGGCGGCCCTCCCCGGCCTGAGGGGGCCGCGGCCACCCGGGGTAGAGTTACAGCCCGCCCGCCCCCGCGGTGCGGCCGTTACCTGGAAGTCCCTGTCCTCGTTGAAGCGGGAGAACCTGTCCGCCATTTTGCGCCGCCGCCAGCCGCCTCGCTCAGCTCAGCTCAGCCCGGCCCGGCCCGGCTCGGCCCCGCGCCTCCGGCCGCCTTCCCTCAGCGCCGCCCGCGCCGCGGCAGCGCGCCCGCCCCGCCCCCGCCGCACCGGGTCTCTCTGCGCATGCGCGGCACGGCAGGTCACGTGCGCGGCCCGGGGACGTCCTCGCGGCGGCACTGGAGCGGTTAGCTGCTAGGGGCCGGGCGAAGCTGCAAGCGAGAGCCAGCCCGCTGACCAGGCGGCTGCCGGAGCACCGGAGGGCAGCAGGCACCGCCGGCTGTACCGTTAAGCCGCCTCCGCTGCGGCGGGTCGTGTGTGTGTGCGTGTGTCCCCCGAGCCCCGCTGCGGTTCGGAACGGAGAGCGCACCACGCATGCGCGGACTCCCCACCTGCGCGCGCACCCTGACATCCAACGAGGGCGCGAGCTGCTGTAGCACGGGGCGCCCGGCGTCCCCGGGTGCCGCTGTGCGCATGCGCAGAGTCAGGCGGTGAGAACGCGACCCGGAGGACAGGGGCGGGCGCGATCCCCCACTTCAGCCTTCCCGCACTCCCGGCCCGAGCCAATAGAGTTGCCTCAGCCTTTTGAGTGATGGCGTTACGAACCAATAGGAACACGGGATCGCCACCGCCCCCTGGCGTGCGCCGCGGGTCACGTTGGTTGCTGAGGGGGCGCGTGCGCAGACTCTGAGGGGCCCGGGTGGGATTGGGGTTGGGGGGGCGATGGAGCGGCCCAGCACCCTCGGGCGGTGGGGAGGGCCCCGGCCCAGCTAGCCTGGGACCGGGGCTCAGCCCTGAGGCGGGTGATGGGACCGGGGCTCAGCCCTGAGGCGGGTGATGGGGCCGGGGCTCAGCCCTGAGGCGGCTGACGGGGCCTAGGGCCAGCCCTGAGGCGGCTGACGGGGCCTGGGGCCAGCCATGAGGTGGCTGATGGGGCCTGGGGCCAGCCCTGAGGTAGGCCATGTTGCCCAGTGCAAAGCCTGAGCTGGATCATGATGCTTGGAGCCAACCCTGAGGTGAAGCACAGTGCCAGGGGCCAGGTAGAGCTATGCTTGTAGCCCTGCTCCCACCCCAGGCCTTCAGCCAGGCTGCAAGGGCTTTTCATCACCCCTGAGCAGGGAGACGTGTGCCTGGCTTGTGCAAGCACAGCCAGGTCCCCGTATGTGGTGGCAGAGGAGCAGTGCCCCAGGCCTGCACACAACGATGCCTGGGGTCTCTGTCTCACAGCAGCCCGCAGGCCTTTGAGCACAGGGGCCATGGCAGATGAGGCCCTGCTTTTCCATCCACCATCACAGCTGTTACCAGCTGTCTCTGAGCATGGCGGCGTGTGTCGCCGTCTCCACCATCTCTGACAGCAGGAAAACTGGATTCCATCTGTCTCCATTCATTCCTTTTCTTTCACCAGAAGCCTCGCTGCCTGGATCCTGCTTGCGTGCTGCCCTCTGCCGCCTCATCGAGGCAGGGCAAGGAAACAGTTCAGAAACAGGCCTGTCTGAAGCGTGTTCACCAGACCGTGCCTCCATGTGCGCCACCAAACCTGTCGATGAGGTGAATGCTTGTGACGGTGAGCCCTGCGCAGCAAGGCTGTGGGTCGAATGCAGGGGAGGCCGAAGCAGTGGTCGTGCTTTATGCTACGCAGCGTAGCTCATAGCAGAGCTGACTTGATCTATTACGGCAGTGTGCCAGGCTGGGCTGCACTGCCAGAACTCCTGCGTGGAGCTCCCTCTAACGTGGTAAGAGGGATGCTGCCCTCATCCTGCTGCCCCACCTCAGCAGCCCTGCAGAAATCCCCCTGGGAAGTCCCCCTAGTCTTGGCTCTCTCCAGGGACCAGCAGCCCTGTGCGCTGAGGAGGCCCTTGTGGTTGAGAGCTGGGACCTCTGCATCGCAGAGTGGCTGTGAGAGCTTTTGCTGGGCAGGAATGTGCTTGAATTTGCTTCTCGTTGCCCTAAAAAGGTCCTGATGATGCCATGCCTGTCTGTGCTTTAATCTGCACCCCCCAAACACCTCAGCGCCGGGGGTCACCCGTCTCCTCCTGCATCAGGGCTGTCGTCCCACCCATCTGGGTGAGGGGCAGCTGCCAGTTCAGAGCTGCCAGGCCTCTGCCTCTCCTCCACAGGTCGCAGTCTCTCTCCCTGCTGACGTTCCTGTGGCTCCTTGTGCCCCAAGGACTGCCCTGCAGCTCAGCCCCATGAGGGTGGAGAAGCTGAGGCACAGAGGGGAGCAGCCTTCCTCCTTCCGGGAGGGGACTGTCCCTGCCTCGTCCTCCTGAAGCACCCAGATGGGTCCAGGCGGGCAGGGTGGACCCAGGACCCCTGCCGTGGGAGCCCACCCACACCAAGTGGAGTGGCTCTGTGGGTGGCTCAGTAGAAGGGACATGTGTGTCCTGCAGCCACCCCACCTGTGGGTCCCGGGTGGGCACCCTGGGCCCTGCTCAGTGCCGGGGCTGTGCCCACGAGAGGGAGCTCCTACTCCACCCAGGTGAGCAGTGGGACCCCCACCCACACCGTGGGCCCCCCACCCACCATGGGGTGCTGAGCCGGACATGGCCCTGCACGGAGATGGAGCCGTTTTGAGCCAGGTGGGACAAGCGCCGGGGCAGGGAGCATGGCTGCCAGCACCCCCCGGGGAGGGTGGGAGCTCCCCCAGCAGGACCCAGGTGTGCTGATGGTTTATGCCCCTTCTTGACATGCCCCCCACCCCCGCTGGGTGCACGAAGGCAGTGGGTGCTCATCATTACCGATGGGTGGAGGGCACCCAGCCCTGCCTGCTTGGGCTTTGGGGTGAGGGGGATCTGGCACCCCAGGGGTGCTGAGCTGGGGAGGAGGGTGGCCCCCACCCTGGGGCTGGGTGCCCTCCTTGGTGCTGCCTGAGGCCGCTCAGGCCCTGCCTCAGTTTCCCTCGGTGCTACGGGGGTGAGCAGAGCCCAGCTGTGGCAGCAGGGACCTGGGGCAGGCACTGACCCCGTTTTGGGGGGCAGCCCTGGGAGGGCTCAGGCTTCTCTGCCTGAGGTGCTCGAGGGGAACAGTGTCCCCAGGCCAGGGGACCCCAGACCCCGAGTGTGTACGTGTGTGGCGCGTACCTATGGCTGTGAGTGTGAGTGCATGTGCGAGCAGGAGGAGGCTGGGAACCGGGAACGGAGGAGGCCCCTTTCTGCAGGCCGGGGGCCGGGAGGCGGAGGCCGGCGCTGCAGCCGCCTGGGCCCCTCTTCTCATGTAAAGCAGCTTTGTGCGGGGGCTGCGGCCCCCCGGCCCCCGCCGCTTGCCACAGAGCAGGGAGCCGGTGGGGGCCCACAAGGAACAGCCCCCCGTCGGCTTCCACTCACAGTTAGGGCCCGTGCCTGCTGAGGATGTGTGCCTGACGGGGACCTGTGCCTGCTGGGGGACAAACCTGCCTGCTCTGCACCCCCAGTACCCCCTCACCTGGAGTGGCTGGGCGTGGGGACAGCTCAGTGTCCCAGTTGGGTGCAGGGACAGGTCAGGGTCCCCATGGGGCATGGGGACAGCTCAGTGTCCTTGTTGGGTGCAACTTCATACCAGCGTCAGGCATGGGGATGGTTCAGTGCTACCCTTGGGCACAGGGACAGCTCAGTATCCCCGTTGGGCATGGAGACAGGTCAATGTCATAGAATCATGGAATCATAGGTTTGGGTTGGAAGGCACCTCACAGCCCACCCAGTGCCACCCCTGCCATGGGCAGGGACACCCTCCACTAGCCCAGCTTGCCCAAAGCCCCATCCAACCTGGCCTTGAACACTGCCAGGGAGCCAGGGGCAGCCACAGCTTCTCTGGGCAACCTGGGCCAGGGCCTCAGCACCCTCACAGGGAAGGATTTCTGCCTCACATCCCATCTCCATCTCCCCTCCTGCAGCTTCAGGCCATTCCCCTTGGCCTGGCACTCCCTGCCCTTGGCACCAGCCCCTCTCCAGCTTTCCTGGAGCCCCTGCAGGGACTGGAAGCTGCTCCAAGGTCTCCCTGGAGCCTTCTCTTCTCCAGGCTGAACAATCCCAACTCTCTCAGCCTGTCTCCATAGCAGAGGTGCTCCAGCCCTCGGATCACCTTCGTGGCCTCCTCTGGAATCACTCCAACAGCTCCATGTCCTTCTTGTCCTGGGGACCCCCGAGCTGGACGCAGTACTGCAGGGGGGTCTCACCAGAGCGGAGCAGAGGGGCAGAATCCCCTCCCTCGACCTGCTGGTCACGCTGCTGGTGATGCAGCCCAGGACACGGGTGGCTTTCTGGGCTGCCAGCGCACGTTGCCGGCTCATGTTGAGCTTCTTGTCCCCCAACACCCCCCAGTCCTTCTCCTCAGGGCTGCTCTCCGTCCATTCTTCACCCAGCCTGGAGTTGTGCTTGGGATTGCCCTGACCCATGTGCAGGACCTTGTACTTGGCCTTCTTGAACTTCACGCGGTTCACACGGGCCCACCTCTCCAGCCTGTCCAGGTCCCTCTAGATGGCCCATCAGGCACAGCTCTGTGTCCCCACTGGGCACAGGACAGCTCAACGTCCCCATGGGGCACGGGGACAGCTCGATGTCCCTGTTGGGCACAGCTCTGTGCCTCCATGGGGCACGGGGACAGCTCAGTGACCTCGTCGGGCACAGCTTCGTGCCTCTGTCAGGCACGGTGACAGTTCAGTGCCACCCTTGGGCACAGGGACAGCTCAACGTCCTTGTTGGGCACAGGCTGTGCCCACTTTGGGCACAGGGGTGGCTCAGTGTCCCCAGTGGGCTGGGGACAGTTGGAGTGGCCGTGAGACACCGTGGGGGCAGGAATGGGCCTCATGGCCCCCCTGCAGGGCTCCCCCAGCCTACAAGAGGGGATTTGGGTGGTAGTGGGGGGCAGACGGGCACCCAGGGGACCCTGAGGACCACCCTGGGCCGTGGCGTGGGCTCGCCTGCGTCCCCACACCCAGCCCTGACAAGGGCCGGGTATAAATAGCAGCCAGCTCTGTCACCTCCTGTCACATGCCCAGTGCTGGCAGGGTCCCCCCACCATGGCCAGGGGCACAGCTGTTCCCAGGACGGGGAGGGACGGCCACGGGGACACCCCATCCCTCCCGCAGGGCACCCCCACCACGGGGGCCACCAGGGACGTCAGCCGCCACCCCATACACTGGGAACAGCCCTGGGGGGGACGTCGCTGTCACCGCCTCATGAACACAGACCTTGCACCCGATGCGGACCTGTTGCCAGCGCCGGGGGCTTCCCTCCCCAGTGGGACATTTCCGACCCCAAATCAGAGCAAAACGGCAAACTCCGGGGGGGCTGGCAGGGTCACAAAGTCTCCCGCCACCCCCACCTCACACCGCCCGCTTCCATGGGCAAAAATTGTCACCGCTCGACCTGCCAGTCCCCGGGTGGCTCTAAAAATACCACGTCCTCCTGACAGCGACAGCTGAGGGACCGGGCGGCGGATGCCTTGGGGTCCCGCCGGGGGGGTCGGGGCCGCGAGGAGGAGTGGGGCTGCCAGCCCCGGGTGCCCCAGCCCCTGCCCGCCCGTCCCCCTCCGGGCCGGGACGGTCCCTCTCGCTTCCCATGTTCCGTTCAGGGGAGCCCCCAGCATCCCGCCCCGCCGGGCCTGGCCCGCTGCCCCCGTCTCCCACCACAACGCAGCGAGGTGGTGGCCAGCGGCACCGTGCCCGGCCGTGCCCGCTCTTGCCCAGCGGCCTCCGGCATGGAGCCTGGCCCCGGCACGCCACGGTGGCTGTGCCTCTCGCTGTCCCCCGGCCCTCCCCGAAGCCCCTAATCCATCTCTCGCAGCAGGAGATGCCTAAGCTGCCTTTTCATGCCGGCTCCTCCGCGCGCGAGCTCGTCGCGCTTTCAATACCGGGCGCTGGCAGGAGATGTGTCGGACAAGCTGAAGGGATCCCTCCCCTGCCAGGAAGGTCAAGGTGTGCTTAAGCCAGCTTCCCCTGGCGCGGGCCAGCGTCCTGCCAGCCCGGCTCGGGGTGGGGTTTGTCCCCCACCGGCACCGGGTGGAGGTCGGGGAGACGCCGTGGCATCTGTGGGTGTCGGGGCAGTCAGACCCTCCCCTCGGTGGGGGTCTGTCCCCCCTGGCTCCTCGCAGCTGCTCCTGGGGTCACCATCAGCCCTCTGGTCCCAGCCCGGGGACCCTCCAGGTGCTGGGGTACAGTTAACATGCCGCCCGGTGTCCGCCAGCAGCGGCCACACCAGCAGCAAGGACTGCCCCGGTGCTGGGGCACCCCACGGCTCACCCCACAGGTACCCCAGGGCTCAGCTCACCCCCCCAGCCCACCTGACCGGTGCTGCTCACGGACCCCTCCCACCCCTTGGAGCCATTAGACCAGTTTAGACCAGTACAAACCAGGCCTGAGAACAGCAGGCACTGGTTCCTGCCCTCCCTAACCCACAGGTTAGCGTGCGTGCAACAAAGCTGGGCGCAGGCACGCAAACACACACGCGCACGCGTGCCAGCAGACCTTTCACACAAGCACCCCCCAACGCCGTCACCCCGCAGCACCCCTCGACCCCCCAGTCCCGCTGCCACATCCCCACACTCGCCCCTCCTGCCCGGTGCTGTGTGTGCATGTGCACGCGCGTGTGTGCGTGCACGCCCGCGTGTGCCCGCTCACGCACAGGGGTGCAGGGGGGCCCCGCGGTGCCCGTTCTGGGGGCCCCGCATCCCTCTCTGTTCCCTTGGTGACGGACCCCCGTCCTCCGCTGGCACCTTGAGCCTGCCGCCAGCCAGGGCTTTTGTGGCTGGTTTTAATTAGAGGCTCTTAAGTGTGAAACAAAGCTGAGGGCGGGGGCCAGGGGGGCCCTTCCTCTGAGCTCCTGGGGGACCCCCGGGGGTCCCCGTCCTGCCTGGCATTGCCTGGCGCAGCCGCTCCACCCCCCCGATTTCTGCTTCACCCTTCTCCATGCCCAGCCCCAAGGCATGGGGGTGGTGGGAGCTGGTGCTGCCAGAGCCCCCTCCAAAAAATATTGCCCTCCTGAGCGGTGCTGGCAGCGTGGGGCAGTGTGCGGGGCCAGCGCTAGCTGCCGTGCCAGCCCCAGCGTCACCCACGGGTCTGCAGGCTCCTGTCCCCAGGGAGGAGGCTCGGAGAGGGGCCAGAGCTGCCCATGGCTGGGCCGGGGGTGCTGGGCACCGCTTGGGGTGCTGCCGGGGATCCAGGGCCAGGACCTGGTGGCTTTCCAGCTGTCTCCCCCACCCCTGGCCCTCCTGGGTGCAGGGGGGACCCCACAAGTACCCTGGCACCCTGTGGCACTGGAGGGGTGCACGGGGACCATGTCCTGCTCCAACAGGGACAGCAGAGCCACCAGCCCCTCTGGAGGTGGTGGCACCCATGGCCCATCCATCCCCTGGCAGGGAACGACCTGGGGCCCCCGGGGTGCTGGGGGCAGGCGACTGACAGCACCGGGTGCCCACCAGCATCCCCCAGTGCTGTACTGGGGTGAAGTGAGAGTGGAGCAGTGAGGGATCAGGACTCCTGGGTTCCCCCCACCCCGAGCAGCTCCTGGGGGGCTGTGAGAGGGAGCCCTGGGGGGAGCTGGACTTGGCCCCATACTCCCAGCAGTGCCCAGCCTGGCCTGCTGGCAGCACCCACCCTCCCTGCTGGGTGCCAGGATGTGTCCCTGTCCTCACAGGGTCCCCTCTCCCCAGGACACCAACCCCAGACCCCCATGGGGAAGCTTTCGGGGAGGGGGCAGGACCCTCTCCCACCCAGCACGCCCCTGGCAGCGCCTGGGCACCGGGCTGGGAGCCTGGTGACGGGGACGAAGGGGACCAAAGGGATTCCCTGGCCACCCTGCATGTCCCCTGCGAGGGGACAACCCTAAGCGGGCAGGACCCCACCGGCTGCCTCCCTGGGGTGTCCCCTGACACCCCCAGCCCACCGAGAGGTCCCTCCCAGGGCTGGCTGGCAGGTCTGCTCCAGGTTTCCCCCCCTCCCCAGGAGGGTTTGGCACCCACTCCAGGTAGGACCACGTCCCCATGTGTCCCCGGTGCCCTGGGGACCCCTCGTCCTGAGCCACCAGCACCCCGCAGCACCCAGGAGGATGGGGAGCATGGGGACAGCCCCTGACACCCCCTCTGGAAGTGATATCCCCCCACCCCAGAAAGAAGCCAAAATCCGAAGCTTTTAGGAAGCCAAGATCCACGTGGCTGCGCAGACACCCCCGCAGCCCCTCTGTCCCTGTCCCCGTCCCCAGCTGGCGGGACTGGGATGAAGGCCGCCGGGACTGGGATGAAGGCCGCCGAGGCTGGGGACACCGAGGGGGGTCACCCAAGCCAGACCCTGCACCCGTGGGGCTGAGGGGAGCTGCGGCCGGAGGAGCCACTGCAAACGGGGAGCCGGGAACGGGCCGGGAGGCAGCCGCTCGCCAGGATCCGGCCTCAGCTCCGGCCCCCGCAGCCGGCGCCCTGCCAGGCCCTTCGCCAGCAGCCTCCCCGGCCGGGGACTCGCTGGGCGGCCGCCAAGCTTCGGTCGTGCCGAGCCGCCCTCCTCAGCGCATGGCGGCTGTGGGCTCGGCACGGTCCCCAAAGGCAGCACCCCTGGGTGCCCCAGCCGGGGTACGGGGTACGGGGTACGGGTGGGCACCCAGCCGCTGGCACCCGCAGCTCACTGCACGGCACCGCTGTCCCGGCCTCGTCCGCGGGGACCTCTCCCTTCCATCCCCGAGCCCTTCGCAAGTCGGGGAGCCCCCAGTTGCGGTGACAACCGGCACGTCCGGGCTGCGAGAGCCGATGGGGAGGAGGTGGGGGGGGGGGGTGTGCCGGGAGCGGGTGTGCATCGTGTGTCCCCCCCAACCTCAGCTTTGATTTCTGGAGCCCCCCCTGCCCTTCCCCCTCGGCCAGGAGCCGCGCAATGGTTTCAATTACGCTCTGAAAGGCGGTGGGGCCCTCTTTTCACGGCAGCCCGGGTTTCTCCTGCTCACAACAAAAGCTTAAGTTACAGGAAAGGGAGAGAGAGGGAGGGAGGGCGGCCGGGCGGCGGAGGGGGCAGGCAGCCAGCAGAAAGCCCCTCGCCCCCCCCCCCCCAGAAAGGAGCGGGATGGGGGCGCTGGGCTGCCCGCCAGGTTCCCCCCCCCATTCCCTCCCCCCCCCCGTCTGCCCCTTCCCTGGGACGGTGCTTTGGGAAGGGCACAGCCCCCCCCCCCCATCCCGCTGCCCAAATCTGGGGTGATTGCGTGCAGTTTCTTTCCCCCCGACGACAGTCTCCGGTGGGTCCCAGCCCCCCCCCCCCCCCGATCCGTCCCGGTCCCCCTCCGACGTCCCCCAGCTCCCCCCAGCATGTCCCCGATCCCCCCGGTGTGTCCCGGTGTCCGCCCCCCCCATCCCGGATCCCCCCGGTGTATCCCAGCTCCCTCCCCGGTATGTCCCAGCCCCCCCCCCCCCCCCAGTTTTGGGGACAGAGGTGCCCTTCCCCACGGTTGGGGTGGGAGGTGCGGGGCCACGGTGGGGGACAGGGCGCAGGATGTCCCGTGTCCCCCCCCACAATGCGGGGACGGCGCGGACCCCCCTGGCCGGGCAGTGGCCTGGTGGGGCCGCAGGATGCAGCACCCCAGGGTGGCCGTGGGCACCCCACGGGGAGTGGCACTACCTGGGTGACACCCGGGGACCAAGGGGTGTCGGGGCCGAGGCATGCCTGTTCCCGGGGGGGTGGCCGGGATCCGGGGGGGGGGGCGGGCAGGGGGGTAATCCTGCCCCGGTGCGCCCTGAAGGGGACCTGGGGACAGCGGGGCACCCGCAGCAGCGTGTCAGTGGGGGATGCGGGTCCCAGGCTGGGGGGAGCAGCCCCACGGGTGGGGGCACGTGGGGGGGGCGGGGGACACGAGGTGGCGCAGGGGAACCCGGGGAGTGCAGAGGACATGGGGGGGGGGCGGGCGGGGCCACGGGGGAGGGACTTTTCACCGTGGTCCCGTCCCGACCCCACGCCGCGGGGGGGACTTTTCACGGCGCGGAAAAACTTTGCGGGGGGGGGGGGAGGCCCACGCTCCTCCCGGTCCCCGGCCCGGTGACCCCCGGGGGCGGGGGGGGCGGGGCTGGGGGGGCGGGGCGGCCGAGCCGTTTGAATGTGATTGGCGGGACGGGGGGGCGGGGCCCGGCGGGGGCGGGGCTCGGGGGGGCCGCTCCGCCCGGCGGGGACGCGGCGCTGCCCCGCACAAAGGCGGCGGGAGCGTCCGGTGCGGCCGCTGCGCTCCCCCGGCACCCCCGGTACCCCCCGGTACCCCCCGGTACCGCCCCGTATCCCCTCCCCCCCCCGGCAGTGTTCCTCCCCCCTCCCCCCCCCCCCGCCCCTTCCCGGCACCCCGCCAGCGCCACCGCCCGCCCGGGGCTGCGGGAGCGGGCACGGGGAGCTGCGCCGCGAAAGCACCGGGAGCACCGGGAGCGCCAAGTCTGGGCAGCGGGAACAGCGCTGCAGAGTACCGGGAGCGTCTGGTCCGGGCAGCGGGAGCGCCACGTCCGAGCACCGGGGACCGTCCCGCCGCGCACGGTAGAGCGGGATACCGGGAGCCGTCCAGGCAGCACCGGGGGCGGCAGATCCGGACAGGAGGACCGGCTGGCCGGCCGGGCGGCCGGGCACGGTAAATCCGGGGCGCAGCAGCTCGGGGCACCATGGGCCCCCCCAACGTGCTGCCCGTCCTGGCCTGGCTGCTGGCGGGGCTGAGCCTGCCGGTGCCGTGCCGGAGCCAGCTGCACGGCGAGAAGGGCATCTCCATCCCTGACCACGGCTTCTGCCAACCCATCTCCATCCCGCTCTGCACCGACATCGCCTACAACCAGACCATCATGCCCAACCTGCTGGGTCACACCAACCAGGAGGATGCGGGGTTGGAGGTCCACCAGTTCTACCCCTTGGTGAAGGTCCAGTGCTCGTTGGAGCTCAAGTTCTTCCTCTGCTCCATGTACGCACCGGTCTGCACGGTGTTGGAGCAGGCCATCCCGCCGTGCCGCTCCATCTGCGAGCGAGCGCGCCAGGGCTGCGAAGCCCTCATGAATAAATTCGGTTTCCAGTGGCCGGAGCGATTACGTTGCGAGAATTTCCCCCGGCACGGCGCCGAGCAGATCTGCGTGGGGCAGAACCACTCGGAAGACGGCGGTTCGCCGGCGTTGCTCACCAGCGCCACGCCGTTGGCCGGCCAGGGCACCCCGGGCGCCCCTCGTTACGCCACCCTCGACCACCCCTTCCACTGCCCACGGGCGCTGAAGGTGCCCAGCTACCTCAACTACAAGTTCTTGGGCGAGAAGGACTGCGCGGCGCCCTGCGAGCCCACCCGTCCCGACGGCCACATGTTCTTCAATGAGGATGAGATCCGTTTCGCCCGTATCTGGATCCTCATCTGGTCCGTCTTGTGTTGTGCCTCCACTTTCTTCACCGTCACCACCTACCTGGTGGACATGCAGCGTTTCCGCTACCCCGAGCGACCCATCATCTTCCTCTCGGGGTGCTACACCATGGTGTCGGTGGCCTACATTGCCGGCTTCGTGCTGGAGGAGAGGGTGGTCTGCAACGAGCGTTTCCAGGAGGACGGCTACCGCACGGTGGTACAGGGCACCAAGAAGGAAGGTTGCACCATCCTCTTCATGATGCTCTACTTCTTCAGCATGGCCAGCTCGATCTGGTGGGTCATCCTTTCCCTCACCTGGTTCCTGGCCGCTGGCATGAAGTGGGGCCACGAGGCCATCGAGGCCAACTCCCAGTACTTCCACTTGGCCGCCTGGGCCGTGCCGGCCGTCAAGACCATCACCATCCTGGCCATGGGACAGATCGACGGGGACCTGCTGAGTGGCGTCTGCTTTGTGGGCCTCAACAACATCGACCCTCTCCGGGGCTTCGTGTTGGCCCCGCTCTTCGTCTACCTCTTCATCGGTACCTCCTTCCTTCTGGCCGGCTTCGTCTCCCTCTTCCGCATCCGCACCATCATGAAACACGGAGGGACCAAGACGGAGAAGCTGGAGCGGTTGATGGTTCGTATCGGGGTCTTCAGCGTCCTCTACACCGTCCCGGCCACCATCGTCATCGCTTGCTATTTCTACGAGCAGGCTTTCCGCGAGCATTGGGAGCGCAGTTGGATCAGCCAGAACTGCAAGAGCTTGGCCATCCCCTGCCCGCTCCACTTCACCCCCCGCATGACCCCCGATTTCACCGTCTACATGATCAAGTATCTCATGACTCTCATCGTGGGCATCACCTCCGGCTTTTGGATATGGTCGGGTAAAACCCTGCACTCGTGGAGGAAGTTCTACACGCGACTTACCAACAGCAAGCAGGGCGAGACGACGGTGTGACCCCCCCACCCCAGCCCGGCCGCTGCCGCCCTTCGGCTTGAATTTTTTTTCAGGGGGGTTTTATTATATATTTTTTATTTTTAGATTTATTAACGTCTAAGGGGTGTCTCTCTTTCTCTTTGAAAAAAAAAAAAAAATTTTTTTTTTTTTGTAATTAAACCTGTAAATAGCATTTGTAAATTTAATTATATATTTCTATTTAAAACACAAAAAAGGAAAAAAATGGAGAAAAAGGAGGAAAAAAATGGAGAAAAAGGAGGAAAAAATGGAGAAAAAGGAGCAAAAAGACGTGAAAAGGGAGGGGAGAAAATGGAGAGGAGGAAAAGGAGGGGAGAAAACAGAGAAAAAAGGGACAAAAAAGGGGGGAAGGAGAAAAAAGAGAAAAAAAGGAGAAAAAAGAGGGGGGAAAGGAGGAAAAAAGCTGCCGAGCCTGGTGAGGATTCTCGCTCTCCCTCTCCGCTACCCGGGTTGGGTCCCCCCTCTGCGGGGCCGGGCTCCGGGAACGGCCGGCTCCCTGCCCGCTCCCTGCCCGCTCCCTGCCTGCTCCTGGTAAAAGGAGGGGGGGGGAACAACCCAATAAAAATCCCATTTTTCTCCCTCTCTTTTTGGAAACTCCTCCAGAAAGTTGATTTTTTTATTCCCCCCCCCTTTGCTCGCTCCCCAGGGATGCTGTGATGGGGCTGTGTCCCCCCCCACCAGCTGGGGCTGGGGTCTCTGCCTGCCCCCTGCCCGCACCACCCTGCCTGTACCTTCCCCCCCCCCCGCTTGGCCGCAGACTTTTCCTCCCAAATTACTTTTTAAACCGGTCCTTTGCAAGTACAAATAAGTAAAGCAAAATGCTGATTTATTCCTCAGGGCTATTTTTTCCCCCCTCAAAAAAAAAAAAAAAAAATCAAGATTGGAATTGGGGGGGGTCCCATGGGTGCTGCGGGGTGGGGGGGGCAGCAGCACGACCCTCCGCTTCCATCGTGCCACGGGGCCGAGCCAGCGTCTCCCTCCAGCTGGAACAAAGCGCTTTGCAGGCGAAAAAAATATCTGTTTAACCCCCCAAAATAAGGATTTTTTGGTTTGCAGCAATTGGGGAGGGGGGGGGCTCTTCTGTGCCCCCCTCCCGGAGGAAACAGCTCACATTTTCTATAAGATTAGGGTTTTGTTTTTTTTTTTGGTTGTGCGTGGGCCCCCATCCCGAGTCTCCAGAGAAAAGCGGATCCCGGCTCCGGTTCGGCTTGTCGGGATTTGGGGGATGCCGGAGATGGGCTGCGGGGAGTTTCAGCCGGAGGGGGGCTCGGGGAGGGGAAGGATGGATTTAATCAGCTGCATTTAATTGGAATTTAAAAAAAAAAAAAAAAATACTCTTCCCAAAATGGAGAGGGAGACCTGGCCGGGGAAGCGCTGACCCCACGGGTGCCTCAAAACCGATCCCGGGAAGCCCCGAAGCTTCTCGTTCCTCATCATTTTGGGGGATTTTTGGATCCTGTGAGCACAAAAGGAGGTTGGGGGGGTGGGGGGGTGGGGTTGAGCCGTTCCCTTTTCCTCAGCAAAGCTCCGGGCCGATCCCAAAACTCCTTTAAAAATCCCAATTCTCCGTGGAAGGGAAAAGCGGGAGCCGAAAGGGTTAAGGCAGCGCCTCTCCCGCACATTTTGGAAAGGAAAAACTCTTTGGATCCGGTTTAATTTTCCAACGATGACTTGGAAGGGGGGAGAGAAGAGGGGGGAAACGTATCCACACTTCCCCCCCCAGCCGTGGTTTGGAGAAGCGGTTTGAGGGACGGGCTGGGCTGCCCCCCCCCGCCCCCCCCGGTACCCCCTCCCCACTTTCGGTGGCTCTCGAAGTGGGAATTAAAGTGGGCTGACGGATTTCATCGCTGCCGATGTCTTTGCCTCCCTCCCCGGGGGGGGGGAACCGCGCTGGCGATGCCATCGGCAGGACGAGCTTCGGCCAAGGGGATGGGGGGGACGGACATCACCCCCCCCAAGCACCCTCCGATTCCGTGCACCCAAAGGTGCCGTCGCACGGGTGGGTGCACCCTTCCCGCGGGGGATCCCAGGGCCGTATCCAGCCCTGGCACCGGGTGCTTTGCCCCGGGGGGGGGGGTGCTGCCCATCGCCTGGTTCCCATTGTCGGGTCGGAGGGTCCCGCTCCCCAAAAGGCAGATCCCACCCAAGGCCGCTTTGTTTTCCAGAGGCGAAGCGCGGATCGCCGGGGGACGGGGGGAATGTAAACTCTCCACCCAGGAATGCAGGAGCTGGGAGATGATTTTTTTTTTTTTTTTTAATTTTTTTTTTTTTTTAAAGCCTTTAGCGTCCCGGCTTTGGAAAACAGAGCTGGGATTACAGAGGCTGCGCCCAGCGGCTGGGTTTTGTGGGTGCTGAGCACCCAACGGGTGCTGCTGGGACCCACCCGGGGGGGGGTCTGTGTCCGCGTCCCCCCTCCCCGCGGGGTCCTGCAGTGTCTGGGGGGGGGGGGTTGAGCTGGAACTGGGGGAGTTGGGTCGGATCCTGCCCCCGCAGCAGCCGTGTGGCTCGGCCCAGGGTCTTTTTTTGGGGGGTTTTGGAGGGTTTTGCCTCCCGGAGCCATTTGCGGCCCGAGCGGGGAAGGAGCTGGAGGGTGTCTGCAGTGTCCCCTCTGTCCCCTGGTCTGTCACCCCAGGGAGGGCTCACCCTGGGGCAGGCTGGCCCCGGGGACAGGTCACCCCGAGAATGGATCTCCCTGGGGATGGGTCACCCCGGGGACGGGTCACCCTGGGGATGGGTCACCCCAGGGACAGGGAACCCCATGTCCGGGTCACCCCATGTCCAGGTCACCCTGGGGACAGGTCACCCCTGGTCTGGCTAACCCAGGGAACGTGGCCCCCCGGGTCCAGCTAACCCTGGGGACAGGGGACGGGGGACGGGGGACGGGGACCTCCTCGCTGCACACGGCTGAGCCCCAGCCCTCCCATCCTCCTCTTCCTCTTTTAAGCCAAGCAAAGAGGGAGCAAACGCCGGTGGCGGGTCCCGCCGCGTCCCCGCGCCCGGCCGTGGTGGGGGTCCTTTGATGTCCCCTAATGAGCCCCGCTCTGTTTTCACAGCTGCCCAACGCGGCAGAAGTCCATTAAAGTGCACCCCGGCCCCTCCTGCCCCGGCAAACGCCCGCCCTGCCCGGCCCCAGAGCACCCACAACTCATCACACCAGTGCCCAGGGAGGCTCACGGGGCTGGTGCCGGTGGGGACGGGACGGGGACGTCCCCAGGAGGAGCGGCCACGGTCGGGTCAGCCATAGGGTGATGGCGCTGGGCTCTGGCCCGGTGAGGAGACAGCCCTGGGGCTGAAACCAGTGCAGGGAGGGGGATGCTGGGGAGAGGAACTGGTCTCACTGGGAGAAGGACAGGTCACGGGATGTCCCCAGCACCGGCTGTCCCGGTGCTCCTGTCTCTCAGGTCACAGTCGCTCCTGTCCCCTGGCCACGGGCTGGCCACAAGGTCTCCTGTCCCCATGGCCCCCAGGCCCCATCCCGTCCTCTGACCCCCGGGGACTCCCCGCCTTTGTCCCGTGGGACCGGTCGCACCAGCTCAGCCCCGGTGACACGTCCCCCAGGGCGGTGGGGTCCCTCTCCCCCTGCCTCCCCCCTTGCCACCTCTCGTCCTGTGTCCCCAGCAGTGACGCGGGGGGGTGGCAGAGGGAGGTGACGGGGAGCGGGGAGGCGACGAGGGACAGCTTGGGGTGACATGTCGTGCGTCCCCACCGGTCATTTCTCTGAGCCCGTAACGGCTGACAGGTCCCAGGGCCTCCGTGGGGACATCGCTGGCTGTCCCCAACTCGCAGGCAGCTGCCTGCTCCTGGCTTGCTGTGCCTTAACCTCCACGAGGAGAAGCCAGCAGGGACCCGAGGCCACAGGGGCCAGCACCCATGGGTGCCGTGAGCAGACCACGTCCCCCTGGGTGTTCCCGGCCCCTCCAGCCCCGATGTCACCCCCGGCCGCGGGTGTTGGAGCGGGATCTCACCGAGGCCGGCAGAGCCCTGGCCGGACGCCAGCGAGGACAGGCGGCCACGCCGGCTAAATTCGGCTCCTCGCCGCGCCGCTCTTAAAGGAGACGAAGCTGCGAGGAAGCGGGATGCACCCACCCCACCCACCCCCCTGCCCCGGCAATTAGGGATGTCCCTAACGAGGGTTGGGATTCCCAAGGCAGATGGCAGATCCCGTCTCCGTCCCACCACCTTGCCCTGACGATGTGGGACGGGTGGATGCGGGACACATCTCCATCCCACCGCCCCGCCGGAACGACGCGGGACCCCGTCCGCGTGCAGGGATCACGCCTGACGGACACGGGAGCGGAGGCCGTTGAGGGTCACTTCTCCATCCCGGCATCTCCCGGAGAACTCGAGACGATGCGATTCCCAACGTCCTTCCTTGAAAACATGGGACGCGCAGATGCGCCACCCCGTCTCCATCCCAGCACCCCACACGGAGAACACGGGATGGACGGATACGGGATGGGGTGGGCACGGGACCCCATCCCTCCCACCCACGCCCCCCCCTTTCCACCTCCACTCTAACCCCCCCAAAGCCCCCACGGTTCCGGTGCAGCTGGCCCGGGCCAGGCCGGATTCCTCCCCCCCAACCCCCCCCCCCCCCTTTGGGGGGGGGGGGGTTGGGGGGGAGGAATCCGGCCTGGCCCGGGTTGGGGGGGGGGGGGTGCAGCTCCGGAGGCAGCGTCGCCTGTGAATGCGGGGAATGTTTTTGCAGCTGGAGCCGATTAGGGGCGGGCAGCGCTGCCTGATCCGGCCCGGGGCGTGGGGATGCGGGGGGGGGGGAGCGTGCGTGTGCAAGGAGGGGGGGGGGGGAGAGACACACACGTGCGGGTGTAAGGGGGGGTGGGTGTGCGTGCGAGGGGGGTGCGAGGAAAGGGGGGTGCGGAGGAGGGGGGGGTGCAAGGGGGGTGTGGGGGGGTGGGTGTGCAACGGGGGGGGTGTGCAAGGGGGGTGCAAGGAAAGGGGGGTGCAGAGGAGGGGGTGTGTGCAAGGGGGGGTGCGGGGGGTGGGTGTGCAAGGGGGTGTGCGGGGGGGTGGGTGTGCAACGGGGGGTGCGTGCAAGGGGGGGTGCAAGGAAAGGGGGGTGCAAGGAAAGGGGGGTGCAGAGGAGGGGGGGTGCACAAGGGGGGGTGTGTGGGGGGTGGGTGTGCAAGGGGGTGTGTGTGTGGGGGGTGTGTGCAACGGGGGGTGTGTGCACGGGGGGTGCAAGGAAAGGGGGGTGCAGAGGAGGGGGTGTGTGCAAGGGGGGGTGCGGGGGGGTGGGTGTGCAAGGGGGTGTGTGCGGGGGGGTGGGTTTGCAAGGGGGGTGTGTGCAAGGGGGGGTGCAAGGAAAGGAAGGTGCGGAGGGGGTGGGTGTGTGCAACGGGGGGTGCGTGCAAGGGGGGTGCAAGGAGGGGGTGTGTTCGCGCAAGGGGGGTATGCGGGGGCGTGTGCGTGCAAGGGGGATGCGCAGAGGGGGTGTGTTCACGCAAGGGGGTGTGAAAGGGGGAGTGCGTGTGTGTGTGCAAGGGGGAGTGCAAGGAGGGGGTGTGTGCGCAGTGGAGTGTGGATGGGGGGGGAGTGTGTGTGCAAGGGGGCATTCATGGGTGTGTGCCCAGGGAAGGTGTGCAAAGGGGAGTGAGGTGCATAGGGGTGTGCAAAGAGGGTGCACGATTTGAGGGGTACAAGGGAGAGAGTGTCTGCGCAAGGAGGGTGTGCAAGAGGAGTGTGTGTGTGCGCACAGATGGGGTGTGCACAGGAGACTGTGCATGCAAGGGGAGTGTGTGTGTGCAATGGGATGTGTGTGCTACAGGAGTGTGCGTGCAAGGGGGAGGCACTTGAGTGTGCAAGGGGGGTGAATGAAAGGGTGAGTGTGTGTGCAAGGGGAGTGCAAGGGCAGTGTGTGTGCAAAGGGGACCGGGGGTGTGTAAGGAGCTGCATGCAACAAAGAGCAAGTGTGAACGAAAGGGGAGCACATCAGTGTGCGTGTGCGCACATAATGGAGCACGTGTGAGCGTGCGGTGGGGCAGGTGTGCAAGGGCTGCGCGTGCACAGGGTGCGTGAGCGTGCGTAGGTGTGTGAGGTGCACATATGCTTGAGAAATGTGTGGATGTGCACACACACGTGCAAGGAGGGGATGCGTACACCACAGACGTGCTTGTGAGTGGGTGTGCAAATGGGTGTGTGCAGCAGGGAAGACCCCGGGGGGCGTGGGGAGGCTGCACACGTATAACATGGGCTGCACACGGGATGGCCACGCGTGTGCATGGCCACGTGTGTGCGCAAGTGGCCACGCGTGTGTTCAGACTTGCTAGGGCTCACCGTGCCCCCTGAGCTCCCCCGTGGGGACGCACACGCGTGTGCGCACGGAGGGGGGCCTGAGCTGTGTGCCGGGGCAGCGGTGGCACGGTGCGCCCCGGGGACAGGGGACACCCGCAAACCGGGGTCTGGCACGGGGGGGAGCGAACGGAGCAGCCGTGCACACGCGCGTGAGCACACGGGGGGCGTGCGCGTGCGCACACATGTGCGCGCCACGCGGGTGCCTGCGTGTCGGCACGCGCCTGCCTGCCCGAACATGGGTGTGCGCACAGGGGTGGGCGCAGCGCAGGCGTGGGCTTGCACAAGTATGGAGCAGCACACGCAAGCATGGACACACACACACACGCAAGCGTGGACACACATGCGTGTGAGCACACACGCGCACTGGAGGTGCCCCCGTGATGGCGGCTCCCCACAGTGGGGTTTCCCCGTGAGGGAGGTTCCCCACAATGGAGGTGTCCCCCATGAGGGAGCTTCCCCCGTGACAAAGGTTCCCCATGACGGAGGGTCTCCACCGTGACGGATGATTTCCCCATGATGGAGGTTCCCCCACAATGAAGGTTTCCCCCATGACGAAGGTTCCTCCATGATGAAGCTTGCCCATGACGGAGAGTTTCCACCACGATGGATGACTTCCCCGGGATGGAGGTTCTCTCAAAATTAAGGTTTCCCCATGGTGGAGGTTTCCCCCACGATGAAAGTTCCCCCCCCAGTGGAGGTTTCCTGGAGGGAGGTTCCTCCACGATGAAGGTTTCCCTCCATGGTGGAGGTTCTCCCATGGTGGAGGTTCTCTCACGGTGGAGGTTCTCCCATGGTGGAGGTTCTCCCATGGTGGAGGTTCTCTCACGGTGGAGGTTCTCTCATGGTGGAGGTTCTCTCACGGTGGAGGTTCTCCCATGGTGGAGGTTCTCTCATGGTGGAGGTTCTCTCACGGTGGAGGTTCTCTCACAGTGGAGGTTCTCTCATGGTGGAGGTTCTCCCATGGTGGAGGTTCTCTCACGGTGGAGGTTCTCCCATGGTGGAGGTTCTCTCATGGTGGAGGTTCTCTCAGGATGGAGGTTCTCTCAGGATGGAGGTTCTCTCACGGTGGAGGTTCTCTCACGGTGGAGGTTCTCCCATGGTGGAGGTTCTCTCACGGTGGAGGTTCTCTCAGGATGGAGGTTCTCCCAAAATTAAGGTACCGCCAGGGTAGATGTCCCCCCCGTGATGGAAGTTTCCCTGATGATGGAGGTTCCCCACCGTGATGTCTCCCCCCCGCCATGGAGGTTCACCCTACGCCGGAGTTTTTCCCCATGGTGGAGATTCCCCCCAGTGAAGGTTCCTCACGGTGGAGGTTTCCCTCATGATAGAGCCCCTCCAAGCTGAAGAGGTTCAGGGCGGCAGCTCCCCAGGACCTTC